>NW_003852415.1:3159167-3166097 GCF_000181295.1 Otolemur garnettii
AAGCAGCCTGTAACAGCCTCCCGGGGTCCTTCCCCCTTGTGGCTGAGGGACCCTGACGCGTCAGCAATAAACCTGCCTCTTGCTTTTTGCATCGATTTGTGTCAAGTGAGTGGTCTTTGGGGTGCGACCCTCGGTGAGGTCTAACATTTTGGGGGCTCGTCCGGGATAAGGGCGCTCCCCCCAGACCACCCACTCCAGTCGGAGGTAAGTCCGAGCTCGGCAAACTTTACTGTGTTCTCTGTCTCTGTGTCATGCTCTCGGTGTACGCATCTCCGTATCGGGGGTAAAGAGGGGATAGATGTGTCCAGGAACCTCTTCCCCTGCGCCCCAGGGGACGCCCTGGTGGTAGTCTGGGAAGGTGAGGCACCCTAAAGCCCTCTCCTCCATTCTGTAGGCCGTAAAAGGCCCTTGGTTAGAGCGCCGCGCGGCTTCTGTACCTCCTTCTGGTGCACCACCTGTGTTGTTTGTGTGTGTGTGTGTCAGTCTTTTTGTGTGTTAGACGAGACTGACGAGACTAACATGGGACAGCAACTAACTACCCCTCTTTCCCTAACTCTAGCCCATTGGAAGGACGTCAAGGGTCAAGCGCACAACCTCTCTGTAGAAGTGCGCCAAGAACAGTGGCAGTCCTTTTGCTCTTCGGAGTGGCCGGCGTTTAACGTCGGCTGGCCCCGACATGGGACTTTCACCTTGTCTACTATTTTACAGGTCAAAGGCAAGGTCTTCCAACCAGGGCCCCAGGGCCATCCAGATCAGGTCGCTTACATCATCACTTGGGAAAATTTAGCCAGGAATCCCCCGGCGTGGGTCCAGCCTTTCATCAGTCCTGTGATTCCTCCTCAGGTTTCCCACCAGGGCACTACCACGGCCCCCTCTGCCCCACCTTCTACCTTACTCCCCCTTCAGACAGGGTATGAGCCCACTCGATCTGGGAAGCCCATTCTTCCTGATTCCCAGCAGGACCTTCTCCTCTTGGATCTTCCCCCTCCATACCCTCAACCCCACCTGCCACCGGCTGGGGCTTCCCCCCCTCCTCCATCTGCCTCCACTGATTCCCCATCATCGGTATCCTCTCCCATAGAAACTCCAGAAACTCTACCCTCAGCCCCCTCACCACCCCGTCTCCGGCTGAGGAGAGACCAGGACCCCCACCACTCCGAGAATTGGACTGCCTCCACCTTTCCCCTTCGAACGGTGGGGGATGAGGAATACTACTGGCCCTTCTCAGCCTCTGATTTATATAATTGGAAAACCCATAACCCCACTTTTTCTCAGGACCCCCAAGCTTTAACCTCTTTAATAGAGTCTATCCTTTTAACCCACCGCCCAACTTGGGATGACTGCCAGCAGCTTCTCCAGGTCCTCCTGACCACGGAGGAAAGGCAGCGGGTCATCTTAGAGGCATGACGCAATGTGCCTGGACCGGATGGGAGGCCCACACAACTCCCTAACGAGATTGATGCTGCCTTCCCCTTGAACCATCCGGATTGGGACTTCAACACTGGTGCCGGTAGGGAGCGTCTTCGTCTTTACCGCCAGGCTCTATTGGCACGTCTCAAAGGGGCAGGTAAACACCCCACCAATTTGGCTAAGGTACGGACTATTGTGCAGGGACAGACAGGGAGCCCGGTGGCCTTTATGGAGAGATTGCTAGATGGGTTCTGGATGTACATCCCATATGATCCAGAAGCCCTTGAACATAAGGCCACCATTGCTATGTCCTACATAGACCAGTCTGCAGCAGACATCCGGGCAAAACTACAACGACTAGATGGGTTGCAGACTTTCTCTCTGCAAGACCTAGTTAGAGAGGCAGAGAAAGTTTATAATAAGAGAGAAACCCCAGAGGAAAAAGAGATTAGACTAGCTAGAGAACAGGAAGAAAGAGAAAACAAGAGAGACAGGAAACGAGATCAACACTTAACCAAAATCTTGGCCGCAGTAGTTCAGGATGTAGACAGAGGGTCAAGACAAGTAGTGTAGGGGGAGACCGAAGGCGGCTGAAAATTGAACAAGACCAGTGTGCCTATTGCAAGGAAAAAGGACATTGGATCAAGGACTGTCCAAAGAGACCCACTGATAAGAAAAAGAAATCAACGCCCATCCTGACCCTGGAAGATAGTGATTAGGGGGGTCAGGGCTCAGCGCCCCCTCCTGAGCCCCGGATAACCTTATCAGTAGGGGGACAATGTACTACCTTCTTGGTAGACACAGGGGCCCAACACTCGGTCCTAACCAACTACTCAGGACCTATGTCATCTAAAACCTCTCTAGTGCAAGGGGCCACAGGGAGTAAAGTTCACAAGTGGACATCAAAACGCACTGTGGACTTAGGAACCCAAAAAGTAATGCACTCTTTTCTGCTTGTCCCGGAGTGCCCCTTCCCATTGCTGGGACGAGACCTCCTCTCCAAAGTAGGAGCACACATTCACTTTTCGGAAAACGGGACCCAGGTGACTGATAAGCAGGGCCAACCTCTCCAAATTCTTACTCTGAGCCTTCATGATGAACATAGGCTCTATGATAAACCCCAGCAGGGAGCCCTGCCAGATGGCTGGCTCCAGAAATTTCCTCAGGCATGGGCGGAATCGGCCGGACTAGGGATGGCCCAACAACAGCCCCCCATCATTGTGCAGCTCAAGCCCACTGCTACCCCAATATCAGTGCGGCAGTATCCCATGAGCCAGGAGGCCAGAGAAGGAATCCAGCCTCACATCCGCAAATTTCTGGAGCTAGGAGTCTTGGTCCCCTGTCAGTCCCCTTGGAACACCCCGTTATTGCCAGTCAAGAAACCTGGCACCTAGGACTATTGGCCAGTCCAAGACCTCCGGGAAATAAACAGGCGGGTCATAGACATACACCCGATGGTGCCCAACCCCTATAATTTACTGAGCACCCTCAAGCCCTCTCATAAGTGGTACACTGTCTTAGACCTGAAAGACGCCTTCTTTTGCCTTACCCTGGCTCCCCAAAGCCAGACTCTATTTGCCTTTGAGTGGAAAGACGCCGACCTAGGGGTATCTGGGCAGCTGACCTGGACTAGGTTGCCACAGGGCTTCAAGAACTCTCCCACCCTGTTCGATGAGGCCTTGCACCAAGACCTCGCCCCATTCCGGCTCCACAACCCCGACATTATCCTGCTCCAGTATGTAGATGATCTGCTGCTGGCAGCCACTAGTGAAGACTCCTGCCGCCGAGGAACGGAAGCCTTACTGCGGGAACTAGGCCAACTAGGCTACCGAGCCTCTGCCAAGAAAGCCCAGGCTATGCCCTGAGGGATGGGGAGAGGTGGCTCACCGAAGGACGAATCAGAGCCATAGCCCAGTTACCTACCCCAACCAACCCACGGGAGGTGCAGGAGTTCCTGGGGACCGCAGGTTTCTGTCGCCTCTGGATACCCGGGTTCGCAGAACTAGCGGCCCCCCTATACCCCCTCACACAAGCTACGACATCATTCAAATGGCTCACGGCCCATCAGGAAGCCTTTGATAAAATCAAACGGGCCTTGATCGCCTCTCCTGCATTGGGGCTCCCAGACATGACTAAACCTTTTACTCTATACCTGGATGAAAGACAAGGAGTAGCAAAAGGGGTGCTAACGCAGACCTTGGGGCCATGGAAGTGGCCTGTAGCCTACCTTTCAAAGAAACTAGACCTGGTGGCAGCCGGGTGGCCCCCTTGTCTTCGCATCATTGCGGCTACGGCCCTCCTGGTCAAGGATTCAGACAAACTGACCTTGGGACAGCCCCTGACATTGATTACCCCCCATGCCACTGAAGGAGTAATCCGACAGCCACCCCGATTACGCACTATCAAGCCCTACTACTCAACCCTGACCGAATCACCTTCGGTAAGACATCTGGACTCAACCCAGCCACCCTACTGCCCGAACCTGACCCCTCACAGCAGGTGCCACACGACTGTCAGCAGATTTTGGCCAGAATACACGGGACCCGAGAGGACCTCAGAGACCAGCCACTGCCTCAAGCAGACCACACCTGGTATACAGATGGCAGCAGCTTCCTCCATGAGGGAGTCAGGAAGGCAGGAGTGGCTGTGGTTGACGGGACTCAGACCATATGGGCTGAAGCCCTCCCACAAGGAACTTCTGCCCAGAAAGCAGAACTCATAGCCTTAACCAAGGCCCTGGAGCTGTCAGCATGGGCCCGAGCCAACATCTACACTGATAGCCGCTATGCCTTCATCACGGCACATCTACATGGCAGTATATATGAACAAAGGGGGCTCCTCACGTCAGAGGGCAAAGAAATCAAAAATAAACCAGAAATACTCACCCTCTTATGAGCCCTATTTCTGCCCAAGCAGCTCAGCATCATCCACTGCCCAGGACACCAAAAAGGAGAAACGCCAGTCGCTGTGGGGAACCGGAGAGCAGACCAGGCAGCGAAGCAAGCAGCCCTCATGGGATCTCCCACGGCCGTGCTAGTAACTCAAGAGACTGACCCACCAACAGCAGCCCCCCATTACCAGTACACCGAATAGGACCTAAAAGAGGTTGAACGGCTAGAAGGGGAATACCACCATTTCTTCCACGGGGACACTTACGTCAAAGATGGGAAAATTATCCTTCCAGCCGCAGATGCCAAGCTGATGATTCAACAGATGCACAATTGGACACACCTTGGAGAAAAGAAACTCAAACAGATCTTAGAGCGCACGGACTTCATAGTCCCCCATGCTTCCTCCCTCATATCACAAGTAGTTACATCCTGTGTTCCTTGTCAGCAGGTCAACGCAGGGCGTCCCTCTTCCAGACTCTCAGCCACTCCTGGTGTCTGGTTGCGAGGAGACCAGCCAGGAACCCATTGGGAAGTAGATTTCACAGAAATCACTCCCAAGACCTCCCGATATCGGTACCTGCTTGTTTTCATTGATACCTTTTCAGGATGGGTAGAGGCCTTCCCCACCCAACGAGAAACCGCCCACGTGGTGGGAAAAGCCATCCTGGAAGAAATCTTTCCACGACTCAGACTGCCAAAGGTAATCGGTTCTGATAACGGCCCAGCCTTCGTCTCCCAGGTAAGTCAGGGCCTGGCCAAGTCCTTGGGGATAAATTGGAAATTGCATTGTGCTTACAGACCCCAAAGTTCAGGACAGGTAGAACGTGCAAATAGAACCATTAAAGAGACCTTGACTAAATTAGCCTTGCAGACTGGCGCTAAAGACTGGACCCGGCTCCTGCCTTTAGTTCTCTTTAGAATCAGAAATACCTCCTCCCGCTTTAACCTACCCCTTATGAAATCCTCTATGGTGGGCCACCACCTCTTTCTCACATGCAATTCTCTCCCTCATACTTGCCTTCTGCTTCCAAGACAGACCTACTTACCAGACTAAGGGGTCTCCAGGCTGTCCAGGCCCAGGTGTGGGCTCCGTTGGCTGAAGTTTACAGACCAGGACATTCTAAGGACCAGCATCCATTCCAAGTGGGGGACTCTGTCCTCGTATGCAGGCACCGCTCCCAAGGACTGGAAGCCCGGTGGAAAGGACCCTACACCGTAATCCTCACCTCCCCCACTGCCATAAATGTTGACGGAATTGCAGCCTGGATTCACGCTTCGCATGCCAAGATAGCGAAAGGACCCCTGGACCCAGATAGACCTCCAGATCAGATCGCAGACACATCGGATCAATGGCAGCTCCAGCGATTGTCGGACCCGCTCAAGATAAGACTCACAAAATCCACCCCTTCATAATACTTGTCCTGTTCTCCCTCATTCCTACCACTCTACCCGCTTCCAACCCTCATGAGCCTATGCGCCTTACTTGGCAGGTATTAACCCAGAGAGGAGACGTGATATGGGAAGTCTCCCATCAAGCTCCACCCTGGACTTGGTGGCCCACCCTACATCCTGATCTATGCGCCTTAGCTATAGGAGCTCCAGCTGATTGGGATTTAGAAGAGCTGACTAGTTTCCAACAACAGCCCCCTAACCAACCCTCACCCCCAGGACGAATGGGGCTTGACCCATGGGGGGGTGTGGCGAGACCTCCCGAAGAGGCATGTTAAGGAAGCTCCCCTTTTATGTGTGCCCGGGGTACCATAGGGGACGCCGTCACAACTACAACTGTGGGGGCGCGGACCAGTATTATTGTCAACACTGGGGCTGTGAAACTGCAGGAAATGTTTATTGGAAACCCAGTTCTTCATGGGACTATATTCGGGTAACAGCTAACTACTCAGCCCAGGCCGACGGCAATGGATGGCGGTACGGCCAGGCTGACTATCAAGCCTGCCACGGGAAATGGTGCCACCCTCTTAATATTTCCTTTACTGAGCCAGGAAAAAAGGTCCGAACCTGGACTCCAACCGGGCACACTTGGGGTATTCGCTTATACAAAGAAAGATATGATGATGGCCTTCTATTCACTATTAGATTAAAAATAGACCCCCTGCCCACGGTCCTTATAGGCCCCAATCCAGTGCTAAAAGACCAAAGCGACCGACCGGCCCCACCTCACCATTCCTCTACCCCCGACACACCTGCCTCCAGGTCACTCCCTCTTCCTGAGCCTACCTTCCCCCACCCCGGGGCCTCATACAATACCAGGCCCTAAGCCAGCAGGATAACTTATAAATAGTTTGGTCTTAAGATTAAGACCCTGTCCTAGAAAAGGGGGGGAATGAGGGACCCTCTGAAACCTGACGGACCCCCAGAGCAGGTCACCATTTCCTGTTAGCACTAGCAGTTTCAAGAAAAATAACCCACCCCCACCCCGAAAGTCTTTGGCTTCCCGCCAAGGTGACACTCCCTACCCCACCTACCCCGCCCTTGTGAAGCCACTTCCCCATTCCTCAGCCAGGGCAAAGCCTCCCGCCCAGAGTAAAGCGAGTTTTAAACCTTCCAATCAACAGCCTCCACATACCCCAGTACCCCTCACCCCACCTGCGTGTGGTTTTCAGCTTTAAAA
>NW_003852415.1:3166117-3177785 GCF_000181295.1 Otolemur garnettii
CCTCCCGGGGTCCTTCCCCCTTGTGGCTGAGGGACCCTGACGCGTCAGCAATAAACCTGCCTCTTGCTTTTTGCATCGACTTGTGTCAAGTGAGTGGTCTTTGGGGTGCGACCCTCGGTGAGGTCTAACAGAGTCCCCTTATTCAGATCTTGTAAATTTGCAGGAGAGTCTGATTTCCAGGTTAGTACTTCTCAAACTTTTTAATCTCAGGATTCCTTTACACCCTTCATAATTATTGAAAGCCACAAAGAGCTTTTCTTTTAGGGGGTTACATCTATCAGTCGTATATTAGCCACCACTTTAGAAATCAAAATGGAGAATTTTAAAAATATTTATCAATTTGAAACAACAACAAATCCATTACATGTCACTATAAATAACATGTTTATAAAGAATATTTTTTCAAAATAAAAAAGAGAAAGATGAGTAGCAGTGGTTTTCATTTTTACAAATCTTTTTAGGATCTGTTGTACTGTAATGTTTTGCTTGAAATCTATGAAGAAAACTTGGACTCACAAAGATACATAGTTAGAAAATGGAGGAACAACTTAATATCTTTTTGAAATAACTGTGGATATTCTTTTTTTTTTTTTTTTTTTTAAGACAGAGTCTTACTCTGTTGCCCCATGCCATGGCATCAGCCTAGCTCACAGAAACCTCGACCTCCTAAGTTCAAGAGATCCTCCTGCTTCAGTTTCTCAAGTAGCTGTAACTACTGGTAAGCACCACCATACTTGACTGATTTTTAATGGTTTTGTTTGTTTGTTTGTTTGTTTGTTTAGAGAAAAACTGGATCTCACTGTTGCTCAAACTCCTGGCCTCAAGCAGTCCTGCCTCAACCTCCCAGAGAGCTAAGATTATAGGTGTGCCAGGCCACATTCTTTGATAATATACTTGTGGTAGTTTCTTAAAGATCAGTTACAATGTTAAATCTGAAACCGTATCAGTCAACTTTTTGTGTTTTTTTATATTAAAAGGCATTGTTCTACCTGGTGCTTTGACTAGATCTTTTACTTGTGATTTTTGTAACATTGTACGTGGATCATTGGAAAATACTGGTTCTCGGAGTCCTGGGGCTCTTCCAGATGGTGGCACACTTTGATACACAATATCGAAAGTTATATTAATTTAATTTCACCTTTGATCTCGTCGCAGGAATCTTTACATATCAAGAAGGTGGCAAACAGTGGTGGATACAAGTTTCCCACCATTTGAAACCTCAAATTTTATCATTGGCAAGAAACATTATCAGTTGTTTCCATTGATGTGACAGGCTCACTTCCTTTTTGAGAAAGTGTCTTCCGAATTCTTTCAAGTAAAAAGACATGAAAAAAGTGCCTGGTTCATCCTGCAGCTCAGGCAGTCACGTTCATCTCTGTTTTTCCTCTTCAGTATGAGGCAGAAGGGTTTTAGGCCTATTTCCCATTTCATCACATAGAACATTAAAAAGGTACTCTGGGGTTGAGATTTTTTTAATTTAAAATTTTTACTGCTCCATCCAGAACCTCCTTCAGTGGTCTTTGGTGAGGATCACATTGAACTGCAAGGTGCATCGGGGGTGTCTTTAGGAGTCAGCACCCTGGCTGAAGACTCCAAGACCAGAATGAAGGAACTCCAGGACTGGCCCTTAGCACAGCTGCTTTCCCAGCCAGAACCAGACAGAGATGCTGGAAGGACTTACCTAGACTTCCACTGCCACAAGGCAAGGACCGAGATGCCTTTGGGATTATGTCTCTGTGTGTGAATGGTACAAGCATGTTCACAAGTCACTCTGCCCCGTATCCTGGGTTTCAGTCTGGGGTAACCACCGGACACAAGGCATGTTTCCTGGGAACATTTGAACTGGCTGCACCCCATCTCCTCTGTCCCCTGTCCTTCTCCCAGGGTAGCAGAGGGAGACGTGGGTGGGTACCTGATGATTCTGAATCATGACTTAACTACTAATAAAAAACTGTTGAAAGGGTGAAAAAAAAAAAAAAAGAACATCATTCAGTAAAACGTTTTTTTGTTTGTTTGGTTTTTTTACAGAAGATGTACAGGGCAATGGCCATTAGTCCAGGTTAGGGCCACCGCCCTGAATTCATGCTAAAGCATTGGCTGTTCACGCACAATCACTTGAACCCATCAGTGCAAATATCCTCACAGTGGTAAAGACAGATAACATCTTTGTATTGTTCTGAAAATAGATGACCTTTTAGATCCCCTAGGAAGCATCTCAGGAATCTCAGGGGTCAGGGTTCACACTTTGAGAACTGCTATTCAATCACAGATAAGCAGAACCCAAATCACTGGGTGGTGGGTCGTGCTTGTACCTTCATACTCTTCAAAGCACTTTTATCAAATTCACTCCTGCTGACAATGCTTCAGCATTCTCAAGTTCCCGTATCCTAGTCAGCACTGGGCATAATCCAATTTGTATTTTACCAATCCAGTGGGTAAGAAATGGTGTCCAATCACTGTATTAATCACAGAACAACACTTCAAACATATTTGGAATAGTCTTTCGAATCGGTTTTCTTAACCACTCACAGTTGGATGGTGTCTGCTGCACTCACTAATAATTGAGGTAATTTATGATGATATAGACATAAAATATAAAATCTCTCTCAACATATGTTTAAAAGTTCAAGGTTTTTTCCCCCTCGTTTTCATGTTGGCAAAACATTTCCCACTTCAATTTTCTTTTGCAATTTTCCAAATGAGAGAGCCTCCGGAGAGTACTATTCTAGGTTTTTAAATAATTCATTCCCTGTAAACATTGCTAGCCCACATGTGATTTGGTTTCAGAATTGCAGTTGATTACATAGCAGATTAGAGCCTGCTGGTCTCAGGGCTGATGATGCTGCCTTACAGTAGGGTTAAAGCTGTCCAGATCAGTGGTTCTCAACCTGTGGGTCGTGACCCACAGGAACTGTATTAAAGGGACACAGCATTAGGAAGGCTGAGAATCACTGGTCTAGATGTTCCCTGGTCCTCGGTTCCTAGTGTCAAGAATGGCACTGGTACTGAGTTGTGCCAATGAGCGATCACAAATACAAAGCAATCTGGCCAGGTATGGTGGCGCGCACCTGTAATCCTAGCACTCTGGGAGGCTGAGAAGGGCAGATTGCTTGAGCTCAGGAGTTTAAGACCAGCCTGGTGTGGTGCCTGTGGCTCAAAGGAGTAGGGCGCCAGTCCCATATGCTGGAGGTGATGGGTTCAAACCCAGCTCTGGCCAAAAAAAAAAAAAGACCAACCTGAACAAGAACAAGACCCCATCTCTACTAAAAATAGAAAAACTAGCCAAACAACTGTAATCCCAGCTATATGGAAAAACAGTGATACAGGAGTATTGCATGAGCCAAGAGTTTCTGTGACCTATGATACTCTACCCAGGATGACAGAGTAAGACCCTGTCTCAAAACAAAGACAAAGCACTATTATACAAATAATTTATCAGGTAAAAGACAGAATGGAAGTAAAGAAAGAAGCTACATTAAGTGAAAACACATTCCAGAGAGAAACAGGTCAGTCTCCGCAAGTGGAGAAAGACCTTAAAGTCTGAGCACACGCTTCCTTCCATAAACTCACTAGTTTGTCCGACCTTCCTCTTGGCAACACTCATTGTTATTTCCACCTTTGGGGTGATGGACGGGGCGGTGTTATATAACAAACTAAATAACAAATTACATAACCGGTTAGTTATGTAACAGTTTCTCTTTCTCCCCATGTGTCTTCCTAGGAATTCTTCACAAAGCTCTACTCATGCTATGCTAATTAGATGGTATTAGCTGTAGGTCACTTAAAGGTCACTCCTTACTATATATGCTCCCATCAGGGAACAGCTCCTAGCTGCAATTTGGTTCCCACTTTCCACCCTTAGCCACTTCCTTGCACTGTTTATACTCTGCCCCAGTAACTCTATGCACCTTGCATGTGTTAACATGTGTATGTTGCAGAGTGCCCAATGCAGTTTGTAGATGGTGGTAGAACTGGTTGTTCAGGACTCATTGAGAACTGGTACATCAGTCTCTAAACGTGGCAACATTCAAGAGATTTTTCAGAGTGTGTGACTTTTGCTTTGCACATTAACTTCCTAAGTTAACCCCATGTAAGGAGCAAGGTCATTCTAAGTAGCTGAGTGTGGGAGCCTAAATTAATAGACACCAGGCTTCTCATTTATTTCAGTAATATTTAGCTCCCCTTACAGGCTTAGGTTCTCAGCATCTGATCATCTATGACCAGAGGTTGGCAAACTTTTCCTGCAATACTCCAGATAGTAAATCTTTTGGGGATTATGGGCCACATGGTCTTTGTTACAACTACTCTACTCTGCCATGGTAGGACAAAAAGTAGCCATTGATAATGGGTTAGCCAATAGGGGAGGCTGTGTTCCCAGAAAACTGTATTTACAGAAATGGGAGAGGGATGCAGTTCACTGACCCCTGGTCTAGACTGCATCTTCATCTGGTTCTCTGGGGAAAGCCTTTGCTGAGTCTTTGGTGTCCATTCTTCCAGTAGGATGAAAGAATAGTTTTCATTTTATGTAACTATGCATATGTGTGTGTGTGTTTTTCAATCTTTAGTAAAAATGCAAGAAAATAAAAATGGAGACAGAGTGGATAATAAATAAGGTTATTTTGTTATTGTAATTTATAAAACCATAAATACCCTGAGAGGAGAACTTGAAACACACGTCAACTAGAGCCCACGATAACAAGAATAGACATGATGGTTAGTTTTTGTTTGTTTGTTTGTTTGTTTGTTTGTTTGTTTTTAAGTCTTCCACTCTCTCCAGAAAGGTGAAATCAAATTATTCTGAAAGCCTCCTTGGAGAAAAAGATGATTCCAAATCTAAGTCAAGGAAAATACAACAGGAGGCCAAAACCTATGGTTTTGCCAGTCCAAGAAGTGTGCTCAGAGAATGATGGGGACACAGGAATCAACTTGAGGAAATCCCTCCAGTCAAGTCTGACACGGTTTGAGCATCAAAATGAATGATAGTAATGGATTATCACTTACTGAGTAAACAAAGAATCCCTAGGTCCATACTGATTTAAATAAATAGATAAATAAGGAAGTAGGGATAGTTCTTCTATATAGTACAATGTCAAGTAATAGACAGAGAAGGACTGATAGAGTTAGAAGATCACCTATGGATGTTAAAACTGGTGGGTGAAAGTTTGATGAGAGAGGACCAGGGTATTAGCAAGGCCTCAGAGCATCTTCTCACAAATTACCTGCTCGTCACAGAGAGACACATAGTAACTTCACAATGGAGAAGCCTGGCAGGCATCACTTTGCCAAATGATTCCAGTTAATATCTCCAGTACTGAGGCAAGTGGGCACCATGTGCCTCCTGACACAGGCACTCAGAAGGGCATAGCACTGCTTCTGTGCCATCCCCATCCAAAGGCGCTAACTGGATCTAATTATGAAAACCATCAGGCCAACCCACCTTGAGGGCCATTCTACAAAATAACTGACCTGCTCTGTTAAAAAATAATATGAAGGTCCAAAAATGCAAGGAAAGGCTGGAGAACGGTGCCAGATCAAAGGAGATGAACAGAAGCCTCCCTGGAAATCCTGGATTGGACTCTGGACTGGAGATAAAGGATGCAAAGACTGTTGATGAAATTTGAATATGGACCGTAGATTAGATGATACTTAAGGTTAAATGTTCTCATTTGGGTAACTCTACTATAGTTATGTAAGAGAATTTCTTATCTTTAGGAAGAAGCACTGTAATATATGGAGTTAAAAAAAATTGGTTCTGGTAATATGAAGAAATGCCTTATGAGCCAACCCTGGGCTCTCTCATACATTTGAATTCTAAAACAATGTTATCTGGGAAAGTGGGGGCACTTTTCAGCTAATATCCTGCCTTGAATTAGTTGGCCATAGACTTTTGTCATCTATTCTCATTTTGATATGTGTTATAATCAGGAAAAAAGTTTGGGACAAGGGCATTCCAGGTGGATGAAATAAAATGAATGAAGTTATAAGAGCAGGACATTCAAGGTAGGAGTTTGAGGTTTCAAATACATCCAAGTTGTCGCAAATGAGTAGTGGAAAAATAAGCCTGAAAAAGGTGGTGGTTATGGTCAGGTGACAAGGGACCTTAAGTGCCACAGTAAGAGGTGTTAATGTTCATGCAGCAAAGGGCCGCTGTTGAGAGCTGTTGAGTGGGAAAGAAACATAGAGCTAAGTTTTAGGTTGGATTTGGTTTCTTTTAATTAAGTTTTATTTTTTATTGTTGGGGAATCATTGAGCCAGGTTATACTACTAGCATTTGCTGGGTGAAGTCCCTCTATTAATAGTGTACTGGCATCAGTTGTCCTCATATCAGAATTGAGTACATTGGATTCTTGCTTCTCCATTCATGCTTTATGAAGAAGAATATATTTCAACTCCATCTGAATTAATACAAAAGATGTAAAGTCACCATCCTTTTAGTGGCTGTATAGTATTCCATGGTATACATATACCGCAGTTTGTTAATCCATTCCTGGATTGGTGGGCGTTTAGGTTGTTTCCACAATTTGGCAATTGAGCTGTGATAAACAGTCTAGTGCAATTTTGGTTGGATTTGAATCCATTGGAGAGATTTTTGCAAAAGTAGAGTGGGAGGGTATGAGTGCTCCACTCTCAGCTCAACACATAATTTTGCATATCTGGGATCAAGGAAACAGACAGAGATGGGTGAAGGGAGAGCCATCTTCCTTGGGGTGTTCTTTGAGGTGATGTGAGCCAGAAGTAAAAGGGACAAGGGACAGAAACAAAAGAAGAACTTGAGGAAGTATCTGCATTCAGGGGCAGGGGCAGAAAGAGGAACCAGCAGAGGAGACAGGAATGATTAGGGAGGAAGGAAGAGAGCCAGGAGAGGGCAGTGGCCTGGAGGTCCAGCAGGTGTGACTGCTGCTCAGAAACTAGGACCAGCCCTCAAAGGTGGCTGTGGGGTTCTAACTGATGATGCCCTGGAGTCCCACTCAGAAGAGCCAGAGAAAAGAAAGAAGAGAAGCCAGACTGGAAGGAGAAAATAGAGGCACCAGGTGAAGGCTGTTCTTTGGAGAAGGTGGGTGGTGTTACAGAACACCTTCATGGCAACATCTAGATTAGCATTGGGTTGAACAACTGGAGTTGACACATCACAAAGACCATCACAAACCCCAAGCCCCAGGGCTTCCCATGGAGCCTGAAGTCAGTTCAGACCACGTGGTAGTGGGCATCTGTGCACCCAGTGGGTGGGGGGACCAGACAGGCTGAATGAACAGCTTAACTTATAGACAAAGACAAACACACAGTGAGTTGGCATTAAAGAAAGTGGAGGGGGTCAGGCCCTTGAGAAGGGTTTGCTCCACAGTCTGCCAAGACAAGCCCTTGGGGCCCCTTGTTCACCCGAGTTTCTTGAGCTGCAGGTGGCAACCCAGGTGTGGACCATGAGACCAGTTTGCGGGTGGCTGATCAGCACCTTTCTTTAAGTGAAAACAGTAGAATAGAAAATGGCAGTGTGTGTGATGTATGATAAGGTGTTTCAGGCAGGGGTGGTGTCTCTGTGTGTATATGTGTGTGTGTGTGTGTGTGTCTCCCCAGAGTCCTCTGTAGGTTTCCTTCAGCTCTAGAGGTGCCAACATCTGTGTCAGAAAGTGGGGGTGATCTGGGGTACTGGGAGTTGGGAGACATTAGAAGGAGGAAGGAGGAGGAAGTTTGGGGAGATAGAGTGTTGGGGGGTTTGGGGAAAGGGTTGGAGAGGAGAAGCGCACAGAGGACAGGAGTGGGGAGATGCCTGCTGGAATCGCTCCTGTCTGCCTCACTCTTGGTGTCTAAGTCACTCACTCAGGGGGACTTCAGGGGCAGAAGGGGCGGGTAGGAAGGTAAGCCAGGCCTCCCCAGCACATGTTTGCTTTCATCTTCTTGGTTTGCAGAGCTCGGAGCAAGGCACAGGAGAGTAGCTTCTGCTCACCCCATTTGCAGATAAACAAAGTGAGGCACAAGAAAGGCTGGTAATGCAGGGGCCTCAGCAGTCGAGAGCTCTCCCAGGGAGAAGCGAGTCCAGCCATCAGAGGCTTCTTTCCTATTCCCATCCTCCAGTGGCAGCCTATGTACATCCTGGTACGGAGCATCCCATCTCTGCGTCTTGCCCCAGCCCCAGCCATCCAACTCTGGACAAGGAGCCTGGTGGAAGGGTGGGGCTTCCCAGCAGGCAGCCAGTGACTTCCCTGATGGCCTCTCCTGCCTTTTCCCGCCGTGGAGTAGTCCAAGAGAGCACTTTTGGGTGTTGGCACAGCCTATAAGCCAAAAGTCTCCCCCTTTTCTAGAAATGACCAACCTTCCTGGAGGTGGGCTCTGGGCACCCACGGATGTCCTATATGACTATACCCTAGCCATGGCTAATAATAAACCAGAGCTATTGATCAGACCCAAGACAATTGATTGGGTTCTCATCCCTGACTCAAGAGGAGACTTGAGAGATACCAAGGTAAGTCTTTGTATTCCACTGAACTCAGGACACACGAACCCGAGTGTTCTGGGTAGCTTATGGCACCTTATGGGATGAAAGTAGAGACACCAGACAAGGGGGGTGAGGGAGGAGAAGTTCCAGCCCCCAAGTCCAGAACCCCACTGAGCTAGGGCTGCAGTCCTGCCCAGGGGCCATGAGATAACCTGCTACCTTTGTAAACAGTTCCTTACTTTTTAAAATGTCTTTTTAGTTGACAAACAAAAATTGTATATATTTATGAACATCTTTTAAAATACGTATTTATTGTGGAATGGCTAAATCAAGCTGTTTACCCTATGCATTACCTCACAGGCTCATTGTGTGTGTGTGTGTGAGAACACTTTAAACCTACCCTAGTAGCCCTTTTCAGATATTCAGTACATCGTTATTAACTACTGTCCCCAAGATGGATGGATAAAGAAAATGTGGCATATGTACGCAACACAATAGTCTGCAGCCTTAGAAAAGGACATTCTGTTAGTGAAGCAACCCAGGGACAGAAGGGCAAACGCGTATGTGGAGGCCAAACACGTCAAACTCATAGAAATAAAGAGTAAAACGGTGGTTCCCAGAGGCAGGGAGGGGAGCTGGGGGTTGGGCCAAAGGACACAAAATTCCAGTGGGACAGGAGGTATTTGAGAGCTGCATCCTGCTGCACAGTGACTATAGTTCCCCATTCTTTTTCACGAGCATACACTTTACTCGTAAAGAAACAATCTGGGCTCGGCACCTGTGGCTCAAGTGGCTAAGGCGCCAGCCACATACACCTAAGGTGGCAGGTTCAAATCCAGCCCAGGCCCGCCAAACAACAATGACAGCTGCAAGCAAAAAAATAGCTGGGTGTTGTGGCGGGCGCCTGTCGTCCCAGCTACTTGGGAGGCTGAGGCAGGAGACTCGCTTGAGCCCAGGAGTTGTAGGTTGCCGTGAGCTGTGATGCCACGGCACCCTACCCAAGGGAACAGCTTGAGGCCCTGTCTCAAAAAAAAAGAAAGAAAGAAAGAAAGAATCCGTTCAGCTCTAAGAAAGAACAAATTGCTGACGCAGCCTGCAACTTGAATGGACCTTGAAAATGTGTGACATGTGAGGCCAAATGTCAAGGGGCCCGCATCGTATGATCCTTTCCTGGAAACATCCAGACCAGGCAAACCTACAGAATCAGAGAGCAGGTTCACAGCTCGGGGAGAGGGACTGGGGCAGAGGGAATGGAGTGAGAACTTAAGGGTACAGGGGTCTTCCAGGAAGATGAAAAAGCTTTGAAACTGGAGAGAGATGGTGGCTGCCCGACACTGTGAATGCACTGAATGCCACAGAATTGTACACTCCGCAGTGTTCATTGTATGGCATGTGAATTTCAGCACAATTAAAAATTTTAAAAAGGAAAGAAAAGCCCTAACTAATCCCTGGAGGGAGTGATTGGCCTCTGTCTTCCCCTGGTGCCCTAGGACTCCCCCAGAAGACTGCTGAAGACACCATCCTTGAGGTGACCTGCCCCCACGCCAGCCAAACTGAAGGTCCTGTTTGCAGACTGAGAGAGAGAGAGATGAAACAGGGCCTCACCCCCTCCCTAAACTCCTGGCACCCTGGGGGTCCTCCTCAGAGAGTAGTTCGTGGGCCCTATGATTCTGAGCTTAGCTAAGGTCCTCATGTTCCTCTGATCCCCTTCCTAGGTCAGGCCCACAGGGCAGAAGCCCCCCAGGCACCTGCTGGTGCCAAATGGTCCCAAGCTCCTCTAATAAGGGTCTCTGGCTGTCAAGTCCCGTTGCTAACATGGTGACTCTAACTGCCGTGTACTACAAATTAATTCATTCCTTTAGGCCTTGCTGTTCAGTAACTGGCTGTCACCGCAGTCGCCCCAGGAGCTAATTGAGAGTTGCGATCCGTGGCAGGATTTCCATTAGCAGCATAATGACAGGCAGCCACCACACACAAATACACACGGAAGCACAAAAACACGGTACACACACAGGTGCTCAGGCACTCAAACACACACACACATTCAGGCTGCTTGCCCACGCACATCAGCACGGAAACAGGACTGTGCGGCCAAGGCTGCCACTTTTGGGGTACCCTGGCAGAGGACGAAGCCCCTGGGAGAATGGGCCACTAGGGTGGACGGCTGGCCGCTGCCAAGAACACAGAGCTCTCCTCCATCCACTTGCTGCTGTGCCTGTGTCTGAAGGTGGTCCTGCGGGCCATGGGACCTGGGTGTCCTGGTTGGCTTTCTTTGGCCAGGGCAGGGATGGGCTGGTGACCACGGCAGATATACTGAATATGTGTGGACACATGCACAGTAGTTGGGGGTGGATAAGTAGAACCAGTGGTTCTCACTTCAGCCAAAGTTCACTAACCCCTCTTTGTGCCAAGGGGTGGAGATAAATGAATTTGTCAATTTTTTCAAGAAGTCCTTATTTGGCTAAGAACCAGGCACCGTCCTCAGCACCCAGTGGTTGACCTAGGCTGGATGCCCCCAAAGCAGAGCCTGAGGAGGATGTGAATGAAGCAGTTTGTTGGGACATGATCGCAGGAACTCCAGGAGGATAGTGGGGACATGAGATATTGGGAAGGAAGGCAGTGCAGAGAATGCCAGTGAGCCACGTGCCACCCTGGGTGACTAGGGTCCAACTGTGCTGGTGACTTGCAGACAATGTGGAGAACAAATCCCAGAGTTTTCTCACCTCTAAGCCTCCCTCCACTCACCTCTCCCTCCACTCACCTCCCTTAGCACTTACTGCCCTATACTTCTCATACCTTCCCTGCTCCTCTATATTCCCCTTCCCTGCACTCACCTCCCTCCCGCTCAACTACCCTGTCCTCCTTGCCCCCTACACTCCCTCCCCCTGCACTCCCTTCACCTGCACTCCACTCCTCATGCACTCACCTCCCCTGCATTCATCTCACTCTCACTTGCCTCCCCTGCACTCACTTCCTTCCCACTCACCTGCCCTGCACTCCCCCCCCGCACTCACCTCCCCTGCATTCATCTCACTCGCCTCACCCTGCACTCACCTCCCTCCTACTCACCTCCCCTGTACTCCCTCCCCCTGCACTCACTTCCTTCCCACTCACCTCCCCTATACTCATCTCCCTCCCACTCACCTGCCCTGCATTCCTTCCCTCTCACTCACCTCTCTCTCACTCACCTCCCCTGCACTCCCTCCCCCTGTACTCCCTACCCTGCACTCACCTCTC
>NW_003852415.1:3178247-3214603 GCF_000181295.1 Otolemur garnettii
CTGCACTCCCTCCCCCTGTACTCCCTACCCTGCACTCCCTCCCCCTGTACTCCCTACCCTGCACTCACCTCTCCTACATTTGCCTCTCTCCCACTCACCTCTCCTGCACTCACCTCCCCTGCACTCACTTCCCCTTGCCCGCCCTCCCTGGCACTTACCCTTCAGGTACTTACTGAAGAACCCCTGACTCTAACAAAGAGCCTACTTGTTTAGAAAGCGTTCTTGGTCTACACAAGGGTTAGGCTAGAAGCACTAGGAAGCTAATGCCCCTAGGAACAACCCTCAACCAGGTCAAAGGAGAGCTGAAGGTAAATTCCTCAGTGCAAGGAGCAGGTGACTGCAGGGGAGGTGACTATGGGGCGGGTGGGTGGATGAGTACAGGAGAGGTGAGTGTCAGGTGTGACCTGACATTCTCACTTGGATATTGCCAACGCTGATGACACTAAGCATGGTCAAAACGAAACTTGTCATCTCCCCTTGTGCCCATAAACCTGGCGGTCTTCTGTGTAAAACCACCGGTCAAAAACGTGTTAAGATGTTAGAGTTGCTAAGTGATTCTGTATAATGAGCAGCTGAGAGATGAGGAGGGGAGAAAGAATCAAGTGGGCTGAGCTGGGGACAATTGGGAATTGAGATGGGGAGAAATGAATTAGCTGCTATGTTAACACATTGGTGACGGGCAACTTTACCCAGAAACTATCCATGTCGCTGGGTAACTAGTGACCGATCAACAATGTGTTAAGCACCTGGGGGTAGCAGGTATGACGGAAGAGCATGAGGATGGTGCCAAGAGGTCTTTTGGAGCTCTTATTTTTCTATCATGTTAAAGCTGAAAGGATACACATGATCCCCAACTTAAAATGGAGCAAAAGTGATTCACGTTCAGTAGAAACTTCGTGCTGACTACCCAGACAACCACGCTATTTTTCACTTTCAGTACTCAATAAATTATATGAGTTTTTCAGTGTTTGCTTATAAAACAGGCTTTGTGTTAGATGATTTTGGCCCACTGTAGGCTAATGTATGTGTTCGGAGCATGTTTGGGATAAACTATGTTTGGGAGATTAGCTGTATTAAATACACTTTCAATTTATGATATTTTCTGTTTGTGATAGGTGTATTGGGACCCAGCCCATTGTAAATTGAAGAATATCTGTATCTGGAAGATTCTTTTGGTGACAGGCTGAATAATGGCCTCCTAAAGACATCCAATTCCTCAGAATCTATGAATGTTAGGGGATTTCACAGATGTGATTAAAGCAAAGGTCTTGAGATGGGGAGATTATCCTGGGTCATCTGGGTGTGTTGGAAGTAATCACAAAGGTCCCTGTGGAAGGGAGGCCAGAGTGGCCTCGCTGGAGAATGACAGAAGTAACAGAAGCAGAGGGTGAAGTGATGTAAGGAAGGGACCATGAAACCATAAATGCAGGCAGCCTCTGGAGCTGGAAAAGGAAAAAGGAAGGAAGGAAGGGAAGGAGGGAGGAAGGGAGGAGAGAGGGAAAAGAAAAGAAAAAAGAATTCTTCCTTAGAGTCTTCAGAAGGAATGCCGGCTGCCCTGCCAACCCATTATAGACTTTCGACCTCCAGAACCATAAGATTTGTGTTGTTTTACACCACTACCTTCACGGTAATTTGTTATAACAACATGGGAAACCAAGGTGCCTTCCAATCTAAAAACAAATGGATACTGTACAGCTTCTAACTTTTAAACCAGGCAACCTAGTTTCAAATCCCAGCTTTGCCACCTACCCGCTGTGCAGCCTTTGATGAGTCATTTAATCTCTTTTGGTCTCAGTTTCTTCACGTACCAGGATCATGACATCTACCCAGGAACCCACAATTCTGGCAATATGGTAGATTTGATGACCTGAAGTCCCTCTTGTTACAAAAATGTTAAATATCATCTAGATAATCTTCTAAATATATAAGCGAACTTGCAAGAAAGTAAGGGAAACCCATAGAAGCTAAAAATGAAGAAGAAAAAAGACAAAACCAGAAACTAGATCAGTTTCTGAACCATTTCTGCGCTCCACTTCCTACCCCAGCCCCTGCCTAAGGACCAGAAATAAACCCTGGTGCCAAAGTGTGGTGGGCAGTGGGAACTAAGACCCTATAAATTCATGACCTGCAATAGACTACAACCTGAGTGAAACTGAGATAAGGAGAGAAAAAATTCACCTGCTGGCACAGGTGGATGGCAGGGAAGCTCATTGGGATTTCTATTTCTTTCTCTGTAAAGTTTATCTAGACCAGTGATTCTCAATCAGGGACATTTGCTCCTCAAGAGACATTTGGCAACATCCAGAGACTTTTTGGTTCCCACAACTGCAGGGAGGAGAGCTGCTGGCATCTTAGGGGTAGAGGCCAGGGATGCTGCTGAACAGCCTGCCATGCACAAGACAGCTCCTCACAGCAAAGTACTATCCAGCCTGGATGTTACTAAGGCCGAGCTGAGAAATCCTGACCCAGACCAGGGCTCTGCGCAGAAAAATCTTCTCTAGGAATTAATAACCACAATCCTTCACTTCCATAGATTTGGGATTCAAATTCCATTTAATCCTATCACTTTGGAGCTCCAAACCAATCAATTAACAGCAAAAACAACAAAAATGATTCTGGGGCCAGGTATACCCAAGGGCAAATGCCAGGAAGGGCACATCCTCTATCCAACTGACATAAGATTGCCACACACGCAGACCAGCTGAAAATGAACTCACAATCTAAAATTACAAAACACTGAGGAAATAATCCACAATGAGTGAAAATTGGCAGATTTAATAAGAGGCAATAAGCTCCAGTCCACAAGAAATTCAGGTAAGACTGTAGGCACAACTTTGTAAAGTACCCTAACATCCACTCAAACGCTCTCATTCACAGGGTAAGTTTTATGTCATCAATGAAGCCAATAGTAAAGCAAAAGACCATGTGTCATGGAGACCATAATATATATATATTTAATATTGTTAAAGTCACATTAGCTTCCTTATGAGCTTATTTAATAACTAGAGAAAATGTAAAACTGGTATGAAATAAGTACTTGATAAGAAGTACTTACTAGGATTACCCCAGTGCTTATTAATTTATCCTTATTTCCATATTTCCTAAGCTTCTGGTCATCTACCAAAATGTACCCGTGCTGTGTCCCATTCCCTTAGCGCAGTGGTGCTCAACCTCCCTAATGCCACAGCCCTTTAATACAGTTCCTCATGTTGTGGCGACCCCCAACCATGAAATTATTTTTGTTGCTATTTCCACCACATCATGAGGAACTGTCTTAAAGGGTCGAGGCATTAGGAAGGTTGAGAACCACTGCATTAGAGCCTTAATATCATATTCCTTCAACTCCAGGATGCCATCAGTTATAACATACAGCATCAATCTGATAGAAGGTTTATGTCAGATTAATGCGAGGGTTCAAACTAAATTATTACGTTATGACATATGTCGTCGTTGTGTCCCACATCCAGGAGGTGTGTCACATACCCTTACATTGTGCTAGGTGAGAGCACACCAATCCTCCCTCCTTTTTCCCTGTCCCTCCTTCCCCCTCCCCCCAACTTGAATTAAATTGAGTTTTTCTCTTGTGTGGGTGTGTATTAGTTCATCAACTGGCTTCATATTATCATTGAGTTCATTGGATACTTGCTTTTCCCTTCTTAAGATACTTTTTCCCTTCTTATGATATTTTTCTTAGGCTGTTCATATGTATGAATGATTTCAACTCCATCCACATGAACACAAAACATGAAAAGTCTCCATCTGTTTATGGCTTAGTAGTATTCCATGGTATACATATACCACAGTTTATTAATCCATCCATGGGTTGATGGGCACTTGGGTTGTTTCCACATCTTGGTGATTGTAAATTGGGCTACAATAAACAACCTAATGCAAATGTCCTTATGATAAATATTTTATTTTTCCTTCTAGGTAGATACTTAGCAATGGGATTGTGGGATCAGATGGAAAGTCTCGTTTAAATTCTTTGAGGATTCTCCATCCTTCTTTCCAAAGAGGCTCTATTAGTTTTCAGTCCCACCAACAGTGTAAAAGTGATCCCTTCTCTTCACATTCATGACGGCTTCTGCCACTCTGGGACTTTGTGATGTGGGCTGTTCTCACTGGGGTTAGGTGATATTTCAGGGTGGTTTTCATTTCCATTTCTCTGATGATGAGGGACAATGAGCATTTTAATAGAAGTTTTTTAATAAATGCAATCTATCAAACATACTTACTATATTGTAAGTTGTACTCTGCATTTTGGAATTGTTTTTTTTTTTTTTGAGACAGAGTCTCACCTTGTCACCCTCAGTAGAGTGCCATGGCGTCATAGCTCACAGCAACCTCAAGCTCTTGGGCTCAAGCGATTCTCTTGCCTCAGCCTCCCAAGTAGCTGGGATTATAGGCACCCACCACAATGCCCGACCATTTTTAGAGGCAGGGTCTCACTCTGGCTCAGGCTGGTCTCGAACGGTCTCACTCTGTTGCCCAGGCTGGAGTATAGTGGTACAATCACAGCTCATTGCAACCTCCATCTCTGGGGCTCAAGCAATCCTCCTGCCTCAGCCTCTCAAACACCAGGACTACGGGTTCATACCATGACAGTCAGCTAATTTTTTATTTTTTGTTAAGACAGAGTCTCACTATGTTGCCCAGGCTGGTCTTGAACTTTTAGTCTCAAGAAATCCTCTGCTTCAGCCTCCCAAAGTGCTAGGATTACAGACATGAGCCACCATGTTCAGCTATAATTTTGCAAATATTGAAATGAGAAAAATATATTTAAATTTATAGTACCTGATAAAATTATTTGTGGTAATGTGATAACAGATAAGCAGCCAACTTATTGTTTTATGACTCTAAATCCTGGATCATGCAAGGTTGGAGCTCCATCCAGGCTGGCAGCTAGAGCTGGCAATGCTAGAGACTAGAGCATGAGACTAGAATCACAGCCATGTCTGTTTGTCCCCAAGGACTGCAGCAGGAAGCCCCACAAGCCTGCAGTGGGAACAGGGGGTGACACACTGGCTCAACAAAGGGGAACTGTTTTCTTAGTCCATCGGCATTACCTGGCTGAGGGCTGTATCTTCTATTCAAGGAAGGAATACTCTCAGGTGTTTGGTGCGGTCAGCCTACCTGGAGCTTCTTCTCTCTCCGGGCTCCATATTTCCCTACCTATTGAATGGAAATGAAGAGATATGAATCTATATTTCTTTTTGTTTTTTAAAGGAAGACTTTTAAAAAATGATTTCAGATTAACATAAGGGTACAAACGATTAGCTTACATTGTTTGCATTTGTTAGGTAAAGTCCAAGTTGTAGTTGAGCCCTTGGCCGAGGAGGTGTGCCATATACCCTTATGTTAGACCCGTTAGGTGAGAGCACACCAATCTCTTCCCTCCCCGTCTTCCCTTGACTTGATTGAGGTTGTGTTTTTCTCTTTTGTGGGTGTGTAGTTGTTCATCTACTGGCTTCATATTGAGTACATTGGATACTTACTCTTCCATTCTTATTTATTTACATATCCATGTGTTTATTTGTGTTTATTTCCACTTTTTGCCTTCTGCAGAATTAAAAAGCCTTAAAATTTAACAACAATAACGATGTTTAAGGACGAGAAACAAAAACCTCGTAAAGAACGAATGAAGATGAATACATTCAGAAAAGAAATCAGACAATTGCTGCAACGAAATATTGAGCAATAATAATAATAATGCAAAAAAGGTAACATTCCCATTGTCAAATAAGAGTACGTCTATCATAGACTGCTTTGACTCTGAGGTTCGGTATGGAGTCATCAGTTAACTTCTTATTATTTTTTTTCCCCACAGACTCAAAAAATAGACTAGTATTTATAAATAAAAATAAAAGATAATTCCAAAGAACAGATCATGCCAAATCTTATAGACAGTAGAAAAAGAAGAAATACTTCAAAATCATTCTACTTCATCTGGATACACCTGATATTAAAATTGGAAAACATATAGTATTATAAAGGGGAAATTAGAAACATATTTCACTCATAAATGAGGATGCAATATCCTAAACAACATATTAACAAGTTGAATTAAAACTTAATGTTTAAGTAATGTACTTAGGTCAAAATTAAATCTAATTTATGTGAGAATTAGTCACTATTTTCTTTTCTTTTTTTTTTTCTTTTCCTTTCCCTCGCCCCCTCCCTCCTTCTCTGTCTGTTCTCCCTTCCCCCTACTTTTCCATTCTTATGATATTTTACTTAGGAGGATGTTCTCTGAATCAAGGGGCTACAATAAGTAAAGGCTTATTTAGCTCAGAGCGTGGCAGGATGGAGTTTTCTTTCTTTTTCACCCCCTTGGTCCCTTCCCATGAGTGTGAAGCAAGTTCACTTGTCACCAACCGCAGGGGTGGAGGACAGCAAAAAACCTCACTGTGCCAACACCAGGAATAGGAGGCTGAGGCTTCTGCACCCAGGCTGCTGTGTTCCCAGTCCTGAATCCAGTGAATGCATTTGCATGCAGCAAGTTACATGAAGTGGGTTTAGTACTCTTACAGGTAGGCTGCAGGAGACAACAGAAGGCCAGATCCATTGTGAGCGCATCGTCAAGTCTCGAGAAAGCTGCCTGGGATGATGGAGCCTTGGCTGCACGTCCTGCACTTGCACCCACCTGAGAGATCCCCAAAGGCAGCCCTCCCTGGGTTGTGTACTCCACGGGCCATCTGACCTACCAGGCTGAAAGCCATCCTGCTCGTGGGGCGGGGAGGAATAAAGCCTGGGCTGTGTCACGCAGTCCCTCCCTATGTGTTCCTGCCACATTCTACAGTCATTCTTGATAACTACAAGCAAGAAAGTAGAATGAACTGGGTTGATCTGGGGCTATCCAGAGAACTATCCTGCAGTGAGAGGGGTCAAAGTCTTTAAGAGAGAGCACTGCAGCTAAAGACAGAGCCCAGTCTGCACATTTCCATGATGCCCTAGCAGCCCAGGACTACATGACCAGGACCTGGGAGGGCAGAGGAGGAAAAAGGAAGGGAGGCCGAGGGAGACGAGAGGGACTGGCAGGGGCCCATCCACGGCTGATTTCACCTACACTGAAGGATCATCTAATGACAATAACTTAGTGGGATTTAACGCACAGAACAGAACACTGTTACAAAAGTGAGCTCAATGAAGTTCAACCTCCCTCGGCCTTGATGATGAAGCAGGAGAGCCTGGGCATATCGGGACAGGGGCCTTATACACACACCAGTGTTTCTCAGACTTCAGCTTCACAGGAATCACCTGGGGAGCTTGTTAAAACACAAATTCTGATTCAGCAAGTCTGGGGTGACACCTGAGATTCTACATTTCTAACAAGCCCCCACCAGAGGCCAACGCTGCCAGTCTAAGGACTGAACTTTAGTAGTGATGGCATAGGAGATCCTGGACCAATTCATTTATTCAATCCATCAGTCATTCAACAACTACTTATTGAGCACTTACTATGTACCAATGTTCTGAGTCCTAAAGATACTGAATAGAAAAAACAAGCAGAACATAGGGCCCGCATGCTAAATAAAGAGGATGGAATGGATTCATTGTGGAAGGTGGTGATTTAGTGCAACATAACAATGAAAATGCAACAAAATAAAATTTCTCCTATGGCAATTTATGTTGCAAACCCAAACCCCAATATCTGCTCATTGAAGAAGAGAACAGGAAGGGAAGAGGCATCCCAGGCTGCTGACAAGCGGTGTGACCTTGGCCATGTTCCTTAACCTCTCTGGGCTTCAAATTCTTCATCTATTAAAGGAGAAACCTATTCCAATTTTACAGGATCATCAGGAGGATTAAATTGAGCAATGCACAGAAACCACCTGATCCAAATGCCCAGCACATAGTAGGCGTTTGATATATGGCAGCTGTTGCCATTTTACTATTACTTACCAAAAAGTGAGAGCACAGCGGCTTAGGCCTATGTCGCCAGGCCTCCGGCATCCCACACTGGAGCTCTCTGCCCCCATCACCCTCCCCTCACGGAGCCACAAGGCTACCCTGATGAGCTGTGCAGCTTACTGTGAAATACGTTGCATTTTCTCCCCAGCTGCCTCCTGATTGCAGTATTTACTTTTAATCTCCTGTGCCTCAATGCCCGATAAAAACTTTGTCACATTAGATGGTGACAGATGGGGGAGAGAAGGGGGGAGCCCTGCGTGGGAGCGTCCAGGCCGCTCGACAATCCTTCACCACACCAATTACGTCCTTCAGTGCTCCCCGGCATGGGCACCCGTGTTAGCGCAGGGGAAAATGGAAAAGCATAAATAAAGACAAAACCAGGCTCGGCGAGGCTTTAATCTGCAGAATAACATTTCTCATTTGTGTGAAATATCACTGGATTCTCTCCCAATGCTGTGGGGACACACTTGAGTGCACACGCACACCCTGCAGGGAGGCCGGGGTTCCCAGGCCCTGCCGGGTGCAGCTTGACCGTGTGCAGTGCCTTGGAGCTGGTCAACCCATTCCTTGTCCCTAACTGGGCTGTCAGGAACGATTTCTTCTTTATGTTTGCAAGGTATGAAAGGGGAATGGGGGGAGGGGAAGTAAACCGACAAGAAGAATGTAAATGGTTAAGGAATTATTGGGTAGGTGTGGGAGGCAGAGGGGAGGCTGGGTGGTCAGAAATTGGTCTTGTTTTTGCAATAATAGAATAATGATTTCATAACCACATATGTGATTGGTGCTTAACACTTTCCTTTTTTCTTTTCTTACAGGCTTTATCTTCTTGATCCTCAGCAACTCTGCGAAGCAAGTAAAACACACCCTCACGTGTGTGAAGAGCTTGTCCATTTTCAAAATATATCTATTATTGGGCTTTCTCTGTGAAGGTGTAGCACGGGCAATAGCTTCCCAGGGTTGCCATAACAAAACGCAACAAACTAGGTGGCTTAAAAACAACAGAAATGTATTCTCTTGTGGATCTGGAGGTCAGGAGTCCAAAATCAAGGTGTCAGCAGTGCAATGCTCTCTCCAAAGTCTGAGATGCCTGCAGATGGGAGGGCCTGCAGATGGGGGGCCTGCCAATGTGGGGCATGCAGATGAGGGGCCTGTAGATCGGGGGGGGGGGCTGCAGATTGTGGGCCTGCAAATGGGAGGCCTGCAGATGGGGGACCTGCAGGTGAGGGGCCTGCTTTAGTACTCAATGGCTGCTGAGGCAAATCACGTTTAGTGGCTTAAAACAACAGATTTACTACCTCGCATCCCTGTAAGTTAGAAATCCAACATGGGTTTTGTTGGACTGGACATAAGGTCCCAGAAGCTCTGGGGGAAAATCCACGCCTTTGTCCTTTCCAGCTCTGGGCCACCCTTGGCTTTTGGTTCTTTTCTTCCACCTCCAAAGCCAGCAGTGGTGGGGCTAGTTCTTCTCCTGACTCATCACTCTGACATCTTCTGCTTCCCTCTTTCACATTCAAGAACGCTGTGATCGCACTGGGCCAACCCAGACACCCCAAGTTAATCTTCTTATTTTAAGGTCAGCTGATAAGCATCTCTAATTCTGTCTGCAACCTTAGTACCTCTTTGCCATGTAACATGAAATATTCCCAAACTCAGGGGATTAGGACATGGGCATCTTTGAGCACTATACCTTGCTTGCCACAGGACCTCAGCATCCTTTCCCAGCCAGAGACTCAGCGGTGCTATAACTGATTGCATCCTTGGGTTTTTTCAAACAGGGCAGAGACTTAGGCACAACTAGGCAACATCACTCTTCAGATGCCCCCAAGAGTGTGTGTGATTGTTTGCTTCCAAACCAAGAGGCAGGTCACACAGTAATTACCTTCTTTGTCTATTAGCAACAATTATACTCAAGTCAATAGGAAGTCTAGAATTACTGTGGACTCAACCTCTTTTCCAGGAAATTCTATTATTAAGTGTCTGTATAACTAAGGTCATTACAGAGCACTTGAAATCACGTGTTACCTGCCTCAGAAAAACCCTTGCCATCTCCCAGAGAGGGAAGAAAGGATTGGAGCAGCAGGTGGATGGTAGGAGGAAGGGAAGTCTTCCTCCCCTTAAATCCTCGCAGCAGACCTGAGGGACCCATGAGAGCTAGGGCATTCTGAAAGTTGGCAGGGCCCAAATAAATAGTGACTATTCATTGCTACTTCCCAGGGTCAGGCATGGAGCTGGGGCTTTACACACACCAGAGTAAAGTTCCTGAGTGACAGTCACTACTGCAGGCCTTCCCAGGCTAAAGGAGGTGCTGGACATTCACACTAAACCCCTGTTTCAAGGACAGAGGAGGCTAAGAGGTCCGTGTGGAGGCTGGAAAAGGAGCTCAGGCCTCAACCTGCCAGAGCCACCCCAGGCCAGCCTCACATCCATGGGGTGAGAAACAGCCCTTCTTTCTAAAGCATGAAGTCTGGAGTAGAGGCGTGAGGCTGGCTGAGAGGGCTAAAGCCAGACCTGTGTTCCATGTTAAGTAGTGCTGCTGAAGAGGTGGATAGTAACATGTTTGTAATTTTTAGACAGATCCTTCTGTTGACCATGTAGATGAGGGGTTAACAAAAGCAAACTTTTTCTGTAAAGGGCCCAATAATAACATATTTTAGGCTTTGCATGCCATATATTCTCTGTCACACTACTCAACTCTGTTATTGGAGCAGCCTCAGACAATACGTAACTGAATGAACACAGCTCTGTTCCAATAAAACTTTATTTACAGAAACAGGCTGTGGGCCAGATTTTTCCACAGGCTGTAGTATGCCAACCCCTGGTCTAGATGGAGGATTTGAAGAGTTCATGCATTCTATGTTTCTGTAACTTGGGATTTCTGCCCACTGCTCTTCTTGGCATATTTAAATGAGTCATTGAACTGCTTTAAATAACGATAACAGTGATAGCAATTAATCAATTATTATAATCATTTATAGTTTGCAGAGCTCTTTTATATAAACTATTCCATACAACCCTCACACAATTGGAGGATGTAAAGGCTCAGACAGGTTAAGTGACTTGCTCAAGTTTGCAAAGCTACTAAGCATTTTTGTTCTATTTGATATCAGTTGTGCCCAGGGTTGCATTTCTTTTCCTTCTTATTACTAAGAAGATGTGAAGACTGATGGGGCAGTTTATTCATCAGGGATGTACTAGTGGAGTAGGATGGTGGGAATGTCCACCCAAGTTCCAGCTTCCAGGGAGCTGGCTGGAGGGCAGCAGTGTAGAGCAGTGTAAAGCTGGGCTTTGGGATTGTGGACCAGGCAGAGAGGAGGAATCCTTTCCCAGGAAAATGGTGGCTGCACCCAGAAACTCAGTTGCTGGCACTGGGCTCCTTCATAAGGACTATGCTGACATGGAAGAATCGAGGAAGGATATGCAGTGAGAGAGAACAACCACTGTTTCCTGGGTTGGCAAGGACAAGGGAAGGTGGGCATTATAAGCCCAATTCAAGATAATTACTGTTAAGTGAGTCCACTCCAGTGTTATGAAAGAGGAAGTCAACCATGGAAGTTTCCTCCATGGTCGGAGGTGCGCTGGACACTGGCAATGCCAATGATCAGGTTGGAACGATCAGTGGGTATGTGCAGGGAGGCTGGAATCTGGAAACACATAGGATAATCCTGTACGACAAAGATTGACTATTGTCCTATGTGAATTTTGATCATCCACTGGACATTACATATGTGGAAAACCCTGATTTGAGGGATCTGAGTCTGGACTTAATACATTTAAAAATATCAACACAAAGTAACATTTTGCAATTTTAATGTCCCCAAATTTTCCCAGCAATTAGACTCTTATAAATCAAGGTGAAACAGGACTTTATTTTATTTAGAACTTTGTCAAGAATTGTTCCCTATTTCAGAAAATGAAATCACAAATGGGAACACTTGTCATGGTATTTGGCTAATTTGGTAGTATGTCTCAGTCTGCACTTGTAACTATCAAATCCACAGTGAATCTATAAACAGGTGCAAGTAAACTCCTTGAAAAAATTTAACATATTTTGAAATAGTTATAGACTCATAAAAAGTTACAAAAGTGGGTACTCCTTCATGTACCCATCACCCAGCTTCCCCCAATGGAAATATCTTACATAAGCATAGTTCATTCTCAAAATCAGGTAAGTTGGTGCAGTACAATTAACTAGACTTCAGACCTTACTCACATTTCACCAACTGACTCTTCCTTTAGGCTTTTTATTGCCATTGTACCTCATTATTTATAGATTAAAATACAAATGGTTTCATTACAAATTACATGTATTTTTTCCTTTATGTTATACTTAGTATTATATTATAAATATTATTTTTAAATTATACATTTACCAAGTTATATTAGCATGGATTTCATTTTAAAGTGAAGAAGGAATTATTAAAATATTTGTTTGGAGTGTGATTATAGTGACAAATCCCAAATATTTAGATGGGGTAATAGTTATTCACACATAATAATAACTTAGTTTAAGGGTTTACTATGTGCTAGGCCCTAATGTGCATTATTCCACTTAATTTGCATAGCACTCTATGAGGTGATTATTATAAATCTTGCTTTTGCAAATGAGTAAAGTGGAGCTCAGGAAGTTTACATGGTTTGCCCAGGATCCCACAGCAAGTAAATGGTAGGGCCAGGGGCCTCCTGAGTCTGAAATATCAACCACAGGCTGGAATTTTCAGAGGTACTGTCATTCCAGCTCCTAAAATGCTGCCATGACACAGTAATAATCACTTCCACTAATGTAATCCCTGCTCTCTCAGGTGGGGACTGTGCACCCTGCATAGATTGCCTCGCTCTCAACTCTTCCTATAAGGAAACAACATTTTAACCCTATCCTAAAATCAAGACCCTGAGACTTGAGAGGGCAAGGAACTTGCCCATGGTTGCCCAGCAAGAAAGTGGTAGAGTCAGGATTCCCACCAGGTGGTTCTGCCTCAAGGCAAAGCACTCCACCCACACTCCAAGCTGCCCCATTGGCTTCAAACTGTCCTGATTTCAGAGTGTCTCCATCATACTTCATAAGGTCTGCCCTTCACATAGGCAACAGGGCCTCTGTCCTGGAGCTCCACCATCCTTCTTCTCTAGCTGTGCTCCTCTCTGTAGGGCAAGGCCTTCTGGGGTCAAGTCTGTGTCCTTCTGTAGACCATATTCTGCATACTTGGGATGTCCTGTACACTTGGCCTTAAGAAGCTGCCAGTGTCTATGTGGGCCTCCTTCCTGGGCCCAGTTTGGGGAGGGTGGGTCAAGGTCATCCTTGGCCTGATGGCTGGCCTACAGGCAGCTGTTGGCAGAGGCAGCCAATACAGGGGTGGGAGCTGGGGTGTCCTGGTGAGAAGGGAAGTTCAGGAGTAGGGCCGGGGCCTCTGGATGCTCTTGTTCTCAGTTCACACGCATGAGGGGGGGCCTATGCCTCGTCCTTCAGATGTGTCCTAAATATAGTTCCTGCCTCTACACTTGGCTCTTAAGTCCCATCTGATGAGCACTTTGGCATAAACTCCTCTCAGCCTCTGCCCCCAGGCTTAGCAAAGAGCTCTGCCCTCTGCAAACGTGTTGAGCCAACATGAAGCCCAGCGGTCTTGTTGATTTAGGCCATGCTCCAATCCTGGTCATTACCAGGGTGAGTGAGAGAGAGAGAGACCCCTGATTGGTCACAGGCCCTAAGTCCCAGCAGATGGGTTGTCAGGCAGATGCCCACTGAGGCCAGACCCTCAGCCCTCCCTGGGGCCCTGCCTGGTGGCCCAGAAGGCAGGAAGGGAGGTGAGGGCACAGCTCATCAGGGTGTGTGAACAACCCAGGGTGGGCACAGGAGGGGCCTCAGAAAGATTATCTCACAGTTCGAACTCGTTAATGAAAGAAATAAATTAACCAAGCTCATTTTTCAGGGAATTCTTGTGTAAACTGGAAATTTTCCAGTCTGTGAGCCCTGCGATGGGCCCTCCCATAAATCACAGCAAGTAGGCTGTCGGCTCAGCTGAGGGGAGGCGGGTGGGGAGAGCAGCTAACAGAGGGGCAGCAAGCTGGTGACCAGGGTGGCCAGGCGGGGGATGCCCGTGTTCTCCTGGCACCTCCCCCTCCATGTATCACTGGGAAAAAAGAAATGAAAAGAAAGAGCATCCACGACGCAGCCAGAGGGGCCCTGCCAGCAAACAGGACCGTGCGTGTCTGCAAACACCCTCACCCCACACTCCCAACCCGGGAGAAGCCCCCGAAACCGGTCATTTTTTAATTGAATACAATATTAATTACCACGTGCACCATTAACGGTTTGTGGGATTTGACTAATTAATGTAATAGTTTTTGAGTCACGCTCATTAAATATGAAAATTACGCTGGTGAAAGGTATTGGTTTCATTATCAATCTTGTATGGACAGGAGGGGGGGCAGGGACCAGAGGAGGGACAGACCCTTGCCTGTCTCTTGAAGAGCTGTCCTGGGATCCTCCTCCACCCTGGGGCACCTATGAGGGGTCCAGGAGGGAAAGCTGGCAGCAGGTGTGACCCAGTGGCCCCAGAGGGCTCTGAAATCAGAGCCTGGGTGCCTTTTTACCCTAGATCTATCCAGTGAGAACCCTCTCTGTGATCAATTGATGGCTCAATCGATTGAGTCGTTCATTCATTCAGGTATGGTACAGGCTACCAGACGCAATGCCCATTTCTAGCCCTAGCCTGCTTCCACCTTAGAGGCAGAAAAAGGAAATACTTCTATTTCCAAACAAAATATGGTAGACTGCATGGTGTATAAACAACAGAACTTTGTTTCTCGCTGTCTACAGAAGGGATTTTCAACCAGAGTGTTGTGAAAGCATCTTAGGTGTGCCATGAAAATTTTTAAAGATCATTAATGAAATTATTTTCAAAAGAAGTTCAAAGAACAGTAAAAGTATATTCTTTTTTATACTTTTTTTTTTGATCAACATAGTTTAAGTGTGCCGTGGAAGTTTAACTATAGATTTAAATGCACTGTGGGATAAAAAAGGTTGAAAAACTCTGGTCTGGAGAATGGGTGTCCCGTGAGGGCCCATCTAGATAGACAGATATCCTGAGGAATATATCCTATCCTATCTTATATACAGAGGGTGCCAAAAAACAATACACATTCTAAAAAAGGAAAAGAACTGTGTTAAATCTGTAATATTCGAGTCACGTTTGACTTCTGCTATAAGAGGTTCTCAGCATGACTTGTTTTCATCTGTTGTTAGCAGTATATATTATTACAATTTCAATACCTTTTTTTTCTTTCTTAAAAGGTCTATACTTTTCCTGGCACCTTCTATATTTGTGTATGTGAGATACATAGGTCTAGCCAGATAATCCAAGATACTCTCCCCATTTTAAAGTCAGCTGATGAGCAACGTTAACTGCATCTTGATTCCCTGTTACTGTATAACCTAACATAATCACAGGTTCCAAGCATTAAGACCTGAACATCTTTGGGGGTAGGAGGCATTATTCTGCCCATCATAACCACTTAAACAAGGGGAGATTTATTTTCCTTCCATAAGAAGTCTGGAGGTGGAAGCTGGAATTTGGGGACAGTGCTCCATGACTCAGGGTCTTTAGAGGCACTTTAGTATATCTACTCTGGTCCTCACTCAGCACTTCCTGCTCAGAGGATGGCTGCCTCAGTTCCCAGCACCATATGCTCACACTTGATGCCAAGCAAGAGCGAAGACAGACAGAAAAACCCTCCACGATAAAAAATCTCCCCTGAAGTTTCCTAAAACTTCTCTTTGCATGCCCTTGGTGGGACCTGGGTTGCACGGCCCTTTCTAGCTGCAGAAGATGGGGGAAATGAGTATGTGGCTTTCTATCCTTTCTAGGAGGAGGCAGGCAAGACGAGGGGCTTTGGGTAGCCACACACACCATACTGCTTCTGTGGCAGAGCTGGACTGAGCCTGGATTCCTGCACACAGCGGGTAGCCACTACTCTCCTCTACAGTGCTGCTGATACCCACATTTTCAGGGTGGCCTCGTCATATAGAAGCATGGTTTGACCTCTCACTGCTACGTGAACTTGGGCTCTGCCTCTTCAGTGGGGTGGAGTTGGTCTGAAGATGAGTGAAATCAGCTGTGTAAATTTTTTTGTTAACAGGGCAAGTTCCCCAGGTTGGAAGAGGAGGTCGGGGTAATACTGGAGGAGACCAAGGCCTAGGGCTGCAGCCCATCCATCATTGCCCTGCATGGCTTTCTAGATGCGGCCTCCACCCTGCAAGCTCTTTATTAATATTATTGATTATCTGATTAATTAATCAGTGTTTGCTGAGTGAAGGAGAGAGACCCATTCCTCCTTTTGGCCCAGGAAGATTTTAAACCAAAACCTCTTTCAAGCTGCCAACCAGCCTAGAGCTGGGCAGAATGGATTGTAGCAGGCAAAGGTCCCCTTGAGGAATGTAAAAGTCCCCTTCACTCTGGGCTGTCTCCTCCAAGCACTGGGAAGGGACCTGGGGACACAGGCCTGTTATCAGCAGTGAGTGACTGCTGTGCTGAGCCCTGGGGAGGGGCCCGTGCCAGCTCCATTATGTTTATGGCCCTGGCGTGGTGGTACCAGGCCTGCTCCCCTGTGTGAGCTCAGGGGTGGCCCTGAGCCAGTGGGGGCTGGGGGAGAAAGGCAGGGGTGGAGGAGAAGGTGGCAAGGGAAGGAGCGGAAGGAAGGTGAGACTGCGATAACTAAGCCCCGACTGAAAGTGTGTGCTTCTTTTATTTTAAAGGAAGGATTAAGGGTTGCTGTATAAGCAAAGAAAGAGAAAGGAAGACCAAAATGGAATAAGAGAAAGAGGGACAGGGAAGAACAGGAGGGGAGATATGAAAAGGGACAGACCGGGGACTGGGAATTCACAGTCTGGGCACCAGATAAGCTGGTGATGGTGATGATGAGCCTCAGAGAAGAGGATCGTTGACCCAGGTCCCAAACGACGGCTCTGACCTTGGCCCTCTGACCCCGTAGGCCAACCTCTTCCCCGCAGTGACAGCATGATGACTAGGAGGGTGGGAAGTGAGCAGCTGGGGAGGCAGATTCTGGGGACCTGAAATAGAGTCCGCTGACAGCTGAGGGCACGGGGCCTGTGTGGGAAACAGCCCAAGTATGCCCAAAGCCAAATCCTGGCTCTGCCATTTAGAAAACTTTCTAAAATCTTTATGCTTCAGTTTCCTATCATAACAAATCAGGGTGATAACAGTTCCCACGTCATGGGTTTATCTAAGGGTGATGCAGACAGCAGGCTCAGTAAGGGTTAGATGCCACTAGACAGTTCTTTGTAACAAAATCCCTAGATTGTTGAGGGTGACAATGTGTCCAGGGGTAACCCTACATTTCCTCGCCTCCTGTGCGATGGGGGCAGCCTCTGAGATGGCAGAGGAAGCTGCTGTGTGGGGCTTCCAGGAAATCTCTTTAGAAGGGTCTGAGTCCTCTGGTAAGCTCATCCCTTCTTTCCTCCCTCATGCCAGAAAGGTGGGCATGCTAACTATAGCTGAGGCAGTCACCTTGCAGCCCTGAGGTCCCCTTAAAGATGGGCACATGCACGAAGGGCTTTAGAACAGAGTGGTAGAAGAATTCTGGGACACTGCCCATGCCAGCCCTGGGCCTTTGCCTGCAAGAAAAACTAACCCTTAAACTCGTTTAAATACTGTAGCTTCAGTTTTCTGTAAATTGCTGCCAAACTAATCCTAGCTGACACAGACTGAAAAGTTAAATAGATTCTAGAGGAGTTAGAGAAATGTACGCTGACAGATCCAAGATGGGTGCCTTGTGGAAGGTGGGGTCTGGGGAGGGCTTGTTTGAGACACACTGGGTAACCTCGGAGGTCCCATGACCTGTCTCTTGGCCAGATTGTCTGCGAGCCCAAGTCAGTGGGTGATTGTCTCATTGTTGTCCTCATCAAAACCCAGAGAACAAAGGTCTTCTCGAAACCAATACAGGACACAAGTTCCTGGATGTCAAGGTCCCATCATCTGGAAGGGAGGGAAGCCCCTAGAAGGCCATCAGAGCCAGGACTGTTTATCAGCATGTGGTCACACAGGTAGATTATTGGTGTCACGCATTTGTTTGGCTTGATTTGAGCTTCTGAAGATGGCACTGTGTTCCTGGCCCACAAGACAGCCCTGCAGAGTCAGGATGAGCCTGAAGTGGGGCCCTGGGACAATCTCGTCCCTAGACCTGCACAAGTCTCCCCTGGGTCTGCATCCAACAGGGGTTCCATGGCTGGGATTTCTCACGATCCTGGGGGCACAGTGTGCATAGCCTATTGCTGGTGCATCCCGGAGCAAGACTGGGGCTTCTGCAGAGTTACGTTCTGGGCCCTGGGCTGAGTCATAGTTAAATGATATAGTAGCTATCAACTTGATCAGAGTAAGGGAGACCCAGACAGCTGGGAAAGGTTATTTCTAGGTATGTCTACAAGGGTGTTTCTTGAAGAGACTGATGTCTAAGTTGGTAGACTAAGGAAGATCCACCCTCACCCAGTGTGGCACCATCCAATCAGCTGAGGGCCCAGGTAGAATAAAAAGGCAGAGGAAGGGAGAAATGATTCTATCTCTCTCTCAGCTGAGAAATTCTTCTTCTCCTGCCCTTGGATAACTCCAGGCTCTGAGGTCTTCAGACGTGGACTGAGTCATGCTACTGGCCTCCCCAGTTCCCTGGCTTACAGGTGACCTGTCATGCAAATCCCCAGCCTCCATAACTGCAGGAGCCAATTTTCCTAATAACCTCCTCCTTCCTTAATATATACCTATCTCCTGTTGGTCTTGCCTCTCTGAAGAACCCTGAATAATACAGGGTGAATTGTGGCTCCTTCTTGCAGGAGATGGGGAGAGGCTATTTTCTTCTTGGGGACAGAGGCAATCTGATTCCTTCATAGCTCCCGCAGTCCCAGATTCTTGAAATAGACAGAAGAAAGGATAGGGAGCTAGGAGAGGCTCCAAGTGGCTTCAACCTGCTGAGACTCCTACTGAGATGCACTGAGGAAAAGCTGCATGAGTCTGTGTTTGAAGAAAGAAACATGAAGGGGAAAGCAGGTAGCACTGGGATTTCCTACTAAGACCCAGGGCAAGAAGAGACAAGCACTGGGCAGGAGACGGCAGGAGGGGCCTCCAGAGCCAGCTTGGAGAGGGTCCTGACTCCCTCTGAGCGTGTGTGGAGACGTGGCTCCTGACATCCATGGTGTTCTTCAGGCCTCTGGAACATTAGCAAGCGTCCTTGTAAGTGAATTTTTTAGTTGACATTGAGTCAAGGGTGTTTGCAAGTGCAGAATGAGAATCTGGCTCTCCAGGAGGACACCTTCGCTGGGGAGCGGGGGAAGGCCCCAGAGCTGAGAGGAGGAGGGTGTGCCCCACCTTCAAGGAACCCCGGGCTCTTGGTATAAAGGGGCCTTGAATACAAGAGTGAAACAATGATGGTATCATCTCTGCAGAGAGCAAAGGGGAGGGATCAAAACCAAGCAGGCTTGGGGTAAAGGCATAGACACAGTTCTCCAAAGGGATGGGATCCAAGGGCCAATGCTCAAAAGTCTGTTTTCATGCCGGAGAGCAACCTGAGAAGTGTCCCAGTGACTGGCCATATCCACCATGCTCAAGGTTTGCCTCCTCAGCAGCAGCTGTTACTCAAGTCTTCCACCCATTCTTTTAATCATTCATTTAATCAGTCCACAATATCCTTGTTATATCACACACATAACAAATATATAACTTGAGATCATACCTTTCACTTCCCTCTTGTACTGAATTCTAAATTCACTGCCTCCTTCCCCTTGCTAGGGGTCCTTTAATCAGACTAGGACCTTCTGGAGACTACTGCTTTCTGGAGACTACTACCCTTCTGCACATTGGCCTGCATGCAGGAGGTCCCTGAGCACCACAGAGCTAGCTGGCCTCAGCCCCTTCACCTTGCTGCACCACCCGGGTCTGTCTGATCATGGCATGGAAGATCTATTTCTACCATTTTTGCTCAGGGTCTCAGAATTCCTGCTACACTGTTAGGATCTGCTCAAGTGTCTATAAAGTTCACCTGATATAGTCAGGTCTTCATCCATTTAACAAATACTTCTCTGGTGCCTTCCACATTCGAAGCACTTCACTTCGGATGGTTTCTCTTGCTGGGACTTGACACCAGAGAATCCGCAAAGAATGAGTGTACTTCCGATGTGTATACACGGGCAGGGTTTTCAAAATAAGAACAAGACAATGGCTCCAGGGTAGGCACTAAGTTCTGAATCTCCCCGAACCCTCCCAAGGAACTGGGTGGATCAACTAGGCCAGAAAAATAAGAAATCTGTATTTACAACAAAATCAGTGAGGAGGAACCTCACAGACCTCAAAATGTGAGTGAGCAAGAACAAACCCCCAGTTAGTCTCAAAGATCCTCAAAACCACCCACGGGAGCTGCCCAGAGCCACAACAGGGAGAAGGGAAGTGAAGCTGAGAGGGGTCACAGCAGGACCCACACTGGGGTGAGGACAGCTGGGGCAGTTTAGACCCCATAAATATCGAAACTAACAATTGAGAGCTTCTTTTTAGAACAAAACCCCACAGGAGGAACTACAGACTGAGACTTCAAATTGAGGGGGACCTGAAGGTGTGGGACCAGGGAGAGAAAGCCTCTCAGCTGTCCTATAGGGAAGCCCCCAGCCACACAGACACTCCCTAAAATTAAATTTTTGTAATCGAGCTTCTTGGTTGCACTAGCCACTTTCCAAATGCTTGACAGCCACGTGTGGCTGCTGGCTTCCTCCGAAGGGCAATTGCATTGAACACAGACGCAGGCCAATTCCATTATCGCCGAGAGCCCTGTCAGACAGTGCAGGAGCTAAACGTGGGGAGGGAAGCGGAGGCCTCTGAAAATAAGAGCCCATCTTTATGACCATTCAGGAAAACAACAACAGAGCACGGTCTTGAGTGGAAAGCTGGGGAAGACTTTCCACCCACATTCCCTTCCTGACGGTACAGGAACACACATCTCCCGAGACAGGAGTGACTGTCAGATCCCCTAAGGAAAGAGTACTAAATCGTCATCGGACTTTTTAACAACACTTTTTACCCCTCCACACACACACACACACACACACACACACAAATTATTTTTAAATCAATAAATTAAAGCTATTCCAAAAAATAAAAAGTGAGTGAGGGTTTTATATCCATACAAACTGAGTCAAGTACGAAGGGTATAGAACAACTTTTGAACCAATAAGAAATCCTCAAGAATCCCTAACTAAGGGATAACTAAGGCAATCAAAATGGTTTGAGGGATGCTGACTAAGACTAGTGCTGAGTACTGACTACATAAATTCATTTAATATATATAAACATATGCTTACTATACTTTAAGTTGGCCATCAAGTTCGTGGGCAATTTAAACTCGTGTGCAACTTAAAATTGTACGTGAACTTTATGGCCACACTGTATATAAATACACGGTGAAATTATCAAAACATGGTGGAGAATGTGAAGAGTTATTTGAAAACTATCCTAAGCTTACTGACTCCCTTAGAGACTTTCCTCGGCCGTAAAGGATATTGCAGGGAATGAACAGTGAGCAGGTGACTCTGCTGATGGGTGACCTTCGGCACTCAACTCCTCTGCAGTGCTGTTATCCCAGCTGGAAAACAGGAGGACTAAGGCCTTTCTTGACTACCTATAGGGTACGAAAATGAAATGTGATCGGTACTCTAGAAAACTCAAGTTTTATTATTCTAAGACTTGGGGAAAATAGCCCATTTCAGAGCTGAAGAGATCGGAGTAAAGTTTTAGCCCAGATGTGTTGAGCAAGAGAAAGCGCAGGTGAGCTCCTCAGCTGCTGCTGCTTTTCAGACAGAGGCAAGTCTGGGGTGCTCCACGTCCAGGGCTTGAAGGGCAGAAACCAGGCTGCAGCAGATACACAGGGCAGAACAGAAGGATGTAAAACAAAGGCAAGGTGGGGACCCGGGAGTGGGAGTAGAGGAAGGCAAAGTCGGGAGGTTGGAGACCCAGCTGGGATGCTGCAGGAGCTTGGCTGGAAGGGAAACAAACAAATAAAGGGTAGGGCAGTCGTTTGTTGGAGGGTCCATACATGGGAGTTGTAGGGTCAAATAGCCCCCACAGTGACAGAGGAGTCAAACCCAGCTTGGTGTGGATCTCAAAGAGCCACATTCCCTAGCAGGAGGGGACAGACACAAAACCCTGCTGCACCAGCCACGCAACATTCACCCAGTGCTTACCTAAGGCCTGCAGAGAAGGCTGGAAGCTGCCTGCCCTCCTCAGGGGGCTGGAGTATCCAGGAGTCACTGGGGCTGAGCCCTGACACTTGGTCAAATAAAGTTCACCCATGGTCCCATCACTGCTGCTGTGTCCCTGATCCCCTCTGCAAGGAACCCTGCTCTCCATTTGTCAATTTTAAGTGATAATTTCTATTCAATCTGATACATATTATAAGAATATAAACAAATGCCTCTCCCCCTATCGGCACTATAATCACTTTCTTTTATAGCTATCATTTATTATGGGACGACAGATGGCCAGTTTGCAGAATTCCAAAGAGGCTACCCGCCGGCCAGTCACCTGGGAACACGGGCACATTTACATTTCTCCAAAACAGATGGGAAAGGGAGGGAGGAGAGAGGCAGATTCCTGTCAAAACTTTGGCGCTTCCCACAATGCGCTTATTTTGCCTCTCCCTCTCTCCCTCCTTCCTCACAGATGGTACTTTTCCCTCCTTGCCCCTCCCCACACCTCCTCCCACCCTCCCATTTGTCCATTTCCCACCAGTGGCAACTGAAACCACCAATATGGCGGCCTGAGTGGCTGGAGATTGGGCGGGCTCTTCTTAGGCAGCCTTCTAGGGTTTCCAGGTCCTGCAGTTTCCCCTTCCAGCCTTCTCTCCTGGCTTGATTTGGGATGGGGACCAAGGTAAGAGGCCAGAGCAGGGGAAGAAGTGAGTCGCTTCACAGAGGCTGGAGGCAGAAGCCTCCCTTTTCCACACCACTATAGAGCAGGGGGTCTCAGCCCAGACAGCACACACAATCCCCCAAAGAGATTTTAATAACATGAATGCCAGGGGCCTACAGTTATATCAGGGAAGCAAGGCCTGGCAAGGTGGGCAGCTGTGGTTGGGAACACATTGCTGTACAGTCAAAGAACAAGGAGATTGTAAGAAGGTAAAACAAGAGAAGAGAGAACACTGTGGGCCGGGCATTGCAGAGTTGCAGAGTTAGACTCAGTGGTATAAGGTCTGTGCTCGTGGCCCAGTAAACTCACCACTCAGTCCAGAAGAGGAGGAACGATGAAGGAGGAGCTATGAAGGATGAGATGAAGGAGCCACATTCAGGATGAGATGAAGACAACCCACTGGGAGGGTCTCAGGGTGGTTTTCCTACAAAAGGATGGCATCCTGAGTGACAAAAAGAGAGGAAATGAGAGGGTTTCTATCCAACCACGGTGGAAGGAGGGATTTCTTAAGAACCAAGGAGTGGAAACCATAAAGAAAGTTCTGATCTATTTGCCCATGTTAAAATCAAGATGTGCTGTTCACCAAAAGGTACCATAATGAGAAGGAAATGACAAGCTGCAAACCAGAAGATAACTGTACCATGTAAATGGAGGATTGCTACCCAGAATACAGAAAGAAGGCACGTGAATCAATAGGGGAAAAGAAACAAACAACCCAATAAACAACAGGGCCAAGGACGTGAAAAGAAAATCCACTACAGGAAACAAAAAGTGGTGAATAAGCATAAGAGGAAAAAAATCATAATCCTCGAAATGCAAACTACAACTATAAGGATATACCATTTCACACCTGGAAATGGCCAAAACTGTAAGTCTGCACACCAGGCATAAGAGGATATGGATGCTGGTGGGTGGGTAGACTGGGACGACCACCTTGGAAAAGCCCTTCTGCAGCACCCACCGAGACCCCACCACCCAGCGCACTTACTCTCAGCACATACAGGGAAGAGATTTGCATGTGTGCCAAGACGTGAATAAGAATCTTCATAGCAACATTGCCCATAATAGCAGAAAACTGGAAACAACCCACATGGCCATCGACGGCAATGTGGGGAGATAAATGTGGGTGTAATCACGTAATGGAAAAACCATACAACTGTAAATCCAGATAAACGAGAGCGCCATGTGTCGACGTGGGTAAAATCCAAAAGCATAACATTGAGTGAAGACAGGAAACAATGAAAGAATACAGCAAATAGGTGGCTATTCTATGAAGTTCAAAAACATGCGCCTGTGTATGTGGCAGAACTGTAGATAAAGTCAAGGAATGATTAACACAAACTTCCGTGGGGTGGGGATGCTCAGGTGGCATCAGGAATGCAACTCACGTAGGGAAGTAGGGGACAAGATAATAGTGATTCTGTGTCTTAAGGAAGGTAGTAGATACACAGGTGTTCGTTATGGTTCCTTAAACACATTTAAATATATTTAGATGTTTGACATACTCTGTAAGAAAAATAATTTAATGAAAACAAAGGGAATATCACACGCAAAAGCCTGGATTACGTTATTGTTTATCCCAAAGTTTATCCAAGAAAGCGGTCCGCTCTGGCCATCATTTTTCCATAGGAAACATCCATTCTTCCTGAGCTCAGTAAAATAGCTCAGTGAATCTATATCGGGCACTGAGAGTACACAGTGGCCAATTTCAGACAGACTCTGAGGTTGGAAGTGGCCCATGCCCTGCTGTTACTTTGCCTATGTTAAAATCAAGATCTCAGAGGGATTTCAGATAGACTCTGAGGTTGGAAGTGGCCCATGCCCTGCTGTTACTTTGCCTATGTTAAAATCAAGATCTCAGAGGGATTCCTCTGAGAATCCCTGGCCCAGGCACCTTGACAGAATCAATGGCCAGACCCTGCCCTGAGCATGTGGCCCCCTAATGATGAGGCAGGAGAAACAACCCACCAAAATAGCCATTCAGATAAATAGCAGTGAGTGGCAAACATATAACACTGGGCTGTGGGGGGGGGGCAGTAGGGGGGTCTGCTAGTTAGAACACATCCTGGGGAGATGACTACGACATTATGAACAATATTCTAATTATTTTGACTCTCTCTGTCCTCATCTATCAAGTGGGCAGAATGGACCAGGTCTACCCTTATAGTCCCTTCCAGCTCTAGGATTTTTGATCTTATGTATATTGGGGGCTAATTACCCCAAATATATTTGTTTACACCTAGGCTGATAGTTCAGTTTTCAACCTAATCGCAGACCTGTGTGTGTGATTTTAAATACATGGAAATAAAACATGAGAGCCGATGTGCACCCGCCTGTTCTCATCCAAGATGGTGCTGGGCAGGATTAGAACTCTGGCCTTAACACCAGCCTCCAGGCAAAGAAGAGGTTTCGGGGGGCAGCAGCATTTGAAGGGATGTGGGGGGATGAACGTTTTAAGAGCTGATCTGTGAGGCACTTCATGGATAGGGAAGTCAGCATGAAAAGTGGGATGTGGGCCTCCCTGCGGACAGTGCAGTATGACGCTCTCCCAAGGAAGATTGCAGTCTTCATACACAGGGACCTCCTGACTGAAGACCCCCCCCTCGCTCCTGAGCAGGAGTCTTGATCCACTGGTCACTAAAAGGAGTTGTCCGAGAGAAGAGGCAGGTCACAAGGGCAGTGGTTCCTGCTGAGGGTGCTGGACAGAGTTGGCTAGGGAGGGATGGAGCATGAAGCACCCTCATGAAGGGTGAGCAGACAGCTGGAATGACAGCGATGGTGTGAAGGTGGCAGATCTGAGAGCTGCGCTGAGTGGGCCTCTCCTGTATCCAGCCTTAGCTCTGGGCACCACCGTGCACACGGCTCGCAGCCTGGCAGGGTTAGTAACAGGTGGTTACTGAGCGGAGGAAACAGTGATGAGGGCTGTGGTGCAGTTTGTTCTCGGGCACTGTGCTAAGCAAGCTCTCTGCAGGCATCGCTCCACCCTCACCATGGCACTGAGAATTTGGCACTGTTTTGATAACCATGTCACTGAGGAAGCTATTGAGGCACACATCATGGTTCAAGGTGGAGCAGGGTGTGACCTTGGGCACTGGACTCCAGACCTCTCACTTGCTCAGCGCCTCTGTTCTGCTTGGAATCTCCATAATAGCTCCAGAGTGTTGTCATAAAGAGAACGTCCTTTAACTACTGTTTGATAGATGGACAAGCTGAGGTGTGGAGTGAGTGACAGAGAAGGACCTGCCACAGGGTTTGTCCCCTCCTCTCTGTTTCACTGGGCTGCTGGGTGGAAGGACAAGCACCCAATTTACCTGAAGATGCCTCCTACAAGGCCACCACCCTGGTGGCATCCACAGAGAAAGAGGGGAGGGAATGGGACCAGCCCTGCAGCTTCTGCTCTGTGTCCAGCAGTGGGTCAGGGGCTTACGCTCTTGTTAAAACCCCCCAGTAGCTCCAGAATTATGTTTTCTCACCCGCTTTCACAAAGGAAGAAACCAAGGCAGGGAGAGGTCCGCCCACAGTCATGCAGCTGATTTGGCCGCTAGCAGCTCGGTCTGCCTCTGGAGCCAAGTCTTTGGGGCCACCCGTTGCAGGCTTAGGGACAGTAGGAAAAAAATATATGTCTGTGCACAAAGACAACTCTTTCTGAGGGACGTTTTATTTCTGACAAGTGTGATTTGGGGAGGAGCACATGTGGAGAGTGTGCAGAATGCCTGGGTGCACCTGTCCCAGGGCCAGGGGTGTAGACCTGAGAAGAGGCTGGCAGGTCACCCTCTGCTGGGCCTGGGCCCTCCAGATAATCCTGGGGGTGAAAGGTTAGTGACAAATGATTGTTCTAGCACCACTCAACTCATGGAACACAGGCTAGGAAGTGGCAAGGCTCTGGGCCAAACAGAATACTTGCGATTTTTGTCTTTGTATTTTTCTATCCCCTCTTCAATGGCCATTAAGTGTGAGATGCAGCTAACAGCAGCACTGTCCTCCGTGAACAAGCGTGAGGATGGATAATATACAGACTCTGCCTTCACGGGCTGGCAGAGCCCAGGTGCTCTCTAAAATCACAGGTAGTGAGAGGCAGGAAACCTGAAGAGTGACTTCTTCCAGAGTTGTTTAGACTCAAGACTGAGTCTCTAACTGTGAAGTTTCAGGCACCAGCAAACAGATGGCACGGTATTTTAAGAGGCAAGAAGAGCTTTCTGTTGATGCTCAGTTAACACCCAGCCCTGGCCAAGAGACTTATGTTGTGTGTAATAACAATGGTCAGCCCTTGGCCAGGCATGGTGGCTCATGCCTATAGTTCTAGCACTCTGGGAGGCTGAGGCAAGTGGATCACTTGAGCTCAAGAGTTAGAGACCAGCTTGAGCAAGAATGAGACCTCAGGGAGGCACCTGTGGCTCAAAGGAGTAGGGCACTGGCCCCATATACCAGAGGTGGTGGGTTCAAACCCGGCCCCGGCTAAAAACTGCAAAAAATAAAAAAGAATGAGACCTCATCTCTAATAAAAAGAGAAAAACTAGCCAGGCAGCGTGGCGGGTGCCTGTAGTCTCAGCTACTCAGCAGGCTAAGGCAAGGGGATGGCTTGAGCCCAAGAGACTGAAGTTGCTATGAGCTATGATGTCTCAGCACTCTACTCAGGGTGACTGAGTGAAACTGTCTCAAAATAGAAGAAGAAGAAGGAAGAGAATCATCAGCACTTACAAAGCCCTTACTACACGCCAGTCACTGTTCTAAGTCCAGGCTCAGCAAACTTCCACCTGGGGGCAACTGAGACCCACAGCCTGTGTGTGTCCCTCGAGTTACACTGGAAACACCACCACACTCACGGTTTTACATATAGTCTCAGTCTACTGTCCCCGCAGAGTTGAGTAGCTATGACAGAGACCATTAGGTCCCCAAAGCCTAGAATATTTACTATCTGGCCCTTCACAGAAAAAGTTTGCTGAACGCCATCTTAAGGACTTGGCACACTTTATTTCATTTAATCCATCATATGAGGTCTGACAATTAAGTACATGCACTTGCCACCAGGCACTTAAATTGGCACCACTATCCAAACAGCTCAGTAAGGTTTCAAGACTTGGTATGTCAGTGTCCTGCAGCTGCATTTGTGTTGACGTGTAGCGGTGTCTTGCTGAGTGGAGTTCATTATTGATGTTGTGTGATTCTGTGTGCCATCATGAGAATGTCAGAGCTTGAATTAGAGCAACAAATGTTTGTAAATTTCTTATTCAACTTGGCAAGAGTGGAGGTGGAATCATGGGTATGTTAGCCCAAGTTCATGGGGATGATACCATGAAGAAAAAAAGTGTAAAAATGGATTAAATATTCTCCTGAGGGGAGAGAAAGCATCACTAATGAACAGAGGTCAGGGCATCTAGTCACAAGTAGAACTGATGAAAATATTGCAAATATTCTTCTAATTGTGCACCAGACATGTCAGCTAGCTGCCTGTGAGAAGCGTACCAGACCAAGGAAACATAATAGAGAAACACCTAGGAAAATCTTGACTGAAAATCTTGGTGTGAGAAAGTCCGTGCAAAAATGGTCCCAAAGGAGCTCACCGATGAACAAAAGCAAAGAAGAGTCTAAGTTTGCAAGACCTTTTGGAGAGGCAAGACAATCTCACTGGTGCACCGATACCACCCTGAAACAAAGCATCAAAGTGCACAGTGGAAGTCAGCCAGTTCTCCACAACCAAAAAAAGTTCCATCGGTCCAAACCAAGAGTCAGAACAATGTTACTAACCTTTTTTGATATCAGAGGGATTATTCAGATGATTTATACCAACAGAACAAATAGTTAACCAAGTTTACTATTCGGAAAGGCTGAAAAGGCTGTGTGAAAAAGTTACATGAAAATTTCCTGAACTTTCTGCCAACAACTCACGGCTCTTGCATCATGACGATGCACTTACCCACACGGCACTGTCTGTGAGGGAGTTTTTAGCCAGTAAACAAATAACTGTATTGAAACACCCTCCCTACTTGCCTGACCTGTCCCCCAGTGACTTTTTTCTCTACCTGAAGATAAAGGAAATATTGAAAGGAAGACATTTTGGTGACATTCAGGACATCAAGGGTAATGATGACAGCTCTGATGGCCATTCCAGAAAAAGAGTCTAAAATTGCTTTGAAGGGTGGACTAGGCATTGGTGTCACTGCAAAGCTTCCCAAGGGGACTTCTTCGAAGGTGACCATAGTGGTATTCAGCAATGAGGTATGCAGCATTTTTTTAGGATGAGATTACAAACCTCAGACCTCATATTCCTAGAAGTAGGTAATACTAGTGTCCCCATTGAACAGATGAAGAAACTAGTTCATAGAGGTAAAAATAACTAATTTCGAATTCAAGCAATACAGGACCAGAATCTGGGACTGTAACGGCCACATTGGGCGGGGATTCTTTCTCTGAAAGACTTGCCAAATTTATCAAATAAAAATATACAATGCTCAGTTAAATTTTAATTTCAAATAATGTATTTTTTTAGTAAAAATATGTACCAGGCAGTATTTGGGACATAGTTATACTAAAAAAACTCTATTCATTGTGCATCTGAAATTTTAACTGGACATCCTACACTTTAACTGGTAACCCTGCTAAGGACCCCGGGAAGAAGGACGCAGCGAGGCAAGTGGTCACAGCAGATCCTGGAAGAGGCCAGCGAGCCTGGGAAGGTCTCTTCCCACGGCCAGATCTCTTCCTGGGAGGTTGGCCATGGGTCCTTCTGTGCATTTCAATCCTTTCTTTCTACTGTAGGATTCTCAGGGGTTCTTAGGAGCAGTGGCACCTAAATCTGTAAGAAGCCAGGAGCAGAGAGAAGGTCTCAGGGAGAGCCACAGATCCCCTCTCTAGCTCAAGGCTGAGTGTCCATCTCCTTTCCCCTGGCAGACTTGAGCATCTACTTCTTATTTCCCTAGTCCTCCCAGTCAAAGTCCCCAACAGACCCTCTCTGTCCTTGAGATTGCATAGGAGTTGAAGAGGGGAAAAATGGCAAGGCAGAGCAACAGCAATCCAGGCTCAGAGGACTGGGGGTAGGAGGGTGGGGAGAGAGAGGGAGAAGGAGGGGGACAGAGAGAGAGAGAGAGTGGGGGTGGGGACAGATGGGGGATGGGAGAGGGCCGTCTAATTTTTATAGACTGGGACATAAATGCAACATGATTCACTTTCAACAGGCCACCTGGATTAGATGGAAGTTAATTAAAACAATCCCTCATTTCTCAGCATTTAAAACTTCTTAAGTCTCACTTGGGGAAGGGTGAGGCAGGACTTTTTATTACTCTTAGATGGTGTTCGGAAGGCCCATAAATACATCTCCTCTTCCTGTGATCCCATTAATCTTGCCGCCTCTCCTGCTCCTCTCTGCCAACAATCAGATCCCAGTAAACAACCTCAAGTGAAATTTGCAACTGTCAGATAAACATTAAAAATGCTTCTCTTGTCCTTTCCCATTGATAGTCCCATTAATATTGTAATGGAACAAAAAGTTATGAAAATGAATGCATGCTGGTTTTGGAAATGAATGATGCCGACTGCCGCTGGGATGGAGACACACATGCATATGGATGGGCTCGGAAGATCGCGGATGCTGCCCACATCGGCAGGAGGCTGCGTGCCCACAGGACTGGCCACGCACACGCCAGGGACCAAGGACACCTGCAGGCAAAGCTGGGTACACGCGTGTGCCCAGGTGTCAGGGTGGAGAGGCTGGTAACTGGAATAAAGGATTCCACCCCAGAAAGGACCTGAGACGATATGCTCACTACCCAGCTTTAAACAGAGTAAAATATTGCAGCCTTTTCTAGTTCATCATTAGTTCTCTCCTCCCTTATCTGTTGGCAGTCAGTGGCTGGGATTCTCTCTAAAGATACTAAGATACCCCAACTGATAAGGGTCTCTTGACATTTCTTCCTCATTTATTTTCTATGCAGAGAGCTTTTTAATACACATGCATGCTTTCATGTGTGTGCTTATCTACCTGACGAATGAGGCCTTAGAATCCGAAGGTATAAAACATGAGAACTTTGGAAGAAAAAAATTTCGTAAGGAATATTTCAGGTCAAAGAGTCGCACTGGCCGCAGGAAATCAGTACAAGTGCTATGCAAATTTAGGTTCACTGGGCCAGCAGACAGGAAAACAAACAAAAAAAACTTTAACTGGGATCTCTTGCGGAGGGATTTGAATAACCATCTCATCCAGTCCTTGGCCTGGCTCCTGGCAGGTAAGGACTACTTTGTATCTGCTGGGTTGTACCCAGCGCCTGGCATAAGGCCAGGGATTTACTGGAGAAATGAGACGCTGAAGGGAATGGGGAAGGGGGAAGAGAGGAAGGTAGGGAGAAATGTTCCCTCTGCTCTTCCTCCACAGGGAAGCCTAACTCCACCCACCAACATCCTGCAAGAGATCGCTGTCATCTTTTAACACCTGGAAAGGTCAACCTAAAGATGGAGCTGGGGGAAGTCAAGGGGAAAGGAAGGAGCGCGTCACAGATGACGCACCCCTGTCTGATGAGCTTCCTCTGGGGACAAGGGGGGTCTTTGGTTTTCATGCACTTCCTTCTAACATTTCTCTATCATGATCTTACTTCTTATCAGTACATTTATGTGTGTGTATATATCTATAATTTTGTATGTATGTAGACCCAAGGGGTCTCTCTGTGCTGCCCAGGCTGGTCTTGAACTCTTGGCCTCAAGTGATCCTCCTGCCTTGGCCTTACAAAGTGCTAAGATTATAGGTGTGAGCCACTGTACCCAGCCCCTCTACGATTTTAATATATGCAAGAGTTGTACACATATTAAGAAATAGAAAGGATATAAGAAAAAATGCAGAATTACATTAAGTTCTTGCTTAAAAGACAAATATAAAACTTGAGAGAGAAGAAGATGCAATCTTGTAACACCCAATTGGGAGCTGCCAGCTCCCCTCGAATGCATAAGATACACCTACGTGGGTAGCAGCCTTCGCCACCACCCCCTTGAGTGGTGAGGCATCAATCACAGCAACCATCAGGAAGATTTAGTGCGTACCAAAAGGGGCACGGACCAGAATCTAGGTAGAACCCTGGTGAAGCCTCCAGCAGCAGTCACCTCACCTAACCGGATGTCACTGCCTTCCAAGAGACACACATCATTGAATTCCAAGAGCATTTACAATTGAATAAAGTCATGTTTAGGGAAATCCAAATGTATTTTAATGTTTTTGCATTAAGAAATCTATAAAATTGGCCACGCTCATGCCTGTAATCCTAGTACTCTGGGAGGCTAAGGCAGATGGATAGCTTGAGCTCATGGGTTTGAGGCCAGCCTGAGCAAAAAGTGAGACCCCCATCTCTACTAAAAAAAAAAAAAAACTGAGGCAAGAGGATTACTTGAGTTCAAGAGTTTGAGGTTGCTGTGAGCTATGATGCCATTGCACTCTACCTGGGCAAGAACCTGAGACTCTGTCTCAACAACAACAGCAAAAAAAGAAATCTGTAAAATTTTTATTTTATGCCCTTGCAAAGTTTTGGGGATTTAGGTCTTTAAGAGTAACAGCTTTCAACTCCAATTTAAAATGTAAAATTGAAGAATTGGTTTAACTTGGGATTTGACATGGTACAGTGTTAGAACATTTAAGCTTTACACTCACTTTATTAGTTTAATTTCATAGATTTTTCAGAATTATTTAAGTACTTGAAAAGATTTTGTTAAGTCAGGATATTGAAGTACCTATGGAAATAAAATACATAACATTTGTAAGTGCAGCTTAAAATACTTGAAAGTATTTAATGAGGGACAGAATAGAATTCAAGATCCCCTTAAAATGATCGCTAAAATGAGGATAACGAGATTTTTAAACTGACTTATAAATAGAATAACGAGATGCATAAGCTAATTTTAAAAGCCTAGGAAGAAATCCCAACACATGCTAAACACGGATGAACCTCGAGGACATTATGTCAAGTGAAATAAGCCAGTCACAAAAAGCCAAATACTATACAGAGCAGCCAGATTCACAGAGATAAGTAGGATGGTGGTTACTGGGAGCTGGAGGGAGAGAGAACTGGGGAATCGTTTAATGGGCACAGAGTACAGTTTGCAAGATGAAAAAGCCCTGGAGATCTGTTGCAACAGCAACGTGAATATACTCAACACTACTGAAGTGTACACTTAAAAATTATTAAGATGATACATTTATGTGGGTTTTTTCCATCGCAGTTTCTTAAAATGAAAAAAAAAGCTCACATGAAGTTGTGCGTGTTAATGTATAATTTTAGTTTTTTGCACATTAACATTGAAAACGCTATTTCCTGAATAGAAGTTACCTGTAAAGGCATAAGGAAATCACATCAGCTATCTAAAGGGTGGGGCCACCAGGCACGGCTGTGGGATTGTCTTGAGGACAAGCGGGGACAACAGTGAGAGCACGTCTCCTACGCTGGCTGGTGCCCATCCACGCAGGCTCCTGTTTTTCCACTTCCTCCCCAGGGCACCCTGCATGTGAATCCCCCAGATGTCTAAAGAGAAAAAGTCTTCCCACTACTCCAGTAACTATCCCATGTATGGTGGCAGCAATGTCCTCCAGCCCTGAGGTCTGAACAGTGCTTCCCTGCACAGCACAAAAGGGCAGAGAGAAGCAAGGGGAACAAAATTCGGTCACCCTCATAACAGGGCTCCAGAATGGAGATGGAGAGGTGATGCCAGGCAGCTCGGGGACACCAGTTCCCACTGTGTGTATGTGGAGATGCAGCCCAACTGCGGGTGTAATCGGCCCTGCAAAATGACCCCCTTCCTTAGTTATTTTTGTTCCCTCAGGCTCTGCTAGTGAAGCCTAACACCCGGCCCTCTCCAGCCTCTCCCAGGCCTCACCACCTCCAGCAGCTGATCCATGATCCGTGAATCAGACCACCTGGAGACCCTGTGACTTCAGTCCCCACGCAACACAGCCTGCATCCCACAGCCTATGACAAATGCCCTTGCCCTTTGTCAGTCGGAGAGACAGATTTGAGATTATTTCTCTTGTTCTCCTGACAGACACCTTTCGCGTTAGAATTCCTTTCTTCCTTGGCAGTCCTCATCGTACCAGTAATTGGCTCTTTGTGCATTGAAGAATGGCACCTAGGCTGGACCCCTTTGTGGGTTTGGTAACCTAGGGAGGGAATGAGAACTAGCACAGAGAAGGAAGCACAGGTAGGGGTGTGTGGGGTGTGTGTGTATGTGAGAGGCGGACTCCGCAGAGAAAATAGCCGCCTTGATTCCTGCCAGCATTCCGTAATACTTGCCAGCTCCCGTGTCTCAGGAGGTCCAGCTGCACTTCTTGCCCTTGGTTCATTAATTCATTCCACAAATATTTGAGAACCCACTATGTGCTGGGCAATGTGTTAGATTCAGGAAACGATAGAAGACGAGAAGAGATGGGGTTTCCATCACATCAGCTTATATTCCAATGCGGGAGACAATTAATAGGCACTAAATAAGTAGACTAGGTAATTTTAGATTACAAGGAGTGATATGAAGAAAGTAAACAGGGAACTGCAATGGTGAGCAATGAGAGGTGGCATGAGGATGCCCCACATTAGATAGGGGGCTTGGAGACTCACTGAAGAGAAAACAGTTTTTCCTGAGACCTTAAAGTAATAATGTTCAGGAAAAGTCCTCCAGGCACAGTAAATAGTAAGTGCAAAGGCCCTGTGGCAGAAGAGCTCAGGCTTTGTGAAATGTCACTATATTCTTCCAGCACTCTCTCTCAAGATAATTTGAGTAGGTTTCTGTTATTTGTTACCAAATGAGGATCTTAACACACAATTGCTGAACAAATAAACAAGGGTTGCATTTCATTTTCTACCAGCCTCATCCCTTCCTGGTGTTTAGCTTTCCTGACCCTATTTGCTACAGTTTCAAATGATCCACCAGAGCTTAGTGAGGTGCGTTATTAATCAGAACTCTTTCCCTTGCAAATAACAGAAGAAACTCAGCTCAAGCAGGCACAAGCCCACAGGGGAGTTGCTGGCTTATTACCTAAGCCTGCAGGCAAGGCTGGGTCCAGAACCACAAAATCCTCATCCCGCCCTCTGCCCATCTAGCTCCAGACCTTTGTTCTGCCTTCCCCTGTGTTGACTTGGTATTCCTGGTCAGCTGTCCCCACATTACAGCAAACACTGCCACCAGTGGTCCTGGTTTATATTCCACCAGCTCAGCAACCACAGGGGCAAGAGAAGTTTTATATTTTTATTTTTTTAAAGGAGCCTACAAACTAAACTAAACAAAATAAAAATTTGTTTCCTTGGATGAGCTTGAGCCATGTGCCCACTCCTGAGCCTGCCCCTGTGGTCGGTGAGATGAAATGGGGCAGTCCCAACTGCAGCTTGTTCACAGCCCCTTCCTCTGGAGCTGGGGTGGGACTGGTGGCCCTCTGGGGTAGTATCAGGGAGCCACTACCAGAAGAATGAAGTCTGCAAGGAGGCAACAGTCACCCATCCTGTGGGTGTCTCCTCTGTACACATCCTTCATGACGATGATTCATTAGTGCTCCCAGAGCTCCTCACAGACCTCAGGGACCCCTGAGGACTGGCAGCACCTAGCCTCAGCCCGTGAGTTCACAACCTCCACCATCGAGGCAAAACATCCCATAGTCTAAGAGCATGTGGTGATCTTCCAAGGCCAACTGGGCCAGTATTTCCATATCCAGAACTTTTTAATCATAAATTATATTTATTTCCTATTTGAACTAGGCAAATACATTACTGGAGCCCAAAGAAAAGAAATGCTCTCTACCCAAGCATGCCAGGCTGTAGGAGGAAAGAGATGTATTTGGGTAGTTTCAGCAAGAATTAAGGGAATTAGGACGGACCAGCTTACAGTTGGTATGTGCCAGTTACTGCCCTAAGTGCCCTGCATGTAGTGATCCACTTACCCCTACAACAACCCTCTGAGTTTTATTATCCCCGGTTTAGATGAGCAAATCTTGTTTCAGAGTGGTTAAGGGACTTGCCCAGGTAACAGCTTATAAGTGACAAAACAACCTGGCTCCTCAAACCATACACTCTCTCCATCTGACTCGATGACTCCTTTATCCTCTCTTCGATGCTGAAAGTAAAGCTCAAAGAGGTTAAGTGACTTGGCCGAGCTATGCGGCCAACAAATGAAGGCGCTGAGACTTCAACCCTGGCTCCCGTGTGTTTACCTCTGGGCAGGAATTTGGGGCTCCTCAGGGTAGACTGGTCATCAAGATGCCTTCTTTCCACTCGTTCTTGGCCTGAAAGTCACTCTGCTCTACTCAAGAACCCACATTTTGCTACTAGGGTTCAGTTGTGACAGATTTTCAGAATGCACAGTGATGAAAATAAGCATATCACTACTGAGTGCAGTGGTTCTCATCAACGGCTACGCTCACAATCTCCTGCTTCACTACTGAGTCTTCTGCCTCACTAGTGAGTGCAGTGGTTCTCATCAACGGCTACACTCACAATCTCCTGCTTCACTACTGAGTCTCACTAGTGAGTGCAGTGGTTCTCATCA
>NW_003852415.1:3215626-3217076 GCF_000181295.1 Otolemur garnettii
AGCTACGCTCACAATCTCCTGCTTCACTACTGAGTCTCCTGCCTCACTAGTGAGTGCAGTGGTTCTCATCAACAGCTACGCTCACAATCACCTGCTTGCGTTATAAAATGTTGAAGCCAAGGTTCCATCTCAGACCAATAAATCAGATACCTGGAGGCATCTGTAGTTCATAAAGGCTATGCAGGTGAATTAAATGTATAGTCAGGGCCAAGAACCACCAATTTAGCCAATCCCAACACACATGAGATCCAGAGGCCACTGCAGAACATTTCTCCCCATTCCCCAGTAGTTTGCCTCCCATCCCACCCCAACTGCCCTAGACGGGCCCCTGGAGTCTCCTGCCCCTGGCTGCTGGCTGTGCTCTCTTCCCTTACCTGCCCCACCACATCACTTCCCACCTGAGCTCCTGGTTCCACCAGGGAGGCTGAATTTAAAGACAAATTTGCCTTTTAGTGTCCGTGTGAAACAGGAGCACAACAGAAAGCCTTCCTTCCCCGTGCTAACAGGAGAGGATGGGCAAGGACAAAGAGATACAAGAGACAGCGCCACCATCTTGCCCCAGCTGCACCCTGAGAAGTAAGTGCTGTGGAGGGAAAGCAGAGAGCAGCACTGCAGGGGCAAGACCAGTGGGGCTGCCAGGCCTCCGCACCTCCTCTCGGGTCGTATTTCCACCTGTTGAACCAAAATGCACCCCCCAGCCTCGAGTCTTCACCTGTGAACCCAAGTCAGTGACAACTTCCTCAGCTCCTTCCCTCTGCCTGTCTGTTCACAAGCTCCTCACCACGTGAGAGCGCTGGCTTTCCCCAGTGTGGGGACATTTCCATGCTGCCTATAAAATGCTATGATATGGGCAGAAAGTTCTAGAACACGATTCGTCTTTTTTTTTTCCAGATTGATGTAAGTGTACAATTAAGTGTGTTAGATTAAGTCCACATTGTAGTTGAGCCCTTCACACAGGAGGGTGAATGTATCCCTACATTGTGCCTGTTAGGTGAGAGCACACCAAACCTCCCTCCCCTCTCCTCTCCCCTTTCCTCTCCTCTCCCCTCTCCTCTCCTCTCCCCTCCTTCCTCCCCTCTCTTTTTCCCTCTCCCCTGTCCTCTCCTTTCCCCTTCCTTCCTCCCCTCTCTTCCCTCCTCCTCTCCTTTCTCCTGCTTCTCTCCCCCCTTGAATTTAATTGTGTTTTCCGCCCATGAGCAGGTAGCTGTTCATCTACTGGTTTCATATTAGTATTGAGCACACTGGATACTTGCCTTTCCATTCCTGTGATATTTTACTTAGGGGAATGTTCTTCAGCTCTATCCAGGTTAATACAAAAGATGTAAAGTCTCCATCTTTTGTATGGCCGAACAGTATTCCATGGTGTATATATACCACATGGTTTCTCCATTCGGGAGTAGATAGGCACTTCGGTTGCTACAGTCATTTTCTTTTTTTTTTCTTTTCTTTT
>NW_003852415.1:3217096-3270398 GCF_000181295.1 Otolemur garnettii
TAGAACTACAGGAACTGGTCACAATGCCTGGCTAGTTTTTTTATATATATATATATTGATTGATTGATTGAGACAGAGTCTCACTATGTGGCCCTCAGTAGAGTGCTGTGACATCACAGCTCACAGCAACCTCAAACTCTTGGGCTTAAGCGATTCTCTTGTCTCAGCCTCCCAAGTAGCTGCCGCTACAGGCACCTGCCACAATGCCTGGCTATTATTTATGTTGTTGTAATTGTCATTGTTGTTTGGCCCAGGCTGGGTTCAAACCTGCCAGCTCCAGTGTATGTGGCAGGTACCCTATCTGCTGAGCTACAGGTGCCAAGCCAGCTATAGTCATCTTTAAGACAAAGTAGCCGAGAATATACCACAAGGGAAGGGTGGGGACGCAGGCATTTTTTGAGCCCCTATTTAGGGTCAGGCACTAAGATGGAAGGAAGAGGCTAGATCTATGGCCTGGGGCATATCCCAAGGGAAAAATTTTCAGATACTGTTTTGGGAGCTGCCAGATGCACCAGGGTCTTCCAGATAGACTGGTCCCTTGAAGCAGCAGGGCCTATGAAGTGATGGTATCTACATTCCGTTTCTGGCATGGATGGTAGAGGAAAAACCCTATCTTTCTATACTGTCAACCCTTCTGACACCAACTTGGTGAGTCCTCCACCCCAAGCAGGTCTCCAATTCTGTGGAGACAACAAGGAGTATCCTACGAGTTAACTCAGCTCCGACTCTCCTTGGAGTTAGCACAGACCTCACAGCAAAAAGACAAGACTGCCCACAAGACTGCCCCCAATCAAGATGCCAGTTGCAAAAACACATGAATATAATGAGGAGAGAAATAAAGAAGTACTCAATGAAACTTCTAGAACTGAAAAATGTAATATTTAAAACAAAATCCACAAAGTAAAAAAGTAAAAAAAAAAAGAAAGAAAGAAACCCATTGGATGGCTTTTTAGCAGATTAGTTACTGAAGGAGAAAAAAATCAAAAGATGCGGCGATCAAAGAATTAAAGATACAGGCTCAGCGCCCGTAGCACAGTGAGTAGGGCGCCGGCCACATACGCAGAAGCTGGTGGGTTCCAGCCCAGCCCGGGCCTGCTAAAGAACAATGGCAACCGAAACCAAAAAAAATGGCCAGGTGTTGTGGCCAGTGCCTGTAGTCCCAGCTACTCGGGAGGCTGAGGCAAGAGAATTGTTTAAGCCCAAGAGTTTGAGGTTGCTGTGAGCTGTGACACCATGGCACTCTACCAAGGGCAACATAGTGAGATTCTGTCTAAAAAAAAAACAAGAATTAAAAATACAGCAATAGAAACTATACAAACCTAAGCACATAAAGCATAAAGGTTCTAAATAACCATATAAATACGCATATCCACACATACAGAGAATTGATGACATGTGGGGCAGTATCAGTTGCAGTCTAGTATGTTTGTAATTTAAATCTGAGAAATGGGGAGGGAGAAAATGTAATTGAAGAAAATTCCTAAATTTTATGGAAATGATATGCCCACAAATCCAGGACGCTAAAGAAAATAAATGGCACGGAAAGGCTATCCTATCAAATTTCTGAAAACCAATAATCAAGAGAAACTCTTAAAAGCAGCCAGAATAATAAGATCTGTTACATAGAAGAGAAAAGAGATAAGGATGAATATAGAATTCTTGTCCAGAACACTCCAAGTCAGTGGTATGACAAACTCAAAGTGCTAGAAAAAAAGATTGTCAGCTGACAATTTGATTTCTGTGAAAATATTCTTCAAAATGAAGAAATCAAGACTTTTCATCCAAATAAAGGCTAATCAATACTATAAGAGAAGTCAAAGGAATTTCTACAGGCCAAAGGAAAATGATGCCAGATGGAAACTAAAACCTACGAAAACCTTCAGGATGAAGACTGCTAGGAAGGCTGAATGTTCAGGTAAATATAAAACTCCTTTGTTTATGTAAAAGATAGTTGCCAGTTCACAGCAAGAATAATTCCTGCTGGGGAAGTACAGAAAGGAGGAAAGAATGCAAAATACAGGTAATCCAATCATAGCTTGTATTCCCATCACATATGCCTTCCTTGTCTCTATCTGGCCACCCCACATGGGATCAACAGATTATCTTTCAGAAGCCCAATCCTAACCATGACACTCCAACACCAAGCAGCACTCAGCCTTTCCTACCTTCCCATTACATAAGTGCCCAGGGCTGTCGTCCCTGACCCAGTGATCTAAGCCTGCTATAACCTGGACCCAACTGCCCCCTGCCCCTTGCCTACTGCCTCTACCCTACACAAATCACCTGAGTCTTCTTACATTTTACTCACCAGATACGCCTCCTAGACTCTTCTCTCTAAGCCTCTACTCACTTGCCTTTCTCCCTGGAGCCTTCCCTCCACACACACAGTTTCCTCTGAGCACAGATGGAGGGGAATGTCTGGCTGATTCAGGGGAATCACGCCCAGGTGGGGAAGGCAGTGACTTGTCTAGGTGCAACCAAAGGTCTTTTCCAAAGACCTCTGCTATTCCCTACCCAGATGACCATTATACTGCCTAGAGTTCTAATTAGTAGAGATTTAGGTGTTAATTGAGACACTAGGTCTTGAATCTGATTCTCAGGAGGAAAGTTTTGAGTTTAGAGATGGAAAGAACCACAAAAGTAATCTAGCTCAATCTTCACTTTAGATAAGAAAACTGATACTAGACAGGTACACTGTCCAAGTGGTAGGAAGGATTTCTTTTCTTTTCTTTTTCTATTTTTTTTTTTTTGAGACAGTCTCACTCTGTCACCCTGGGTAGAGTGCCATAGCGTCATAGCTCATAGCGTCCTCAAACTCTTGGGCTTGAGCAGTCCTCTTGCCTCAGTGTCCTGAGTAGCTGGGACTATGCATGTGCTCTGCTACCTCCAGTTGGTTTTTCTATTTTTTGTAGAGACAGGGGTCTCACTCTTGCTCAGGCTGGTCTCGAACTCCTGAGCTCCAGCAATCCATCCACCTTGGCCTCCCAGAGTACTAGGACCACAGGTGTGAGCCACCACGTCCGGCCAGTAGGAACGATTTCTGATTCCAAGTCAAATGGTCTTATCACTGAGTCAGGAATGGCTCAAAAAGTTTATTCCAGACTGCAGGACGGTCTGTGTTGTTCACCACTGTGTGTGGCACTAAGGCTACCACTAATAGGCCCTCCATAAACATTTACTTACCAAATAAATGAATCTTAAAATATCAACTTTGATCAGCTGGAATGCTGAATTCTGAGACCACTTGTAGGCAAAGCATAAAGGTGTGTAAGACCTCTTAGTGATGCAGCAGGGGGAAGGGGGGTCATCCCCACACCAGAGTCTGCAGCTTCTCATGTGTATGGGGAAACTCGGGGATCTACTGGCCCTAACTTTAGTAAGAATTATCATCATTTACAAGCCATGAAGAGTCCCCACATATCCCAAGCAAAAATCACACAAGACAGGTACTCTGAACCCAGGAAAAAGACACCTGGGTTGGGGTCCAGGGCTTCAAGCAGTTCTGGGCACCCAGCTGCCCTAGGCAAGCTTGGATCCAGGTTGGCATTCACGGCATTGGTGGCACTTCCCCTGTGTGACCCTGAGAAGTGCCAGGCATATCACACTCTCCTTCCTATTATCTGTAAAGGACAGGCAACAGCCTAAAGAACGTTTTCTGCATTTTAACAGAGACAGAAATCTAAACTGAAGAAGCATCAGCCAGCAAGCAACGAGTTTCAGTCCCAGCCAAGCCTTTGCAGGTGTTACCAGTTTGCTGGTGCTGCTGTAATGAAGCACCACACACCAGCAGCCTTAAAGCCACAGAAATTTATCATCTCACAAGTCTAGAGCTAGAAGTCCAAAATCAAGTCATCAGCAGGCTGTGCTTTCTCGGAAAACTCTAGAGGGGGATCCTTCCCTTGTCTCTTGCAGCCTCCTGTAGCCCCAGGCATCACTTGGCGTGTGGCAGCATCACTTCAGTCCCAGCCTCCCTCCTCACGTGGCCGTCTTCCCTCTCTGTTCGTGTCTGTCTCTTCTCTTCTTATAAGGACGACCGTCTTACTGGATGGAATTAGGCTCATCCTCATTTAATATGACTTTAACTCGATTACATGTGCAAAGACCCTGTTTCCAAATAAGAGTGCACTCACAAGTACCAGGGGACAGGAGTTCAATATATCATTGGGGAAACACAATTCAACCCATAACACCAGACCTCCTTGGCCCCAGGACAACCTGAAAGTCAGGATAGGACAGAATATGCAGTTGGGGCAAAGCCAACTTTGGAAACCTCAACCTGGCAAGAACTGTGCTCCCATGTCTGCTGTTCCCTCCTCCCCTATCCCCAAAGAAGGTCCTGTCCAATGGAGTCTATTCCAGGATGTCCCAGCCAAAGTCACTGTGATCAAACAGAGGCATCCCCTGGTCCCGAAGGTTTCTCCCAGCTGTAAAGCCAATTGTGAGGAATACTGCTCATGGCCATTAGGGACCTCCCTGGCGTGGTAGTTGAGGGCCTGGTGGGAATCCCAGATCCTTGGCTCTCAAGCTATGATGCTTGGGACAAGTGATCAAACATCTCTGAGCCTCAGCTTCCTCCTCTGGAAAGGGGACCTCACAGAGATAGCTATGTATGGGGTTTTGCAGTAACAGTGTCAAGTTAAGGTGCTGGAACTATTTCCTCTGCACCAAATAAAAAGAACCCAGAAATGGAAAAGCTCTCAGAGGTGATGAGTCCAACTTCATCCTCCACCACCAGGGGGGGAAAAAAAAGAAAAAGAAAGACAAATAAAATGGCCCTTTTAACTTATATCCTCGGCATTAATTTTTACAGTTAACTGCTGAACTGACTAAATTCTTTTCTTTTCTTAAGAACCTTTATAAATTCCATCATTAATAAAATCAGACATTCAATTAGAAGGAAACTCTGATTGGTAACTGATTGTGTCCTCGATACCTTTCTCCCCCTTCTCTGCGGACTCCCTGGACTTCCCGGGCTTTTCCCTGCTGATGTGCCATTTCCCTTTTGTCCCTCTTCGTCCCCCCATGCCCATCAGTGCCCCCAACAAAAGCCAGAGAAGAACAGGGGCTGATTCCATTAACCTCTGTCATTGCTTAAATCTCTCTCTTAATTAACATGAGTTAATATGATTAATCAAAATAATGAGACAAACCTATTAAATTAGGGGGCTCACATGACAGAACTCAGCAGGAGCGGGAAAGGCAGGAGGTGGCGACCGGAAGTGCCCAGGGAGACAGTGAGAGCAGGGGTGGTGGGGGGCAGGGATCTGGGTGGTCCAGCCTGGTCCAGCCCTGGGCTGGGGGCAGGGTTTGGGCAGTGGGTTGGAGAAATTGCCTTTGAGGACATGTTCCGTGTCTGTGCCCATCTCTGTGAGTCATAACAAGTCTCCCCACTTTTCTGGGGCCCGACACCCCCAGCTCCCAGATTCTCCATGTCCCTGCCTGGGTCCACTCCCTCTTGAAGCCAGGCTCTTGGAAACTGCTTTTCTGACAGCAGGATGATTCAAACCCCAGCTCTGCCCCCTGCAGGGCAGGACACTTGACTTGACTAGAGTTATTTTACCCCTCCAAGGTCCAGTGACCCCACCTACAGGAATAGAACAATATTCTTGAGCTTGGTACCTGCTCTACGAACCCGGGGAGATGCTAGGTGGGAAGCCTGACGTTGCACTAGGTCCTCTGTATGACTTGAAAAATGCCCTGAGATTCTACAGCGCCTTTCACTCTAGACATTTCCATATATATACCACAACTTTTGGAGATAAACAGACAGGCATTATTTACAGATCAGTGAGGTTTTGCAAACATTACTGAGCACCTACTGTGTGTCAGCCACTGTGCAAAGTCACTGCGATGCCCCAAGGTGAAGTGACTTATCTGAGGCTTCTACAACTAGTTCTCCTAACTCTGAGGCAAGTGGGCTTTCCACTGCCCCAAGCCCCAAGTGACCAGGCTCTCCCACAGTGCCAGGAGCTCTATTTGTATGTTTGTATCCTGGAGCATTCCCAAGCTGTGGCCACTTCCACCACAGGCCTGTGGCTCCTTAACCTCCAGAGAAGCTCAGCTGTAAGTCCATTCAAAAGAGAACAGTGTCTCCCCAGCATAGGGAACCCCAGAGATGACTCAGGCTCGTCGTTGGAATGTCTTATTCCGGGAAAAATGGGCCTTTAGAGCCTCTTCTGTGCTACCTCTCTAGCTACCCAGGCAGCAGAAAGGGCCCAAGGCCACAGATTTCTGTAGACACACTGCTCAGAGAGCAAAGCTCCTATGCAGATCCCTGGGAGAACCCTGTTTGGGACCTGAGCCTCCTGACACCCCCACGGAAGTATTTTCCCTTTTCACTGGAAGCACACTGTAACAGTCTCACCAAGATCTATGGGCACCTTCCCAGACATGTGCTGAATATTTGTCACAAAGGAGAATATACGTCCGAAAATCCTCTGCTAAAAGTCCTGCTTTCTTGAGGAGTCATCTTTACATCTGCTCATGTTCCTATAATCAGATAGATAGAAACAAGGTAAGAGCAGTGACCGGATATCCCCCAAGCCCCCAACTCTACCCTGAAAAACCCACACAGGTACACACAGAACAGTCACTCCCTGCCACTCTCCCCAGCCCCAACCTGGAGTGGTCTTCTGATTGTGCCCGAAGGGCCTGGCTGTATGAAGAAACCTTTCCTCATCTGCCCGTCATTGAATAAGCCAGCAGGGCTGTGGGCCCAGGAGTGTCCAGACAGCTGAACGGCCTGCCTTGAGACACGGCTGCAGACGGCGCCGGTCAGTAACAAGCAGCAGTCTTTGGCAGCACACCTCGTGGGGAATGGATGGAAACGGGGTGAGACTCTGGAACTGGCTGTCTCCTGGTGCCTTCCCCCCCACCTTTTTCACTATGGGGAAAATGCAACAGTAACATGTAACAAAAATAGCATTAATAATAACAAAAATATTTTACCTTGTGCAGGGAGTGTAGAGGCCTCCATTCTGATGATCGTGAGACAATGGACAGATTTCTGCACTCAAATGCACAGTCCAGCCTTCCTCAACTCTCTCGCCAACCCCTCACTTAGCTAGGTGAGGGTCTTACTGCCATATACTGTCCTAACACCATTCGCTTGACTCCACAGCAAGCATTAGAGTTCATGCCTTATCCTCACTGTATGATCATGACTAGCATCTATCTCCCCCACTGGACTGAGTGGAAGGCCTTGGCTTTTTGCTGACCTTTGCGTCCCCAGTGCTCAGCACACCTGGCACAGAGGAGGGGCTCAATATACACTAGTTGAAGATGTTGGACACTGCCTCCCAGATGGAATCAATCCTCCTGATTCTAAGATAGGGGAGTTTCCCATTAACAATCCAACACCCTTAAAACCTTACCCCACACAGTGTTGTACTGGTAAACCCCTCAGCCCAGTAAATGATTATCTCAAAAGGTGGCATTATCTCGAGACTTTTCAGGCATCCTCCTTGTTTATAGCTAGGTGAAGAGGAACATTAAAGAGAGTTTCCAAGACAAGAGCTGTGTGCATGTCTGTCTTCCCAGGGACTCCTCTTCCCCATAACACCCTGTAAATGCTTCCAAAACACCAGTGATTGTGACTGTTAGTCATTGCCTGAGCCAGATTCTCAAGCTTGGGTACCCAGGCATTGGGTACTGCACAAATGTACACACAGAGGGCCTACGAATTTCACTGAGATTGTCTTCTCTGGCTAGTGAGACAGTCATTTCCACCCTTCCCCTGTTGTCCCCTTGCTGCTGTCTGCTATAAAGTTTGGAAAACTTTTATTGCTCAATCTCTCTTATAGCTAGAGGTGGCCATGGGATCAAGTTTTGGATCTTGAGATGAGTAAACTGCTACAGGGATTATAAAAATACTTTCTTCATTAAAGAGACAAGTGAGTCTGGAATTGCCACTTACTTATTTTCTACACAAATAACCACACAATGCCTGGAGCCACAGCAGCCGTTTTATGACTTTGAGGCAACACAAATCAGACCAAAACACCAGTACTCTAGGATGATAAAAACAGAAGAATCTGGATTCTTAATATCTTTTTGAGAGAGCAGACTTAGTTCATTTTGTGCTGCTGTAATGGAATACCACAGGCTGGATCCTTCCTAAATAATAGAAGTGGAAGTGCATTTGGCTCACAATTCTCATTGAGGTTAGAAAGTCTAAGATCATGGAGCAGACTGGGTGAGGCCTTCTTGTTGCATCATAACATGGCAGAAGGGATCACACAGGTGGGAGAGGGCAAGAGAGGGCCAAAGTTACTTTTATAACAAACCCTTTCTCTCAGTAACAAGGCCACTCTTGTGACAATGACATAAATCCATTTGTGAAGCCAGAGGCTTCATGACTTAATCGCTTCTTAAAAATCCTTAAAAGTAGCTCAGTGCTTGTAGCTCAGTGGCTAGGGCACCAGCTACATACACCAGGGCTGGCAGGTTCAAACCTGCTAAACAACAATGACAACTACAACAACAAATAGCCAGGCATTTTGGTGGGCGCCTGTAGTCCCAGCTACTTGAGACACTGAGGCAAGAGAATTGCTTTAGCCCAAGAGTTTGAGGTTGCTGTGAGCTATGATGCCATAGCACTCTGCTGAGGGTGACATAGTGAGACTGTCTCAAAAAGAAAAAAAAATTCTCAAGGTGGTGCCTATGGCTCAAAGGAGTAGGGCACCAGCCCCATATGCCAGAGGTGGTATGTTCAAACCTGGCCCCAGGCCAAAAACTGCAAAAAAAAAAAAAAATCCTTAAAAAACACTGCTACAGATTAAGTTTCTAACATGTGAACTATGGGAGACATATTCAAAGCACAACATAGGCCAATCTGAAGTCTGTCTGCATCAGAACATCTTATTAAGCAATAAATATCCCAGGTTTACTCCACTCTTCCCTGAGTTTTCTGTTACTTGCAGCCAAGAGCATTCTTAGTGGAATTCCCAAGATTTAACTTAAAAGTTTACCTAAAAATTAATATAAGCATATCCTGGATAATCTGGAAGATACCTTTATATAACTGAATACCATCAGACTATTTCAAAACTCATGTTTACTTTAATTAACAATTTTTTAATTAACAATTTTGGGGATGCCAAGTAGGACTATAGCTATCTCCTGCTATCGAACTCAAGAATTGAATAAAATTCAAATTTTCTTTTAGGAGGGCTGATATCCCTTAATTTCTAAACTCTCGGTATTTGTTATCTAAAACCCAGAAACCAATAGTTTTGTAAAATTTAGCTACATAAAATTTCACTTTATTGCAGTGCCTCATGCCTATAATGCCAGCACTTTGGGAGGCCCAGATGGAAGGATTACTTAAGGCCAAGTGTTCAAGACCAGCCTAGGCAATAAAGCAAGACCCTGTCTTTATAGAAAATAAAAATTAGACAGTGTGCCTGTAGTCCCAGCTATGCAGGAGGCTGAATTAGAAAGACCACTTGAACCCACATGTTCAAGGCTGCAGTGAGGCCACTGCACTCACGGAGTGAGACCTGTCTCTTAAAAATAAATAAATAAATAAACATTTTAAAAAACAAATTAAATCTCGCTCTATGGATTTTGGAACTGAATCTATTTGGGTGGTGAGGAATACCTGAAAAAACAATAATGACTAATTTATAAGAATGATGCACTCATCTAAGCAGAAGTCAAATTACTGGTAAACCCCTCAGCTCAATAAATGATTATCTCGAAAGGTAGCATTACCTAGAGACTTTTCTGGAGTTCTCCTTGTTTAGGAGAAAGGTGATAGCTAGGTGAAAAGCCCATTAAAGAATAAGTCTTTCCGAGACAAGAGCTGTGTGTGTAGGTCACTGTGCCCCATAGAAACATGGATTTCACAGGAACTGGAACAGGACAGAAATGGGGCAACTGAGTTATCTGACTCCACAGTAACACAGGCCTGATGAGTTCAGACGAACCTGTGCTGTAAGGCAGTGCTGTGCTGGGGTCAGCCTGCTTGGGCTTATGAGGGCCAACTATTAAATTCGCCCATATTTTGAGAGCCTGGTATTCAATACAGCGGTTATGGCGGGCTCCGTGGTGAGAGCAGGTACGCTGCAGACATCAGCACACGTTACTTTTCTTCCTGGGGAGCTGGTCACCAGCACCACTCTCAGTAGCAGTCAATGCTTTATCTGTCTTGCGAGTAGCAACAGTTTCAGCAAAACATCTTCTAGTCCATTAACTTAATGTTGAATTTTATTAGTTTGGTGCCTTTTTGTATTTAATTTATAAATTGAGCTTGATTTTATGATTCATATAAAAGATAGAAGCATAAGGAGCATGTACTCGTCAAGGGTGTCCAGAGCCAACAGGAGAGAGAGAGAGAGAGAGAGAGATCTAAGAGGGGGGTTATTATGAGAATTGGCTCACACAATTATGGAGGCCAAGAAGTCCCACAATCTGCCATCTGCAAGCTGGGCAACCCAGGGAGCTGATGGCCAAAGTCCCAGGCAGAGCTCATAGGACTGAGAACCGAGAAAGGATAGGACTGGGGTGAACCCCAGAGTCCGAAGGCCCAGGAATCAGGCGTCCAGTGTCTGATGTCAGGAGAGGGTGGATGTATCAGCTCGAGAGGAGGGAGAGAATTTGCCTCTCCTTTGCCTTTTTCTTCTATCTCAGCCCTCAGCTGATTAGATGGTGCCAATCCACGTTGGTGATTTTCTCTGCTTAGTCTACTGATTCTAATGCTAATCTCTTCTGGAAACATCCTCACAGACACCCCCCCAGAAATGTGGTTACCAGCTATCTTACCATCCTTTCACCCACTCAAATCTACACAAAAAACTAACCAGTACAGAATTTATACCTAATTTTATGGTTGTACATATTTAGGTGTTATCATATGTGTATTAATAATGATTTTAAGTCAAAACGTGGTGTTAGGAAAAACTTCTTTTCAATTTACTCAGGTTTAAGAAACACTGCTCCAAGCCCATTAAAGTTACTGGTCTCAAACTGGTATACACAGGGCCCTCTAGGACCTTATCCCAATCTGACCTTTCCCATCTTGAGCTCCCTGCTGCAAACTGGTCTCTCTCCCTGTGCCTGAAACACATGTCACAGGGATGTGGCATTTAAGCAAGATAGTGGAAATACAGCGCCTGACACCATATCCCTCCATGCCTTGCCCCAACTCCACGTGTCCTTCCAGGCCCCGTTCAGACTCCCCCTCTCCTTTGCAGGCGCCTCTGATTACTCCCAGGAGAATGATCCTCCTCTGCTCTTGCTACCTGGTGTGTTTGTCAATGAAGCCGCTCCCCTCCTTGCCTAGAGGAGAAGCAGCTTAAGAAGTTTGCTTATTTCTTTCCAGTTCCTCTGTCAATGGGTTTGAGTACTACGTACAATCATTCCACTCCTCCTGGGAATTTGATCCACCAACTCCCCCTTTTCTCCATTTGAAGCCCTTAATCTCTTTCTCTTCTCTAATATTTCCTCCTTAACCCTCCACAGGAATCCCTAAAATAAAATAAAATCCATGATGCTTTCAGCTACATCTAACAGAAAACCCAACCAAAATGGCTTAAACAATCATAAAATGTATTGTCTCCCATTAATGGCAAGCCTAGATGTGGGACAGTGTCCAGCGGTCAGGGTTCGTCTCTCTGCCAGGGACGGGCTTCTCTCATGATGGTTATATGGCCACCAGCAGCAGCCAAGGCCACACACATCCTTATTCAGAAAAACTCTTCCCTCAATCAGTCTGATTGGACTATAAAGTCAAGTGCACATCCCTAGGCAATAAATCAGCAGCCAGGGGAGGGGAGTGCTCTGCACTGATGGACTTGAGCCCGTCAACAGAAAAAAGAGTGAGATGCTGAGATTGGCTTAGATCCACAGCACCCATCCCTGTGACCCTGAGTCCAAAGGGCTTCCCTAGGGTGGGTTGGAAACCTTAACAAAATCGGGGTCCTCTTGGGAAGTAAGAAGTGAGGGAACAGGAGCTTGGAAGACAACCAGCAGCTGCTCCATCCACTTCCTCTGCTCCCCTCCTGCCCACTCTTCTTCCCACAACCAGCAGCTGCTCCATCCACTTCCTCTGCTCCCCTCCTGCCCACTCTTCTTCCCTCAGCCCCCGTCCATTTTAAGAAGCATCACACTGGCTGTCGCTTCCCACCCTGCTGCTCTGCTAAAATTGCACTTGGGGTCCTAATTCAGACTCAGTGGGACTTTGACACTCCACCAACTTCCTTCTTTACCCTCTTCCACCCATACCCTGCCCCTACCTTCCGATGAGCAGCCTATCCCCTTCCATAGCACGCTCCCAATCACTCACCAATGTTTATTCCACAAACGCGCTTTAAGCACCTGCCATATGCCAATCCAGCCTATCCTGCACATAATACTTTGCAAATTACTCTAGAATGCATGGTTTAGTCTCGTCATTACTCACTGCAACAATTGCAGTGACTTCCCAACGGGCCCTGCTGCCTGCCTGTCTCCCCTTTGGCAATCTGTCTTCCTTGTTCACAGGGGTGATCTTTCCAAATGCACGTCTAATCATCAGTCTCACCTGCTTGCATTTCTCCTGCAGGGGAAAGCCTGAAGTCCCCAGCATGGCATTCAGGCATGGCCATGGCAGCCAGCCCCACTCGCCTCTCCCAGGCTATAGCCCATATCCCTTCCTGTCTTATCCTGTGAGCTCTGAGCATAACGAACCGTTTCCCAAGCACATTGTGAGCTTTCTTGATTTGGACTTTCGTTCATACTCTCTCCTCTTTGTTAAAATGCCATCCCCTCCTCATTTTTCAAGACCCAGGCTACCTTCATGAGACCTCCTCAGTGAGGTCTTCTCCAAGATGTTCTCTGTGGTCCCAGAGCATTTTGTCCCCTTCTCCTAGCATTTTACTGTTAAATTTATACTCAGGACTTTTTGCAAGGGAAAGACTGGATCAAAGTCACCACTCTTTGCTAAGCACGAACACCTGGCAATGTATAGCGAGCTACCGACTCCAGCCTCCTGGTTTGACAGATGGGGAACCTGAGGGCAAGGGAGGAAGTGACTTGAGATGTCTTCTGTATATTTAGTCAGTGTTCTTTCCCTACCAGTAGCAAAACATAGGCTTAAACAAAAAGGGAAGTTTTGAATCTAAGATTCTCTCCTCAGGCACAATGTCAGTCTAAAGATTCAAAAAGTATCATCCAGACCTAGTTTCTCAGGGGCGGGCATAGTGGCTCACGCCTGTAATCCCAGCACTCTAGGAGGTCGAGGCGGGTGGATTGCCTGAGCTCACAGGTTCAAGACCAACCTCAGCCAGAGCAAGACCTCATCTCTAAAAATAACTGGCATTGCATCGTGGCGGGCGCCTGTAGTCCCAGCTACTTGGGAGGCCGAGGCAAGAGAATTGCTTGAGCCCAAGAGTTTGAGGTTGCTGTGAGCTATGACACTATGGCACTCTACGAAGGGTAACAAAGTGAGACTCTGTATCAAAAAAAAAAAAAAAGAAGAAGAAAAGAGCCAGTTTCTCGGCTCTGTTTTCCTTTCTGCTGGCTTCATTCTCAGGTTCTGTACAGGAACAGAATGGCTGGCAACTGCTGCAGCCTGAATTCCCCCACCCTCAGGTTCACATCAGTGGAAAAGAGAATGGCTTTGGTGGTCATGTAAACAAAGTCCCAACATCTGTGCTGGTTATGACTTGAGTCACATGCAATACCAGGACTGGGCAGTTGCCCGGCACATGTTCATCTGTGAAGTTGCAGGTAGAGTCTCCCACGTAGCTGGGACCACAGGTGCCCACCATGATGCCTGGCTAATTTCTCTATTTTTTTTTTATTGAATGGTAACTGTGTACATTAATGCACTTCTAGGGTACAGTGTGGTGTTTTCACAAACTGAAACACTTCCATCAAACTAGTTAACATAACCTTCATGTAATTTTCTTAGTTATTGTGTTAAAATGTTCATATTCTGCTCATAGAAAGATTCACTTGTACCCTTGTAAGATGAACCACAGAAGTGAACCCTCGAATCCCCCTCCCTCCACCCATTCCCCCGTCCCTCCCCCTTCCCCATATCTTTAGGTTGTTATTAGGTTATAGCTTTCATATAAAAGGTATAAATTAGTTTCATAATAGGGGTGTGTACATTGGATACTTTTTCCTCCATTCTTGTGATACGTTGCTCAGAAGAACATTCTCCAGCTTAATTTCTCTATTTTTAGTAGAACATGGTCTCAGTCTTGCTCAGGCCAGTCTTGAACTCCTAAGCTCAAGTCATCCTCCTGCCTCAGCCTCCCAGAGTGCAAGGAGCCACCGTGCCTGGCCGAAACATTAATTTTCTGAGTATGGTCTATAGAAAAGCCTACCATTCTACTATGACCATCATTTTATTTAAAAAAGGGTGTTTTAATAATTAAAATGGGAGGAGGTAATATCTTCTGAATAAAGAAAAATTCCTTCTATTAAAAAAAAAAAAAAACTTAAGCTTTAGAAGAAGCCATCGTATCATCCTTATTTTCTCACTTCCCCAGCAATCAAGGAAAACGTGGACATGAAATAAGCTCAGATGAGTTCAGGGAGCTCCGGAGGTGGCTTGAAGCAGATGAATCCCAAGTGCTAAAAAAAGCCTCCAGGCAGGCAGAGGTGGGGCAGTAGCTGCACACACCTGGTTGGGCCCCTAGGACAGAACCTGAGGAGGCCTCTGAATGAGACGCTGAAGATGGAGAATACTCAGAGCCACGTACCCACACATCCTAGAGAAACCGGATTTCAAAGCTAGATCATACCTGTGAGATCAGCGGGTCCAGCCCCTCACCTTGCTGAGACAAGCTTCAGTCTCAGCTTAAATCATCTGATAGGATCATGAGGCTGCCAGGTTTAGAACTCTGGCGTCCTTCTTCCCAGCCAGTACATTTCTCACCACCTCACTGGGACAGAAATCCACCTGCAAAGGTTGCTCACACTTTGAGGGCGTCTACCTCTAAGGGTGAGTGCCATCATTTTCTTGCCTCCAAGAACCTTTGGAAGGACAAACGTCCTGGAAAGGACAGTCTTCTCTCCTTTCCACAAATGTGTGCTCAATCCCTGCATCTTGGAAGTGCTGAGGACCTATGTGGTGAGAAGCTGAGCCCCTCCTCCCTACATGGCGAGCAGAGGAGCCCCTGAGTGAGTGGCCAGCGCTAGGCAGAGCTCTGCTCACGGGTCTTGATCTTGGGCTGGGAAGACACAGTGCATCTCCTGAGCTCTGCCCCTGAGAGAACCACTCACTGGACTCATCAGGACAGAACAGGGGGACTCTTTGGGTTGACCTATCCCATTTCCTCTCCTTCTATTCCTTTCAATCCCACTAACATCTAGCTCCCACTTCTTTCCAAAACCTGCTCCCAATGGCCAAGCACAACCGCCTTCTTCTAGTCTTCAGTCCACGCGACCTCTGCCGGCACCTGCCCATGTTTACATTCGTGTTACTACACTGTCATGTCTGCGCTTTGACGGGAGCGGCTATAATAAACTGGTGATGTCTCCCCCGCAAAGTGCTTAAGCCGGTCCGATCACCCTCTGCCCCCTGCATTCCCATCCAAACTTTTGGCCAGTCCCATCCTTCCTTCCACTGACAGAGTTCCCAACCTCTGCCCCTCTGAGGGCTCCACTTTCCAGTTCTGTCCCTGGATGTGACATTAGTTTGTCTCTCTTTATGCCCACCCACATCAATCCCCAGGGTTAACTTCCTAAACCAGGAGCAGGCAGACTAAGGTCAAACTAAAGTGGGCCAAGTGCAGCCCCCCACCTGTTTTTATATTTTTAAATGGCTCCATTCTCCATGGTTATGTAAGTGTACCTACACGAATCCTCGGTTTCCTCTCAGCACTCATAGCCTGAAATATTTACTATCTGGCTGTCTCGCATGAAAGCTCACTGACCCTGTCCTGAAGCCAGACCCAGCTGCTGCCTGCTGGTCCTTGCCTGTGCCACACTGCGGTGCACATTAGAGTCCCCTGAGGCACTGGGGACATGCAGCTTTCCGGGCCCCGACAGCAAGAGAGCCTGATTCAGTGGGGCTGGGGTGGCACCTGGAATGTGCACGTACCTCAGGGGTTCTAGCGTAGGCGGCCCCAGGTCCACACTTTGTGAGTTCTGCTCTAAGCACAGAGCCAGCCTGAAGTCCCTGAAACACTGAGTAGGTTCCTGACTTCCACCTCTGCTCTCCCTTTTCTGTTTACCTGGAAAGTCTTAGAAAATGCTTTTCTCCTAAACAAAGGCCACAGTCTTCTTCCGGGACCCCTCCCCCCTACACCAGGCGAGTGTTGTCACCTTCTCCTCTCCTGCTCCATAAAGCACCTGTCCCTCTGCAACCCAGATAATGTGGTTATGTGTCTGTCTCAGTGGGCAGACTGACAGCCTTTCCAAGATGACATCACTTCCCTGTGTCCTCTGCCTTGCATAGAAGGCACTTGATCAATACTTGGTGAATCAATGAATGAACAGATGGACTTGCTCCAAATTGCAGCACTAAGCAGTCTGAACACTGGGATCCCCTGTCGGGTGACCTCCAGGCGAGCCATCAGCGTGGGGGGTGGGGGGGCTGGCCTGGGTGCAGATCTGGCTCAGCGCTTTGCTGGCTCTGTGACCTTGGGCAGCTTGTACAAACTCTCTAAGCCTCATGACGTCACCTCTAAAAAGAGAAAGATGATGCTAGCAGCACTTACCTCATAGAGTTGCTCTGCGGCTTAAATGAAATAATCCACAGAAAGCTTTTCGGCACAGAGGAAGCATTTGATGCGTGTTAATTATGGTTTCATTCCATCTTCTTCCCTTGTCCACACCAGGCATCTGCCCAAGAAGAGCCTGACAGGAGGCTTCAGCCTTTCTCTAGAGAGGGAACAGGAGGGATTGTTGACACTTGGGTTTCAGGGTCAGCCAACCCCATCCCTCATGTCACTGGGATGTCCCTGGAAACGACTGACCATGGGAAGGCCTGGTACCCTGGAAATAAGCAGATCCTGGAGCTCAGCAACTAAAGCTCATGAATTCCGGCTCCCAGCCCAACTCAAGAAATGTACCCCACAAACAGCTTATTCCCTGGTCCCCTGCCAGGAGACAGATGACATCCAGCAGGCTGGAGGAAGTAGCAAGGGCGGGCTGCATGGAAGATGCTGGCAGCAACAGCACTGCGTGTTTATCAAGCCCTCAAACACAAGCACACTCCCAGGACAGAAGCTGCCAACCCCAGGAGAGGGTTTGATGGAGATGCAACAGGAACCCCAGCAGACCACAGTGTGAACCTGCAACACAGACAGCAAAGGGGCCCCAGGTCCTTACATGGTAAGTCCGGGACAGGAAACCCTCTGGGGATATAGAGCCAGATTAGAGGCCCACCTGCAGCAGACAGGGGTGCTGGCTCAGAGCCCACAGGACTACAGAATCAGACAAGTAATCCTTGGTCTAATACACTTTTTAAAAACCATTCCTCAGTTGCAAACCCAAAACCTAGGAGTTGGCCTTGACTGCTCCCTCCCCCTTAATTCCCCACACACGATGCTCCATCCCAGAGGGAGGTTAGGATCCCTGCATCACCCACCCCACCCCAGTTTCACTTACCCTGCTCAACTTCTTTTTCTTTTTCCATGGCACATAACACTTTCCAACATACTGGTTTACTTACTTATTATACTTGTCTGTCTCTCTGCTCCCTAAAATGTCAGCCCCATGAGGAGAGGGACCTTTGCTTACCCTGCTCACTCAACAGTAGCTGGCATATAGTAGGTGCTCAGTACATAAATGTTGAAGGGCTGATTCTCCATGACCACCATCTCCCCTCTAAATGACTCACCACTGCCCACTCTGGTCCCTTTCCAATCTATTCCCCAGCTGGGTGCTTTTTCAAAATGCAACTCTGGCCATGTGTCAGCTTTGTGCTGTCCACACCTGCACTCACAGAGTTTGGACACATCAGTGGCTCCCCACAGCTCTCAGGGTAAAGTCCAATCCCCCTGCCGTGGCCCACAAGATCCTCTGTGGCCTGCTCCCACGTCCTCACCCTCTCTGGTCCAGCGCCACCTGCCCCAGCAGCTCCACACTTCACCACACCTGCTCCCACCACAGGGCCGAGCTGGGAAGTTTCCTGTGCTCTGGATGCTCTCGCCTTCCTTCAGATCCGGCTCTGGCAGCTTTCTCTGACCCGGCTCTCCACCCTCGCTAGGCCGAGTCCTCCCATCACAGGAGCTCACGTGCTGTTGGTAACTTGTCCTCCATAGAGCCTGTCATGGTTGTATTTTTATCCCCCTGTGTGGGATGTCTGGTAACACTTTCCTCCTGACTATGCCATGAGCTCCAAGAGGGCAGGTCTGTCTTCACCCCTCATTATTTTATCTCCAGTTCCAGCAGCGTGCAAGCATATTGCAGGCACTCAGCTAACATCCGTTGATCCAATGAATTAAGGGGGGAATGAGCAGAAATGACTTGTTCACAGTGAAATGCCTTAGAGATAACCACACTGGGCTTCGACCACAGAGGCCAGGACTCCACTCAGAATTTGTGCCACTGCTCTTTGGCCAGGCAGGGAAATGGTTCCTGGGCCAGCGGGGAGCTCTCCCTGGCCCCACAACCACATTAGGGGATAGAACCTGGGCTTACCTTAGGCTCTTTCTGGAAAACTAGTTCCAAACCATCAAGACAAAAAATCGATATTTTGGAGAATATTCCACACTAAATTCCCCTCTTGATGATTACATTTCTTATCTGCATATTGAAAGCTATGAAAAGTTCTCAGGTAAAAAAAGAAATAAACAGTAATAACCGGAGAATTGTCTTTGCCCCAAAGAAAACATTTCTGTATGCCCCAGAAGCAGATCTCTGAGAAGATCAGCTGGGGGCACAGCCACTGGACACTCGTTCTTTCTGAGAACATTTTTCAAAGACCTACTCAGAGCTACCCATGCGTAAGGTACCAGGCAAGCAGCAGAGGATGGGACAGGCAAGGGCCTCACTCTCAGGGAGCTGACATTCTTGGACAGAAAATAATAAACAGGACACCAATTCAACATGGAAGCAGCCAGCTGGCCACTGGCAGAAATCACAGTAAGTGTAACGAGAAGGAGGTGCCAGCTGCCACTGTTTGGGTGGTGCTTTCTGAGAGGGTGACCACACAGCTGATAGCGGAGACATGGGACCTGGCTGACAGGAGGGCCAGGGTCTGGTTCTCTGAGGTCCTAGCAATCCCATCCTTCCACTGTGCATCTGCTGAGACAAACTCCGGTCCCCTCAGGTATACTTCCACTTGCTTCTCCTCAGCCACGAGAGTAATCGCAGGTCACCCTAGGTGATGACTCGGGGAGGGTGGCTTGGGGACTCATGTTGTGAAGTTTCAAACATATCAGCCCTGAATGGCGAACCACCCACAGAAAGGATTGTGCCCCTTCCCAGGCACAGTCTCAAAACCCAAGCCTGGCTTAATATCTCATTGAGTGCACTAAAATGTTTCTGGAGAGCAAAGGAATTACTTAAACGGAAAATAATTGTTGAGGAGCCATTATTATTATTCGAGATGTGTCAAATGACATTGAGGTGTTCTGTTTAATGTGCTGTCATTACTATCATCTTTTAGAGAATATAAAAATAAGCATTCGTCTGATCACTTGAATGCCCACACCTATTTTCCTCACGATGGCCTATGACCATCCACCTGGAATTCTCCAACCTTGGGAGTTTTCAAGAGCATAGCTGTCATGGCAGAGGAAAGGAAGACAGGTCTGAGGCCACTGAAATGTCAGTAAGATCCCTCGGTGGATTCAGAGGGTGCTGGGCAAACAGAGGTGCTTTCTCAGCAAGCAGGAGCACCAAGCAGCTGAAACAAGGCTTAGCCTGACCCCTTGTGGCATGAGGCTCTCTAAGCCCACTGGCTGGCTGGCTGGCTGACTGGCCAGAAAGGGCACCAGAAGGCTGGGTTAAGCGTGAAGATGAGTGCCTATAGGGGATCAAATGGTGCTCTCGGAAAAGGCATGAACCCCCAGTGTGACCTTATATGGAAAAAGGATCTTTGCAGAGGTAATGAAGTTAAGGATCTTAAGCCAAGATCGTCCTGGATTACCCATGTGGGCTCTAAATGCAATGACAGGTGCCCTTCAACAGACAGAATGAGAAGCCACAGACACACAGGAGGCCACATGGAGATGGAGGCCACATGGAGATGGAGTTCCACAGCTGCAAGGCAAGGGCGCCAAGGCAGCTGCCTCCCCGAGGGAGCCTCCAGACAGACCCAGACCTGCCAACATTCTGATTTTAGACTTTCAGCCTCTGGTACAAGAAGAGAATACATTTCTGCTTTTCAAAGCCACCACTTTTGAGGTAATTTGTTACAGCAGCTTTGGAAAACCACTACAACACCTTTTATATTCCAGGTAGGATGTGAGGGATAGGAGAGCCGTGAGCCAGGGAATTCCAAATATGGGTGTGTGGACAGAGTAGACCAGAATCATCCAGGGCGCCTGCTGAAACAGACTCCGGTTCTGATTTAGGGTCCCCTGGTGGGGCTCTGGGATCATCCCTCTAACAAGCTACCCCCAGGCAATTCGTCCTGGGAGCCACTGCCCTGACCATTGTAGGAGCAACCTTTGGTGGTTAGTGGCACAATTCACGGAATAGTTCTAGCTCTTTACCTTCCAACCACAGGATGAGAGTGTGCTTCCTGCCCCTCTGTGCCCAGGTGGAGTCAGGCGACAGGCTTTGGCCAATGAGTTGAGAGACAAAGTGTTGTGTGTCACTTCCGAGCTCAGCTTTGACCACTAGCAGTGTGAGACCCTCCAGAGTGCTCTTCCTCTGCAGGGTTTGGGATGCTGGCTGCTCTGCCCTCCGGGACCCTTAGTGACTGAGCAGAGCCCCCACCCCCACTGTGATACACGTGCACCTCTGGGGTCTTAAAGCCTCTGAAACAGCAGCTTGTTTGTTACAGCAGTATAACCTAGCCTGTCCTGGCTGATTTAAATACAGGGATGTTATGTTGCAACTTCAAGTTGCCTCTTTGTGGAATAACTTGGATACAATTACATTTTTTGAGCTTTGGGAAAGATTTGCTTAACATGATTCAGGCTCATCACAGCAGCCACTTCTCATATTATGAGGGACACTGAACTAAACTAAATTAGTATTAACACCCACCCAAATCCCAGAACTTGTTTTTCTTACTATTTTCCCTCCCTCTTTCCTCTTTCTTTCTTTTATTTGAGACAAAATTTCCCTCTGTCACCAGGCTAGAATGCAGTGGTACAATCATAGCTCACTGCAACCTCAAAGTCCTGAGCTCAAGCAATTATCCTGCCTCAGCCTCCAAACTAGTTGGGACTACAGATATATACAATCATTCCTGTCTAATTTTTTTGTTTGTTTTCTGTAGAGATGAGATCTCACTATGTTGCCCAGGCTGGATTCTTGCTATTTTCTTAATTCACTTCAACTAAACATCTTCCAGTTCATACTAAACTTTAATGTGCATATAAATTACTTCAAGATCTTGTTAAAATGCACAGTATTAAGTATAGTAAGTATAGGATGAGATCTTGCCTTAGTTCAGGCTGCTAAAATAAATGCCACAGATTACATGGTTTAAACAGTAAACATTTATGTCTCACACTTATGGAGGCTGAGAGGTCCAAGAGTAAGGTGACAGCAGAATCAGTACCAGGGAAGGACCTACACCCTGGCTGGTAGGCAGCTGCCTTCTCCCTATATTCTCACTTGGTGAAGAGCAGGGATTATTTCTGTCATGTCTCTTCTTATAAGGGCACCAATCCCATTCATGAGGGCCCACCCTTATGACATAATCACCTCCCAAAGGCCCCACCTCCAAATCCCATCACACTGGGGATTTGAGCTTCAACATATAAACTATGGGGGGACACAAACATTTAATCCATAGCAGGTACATTCTATAGTTCTAACAAATCTCAATCAATGCCAGTTCTGCTGGTCTGTAGACAATTACTTGAGTGGCAAAGTTAAGGTAATGCTTTTCTGCAAAATTAATTGTTAAACTAATGGATAACATTCATGATCAGAATAAACTACATCTGCAAAGCCATCTATAGTTTCACTCATGTCAAATTTCAGCCTCATCATGGCTCTGTCTATGAGGGAGAGTACACAGCTATTCCTATACCCACTTTGAAGCTGAGAAAAATAAAAACAGAAAGGCAAAGACTTCTTCAGGGTCATATCACTAGAAAATGTCAAGGATCAGACTAGAGGACAGATTTTGTTTATGCTCTACCCCTGCCTAATAATAGTTCACAAGATTTCATCAGGGTTTGAACATTCAGCAAGAGTCTAAACACATGTGTGTGTGTGTGTTTCACTGGAAACCACTCCAAATTCAAATGCTTTGGTCATTTTCCATCTATCCTCTCACACTCCCCACGTTGGCTTTGGACCATCCTCTTTCATGGAGAAAACATTGCCATCTGGTGGAGTTTCAGAGCATTAATTCTTAGCATGCCAAGTCTGGATGACATCCTTCCCACCATGGTCTTTTAGCTCCCGTTCTTTGAGTCAACACAAGGGCTCAGCTCTGTGTAAGAGATACAGACCTGGTACCTGCCATGGCCTTCCCTTCTAGGAACTCTTAAAGCAGATGCAGAGACAAGACTTCTTACACAAAATGTTTTGTTCATTGTGCAAAGTTAATCAGAAGAAATGGGTGAGTCGTAACCGTTAGTCACTGTGTGATCTTGACCTCTCTGATCCTGTGTTGCCTCATCCACGAAAAGAAGATAAAGTAGGCTTAACTCACTGAGTCACTGGGATGAAGATGAGGGATTTGTGTTAGAAACTATCAGGTCTTGGGAATGAGATGTTATAGGGAATGGAGAAAGTCATGGTTCCAATATGGCACCAGATTTTGAGCCTATATTGACAGGAAGAATGGTGAGAAGTAAGGTGGACAGCTAATGTGGGGGAAAGATGGCAAGTTTAGATTTTACCTGACTCTGAACTGACACCAGTACAGATATGTGGCAATATCGAAAGCAGGTAGAAGGGAATATGGAATAAAGACACAGGTTTGGAGAGGTAGGAGTGGACAGTGGTCAGGTGCACAGGTCTGGAGCCCAATAGCCTGGGTTTAACTCTCAGCTCCACCACTTCCCAGCTGGGTGACCTTCAGCAAGTTATCTGACCTCTTAGTGTCTCAGACTGGGCACCTATAAAATGAAGATAATAGTAGTTGCTGTGAGTAGGAAATGAGTGAGTACAGCACAGGGGCTCCCACATATATAAAGTGCTTTCTCTTCGGTGGGATATTGAATAAATGAATGAATGAATGAAGTAGTAGATGCAGGACTGACAAACAGAGGGGCTGAGAGGGAAACCAAAAGACTGAGCCTGGGATGTTGCCCCGAGTCAGGGGCTGAAGGCCTCCCTCAAACCCTTCTCTTTTTAGCAGCATGAAATGAAGGCTTTCCCATGGAGAGGACTCAGTTAGTGGTTCTCAACCAGGGCAATGTCTGGAGAGATTTTTGTTTTTGCAATCAGTAGGGGTGGGGAAATTACTTCTGGTATCTAGTGGGTAGAAGTCAGGGTGCTGCTAAACACACCACAATGTGCAGGACAGCCCCACACAGGGAATTATCTGTCCCCAAATATCAACAGTGCTGAGACTTAGGAGTTCAAAAAATGATTCTAATCCCAACTGTGTTTCTTACAAGCTCTGTGGCCTTATCACTCAAATCCTTGATCTCTCAAGGGTTTGTTTACTTATCTACAAAATGGGAATATGAATACCAACAGGAGGCTGCAGAGGAAAAACAGAATAATGTGTTCATGGCCCCTGCCACAATATAGGCTGGTGTTAAATCTTACTATTAGTCACCAGTGTCATGCAAAGACCCATAATACAAACAAAGCTTTGTCTTCTGGGGGAATTACTGAGGCCGAATCTGCTACAGAGACTGATACATGTCACTTTGAAGAGACCAAATTCATCCACTGTTAGCTCCCACCATGTCACACACAAAAAACAATTACGCTAATATGGATCTTGCTCCTCCTTCACCTGTCCTAGAGTGTTAGTGGTACAGAGCCGGGAAGGACCCTGGACTTGCTCCCAGAACTAAATAGGCCGAGATTCGTCTACTCATGATCAGTTCATAACCAGCTCAACCCGGACATCCACCCCACCATGCCATGGTCAGGGAGATGATGTCTCCCACCAACCACATGCCACACAGTCACCAAGAAAGTGCTGGGGAGGGATCAGACTACTGGGATTATAGTTTGGACAAAGCAGTCAGCATCTGTCTGGACCTTCATCATTCCACAAGCAGATCCCAAGCCTCACCCCATCCCATGGCTTCCCTTTCCCCAGGCACCCCTTAATTTTAACCTAAGTCCATCTAGTTGACGATGGGATGGGACTGGGGGGCAGCACACACTGCCATGGGTTTGCCAGTAGAGCAGGTTCTGGAAGAGGCGTGACCTAAATATTACAGAAATAGCCAAACACCACCACAGGCTTCTAAAAGACCTGCCTTCACAGCAAAGAAAACAAAAATCTGGGTAAATGCTCGAGAAAGCTGTGTTTACTTAGACATCACTGGTAATGAGTGTGCGGGTGGATGGCTTGGCTTGTGTGCTGAGCACTCTGAGCTGCCAGCTCCCCTGAGTGCACCCACGTCCCACTCCTCAGGACTTAGGGCTGAGTCTCAGCTGTCAGCGCTGTAACGACCCCGCACACGGCCTTTCTGCTCTGTCCTGACCAAATGCAGTCTCGTGAAGACAGAGGCCCAGGAAACATTCTTTCCTCTGCCCTGAAGTTCTCAAAGAGGTCAGACAGGGGTGGGGTGGGAGCTGGAAACAGGGAAAAAGAGAGAAGGGGGAGGAAATGAGGACTAGGTGAGAATGCACTGTAGAGAAGCCTCAGCCCTCAGCCTGCAGGCATTCTAACCTGGCTCAGCACTTCCTCCCGCCAGTCACGTGCTAAGTAAATTTGTTACTCAACCTCTTGATTCAGTTTAAGGATGCCCATCTCAGAGAGGCAAAGTGTGCCCCACGAATTGTGTTGCCAGCTCTCAATTTAATCAGCAAATACGATCCTAGGATAGAATGTGAAGCAACTTAAAGGAAGACCACCTAGTATTTGGGGATGAGAGTACATCTGTTCTGCACTTTGGATGGCTAATTAGTTGTCACAATGACTGGAGATAGGGAATGCCACTGGTATTTAGTGGGGGAAGCCAGGGATGCTAAAACACCCTGTGTTGTAAAGAGTAATAAACATGAACCTGGAACTTTATGACCCTTGGCTCCTCCTACCTCTCTAGTGTGGACAATATCACCTGCTTTATCAGGTTACAATTACATGTCTCATCACCCAGAAGGCATCAATTCCCACAGTATAGCAGACACTGTCGGTGCCCCAGCCATACATTTTGACTCTACCATTTGGGAGCAAACTGGCCTGATCTCCACCTGCTAGCGTGGTATCTGTCTTTCCATGGCTTCTCTGGCCATGAAAAGATGCCATAACCTCCCATAACAAGGCAAACTCAAGGTCTGCGGTGGACCTCAACTAACGGCCAGGGGAGATGGTACGTAATGCCCCAGCTGCCTCTTTGAAGGAATAAATCTGGGGTACACTGTTGACAGCATTCCCCAGTACAATTAAACTCCAGTCTCCTGTGGTGGTAACCAGCTGCCTTTCCTTCTCGTCAGCCTCCCCACTCTCCTTCTGGTGCATTCTGAGATCACCTCCCAATTCAACCATTTGCTTTCAAATCCTTGTCCCTGGGTTGCTTCTTGGGAAGCCCAATCTAAGACACACAGTAAATAGTGACATGTTAGTCCCCTTTCTCTGTGCCCTTGTTGTTTTATACTTTTTTTCAACCTAGAGCTCCCATCCTAAAAGGGTGTGTGTCTTGTGCCTGTCCTGCTCATTGTATTAACCAGGCGTCCTCAAACTACGGCCCGCCTAGGACATTTATCCAGCTTGCCAGGTGTTTTTGCCACCGCTACCTATCCTGCTTTGCAGCTGACTTGTCCCGGGGCCCGCAGTCTGGCTCTCCAACAGTCTGAGGGACAGTGAACTGGCCCCCTGTTTAAAAAGTTTGAAGACCCCTGCAACTGTGTAGCATGATTTATGTTAGTTCCTCTCTGGCTCGTTAGAAACATTATTGAAAACTGGGTGGGGAGGGCGGCCCACAAAACCTCACAAACGGAAGGTAATTCTTTCCCGGGCAATGTGAGCACTACAGTTTCTGTTTCAGGACTAAGAAGCCCCCCGACATGCACACACATGCCCCACCAGCCAGGGAGAAGAGAGGATCCTGGTGGTGGAACAGTGAGAGGGAATTGCTGGTCCCTGGCAGCTAAATGAATGGCAAGCCTCTACCAGGTTTCACATAAGCCATGGAGATGCACTGGTCACATGGTCCCTCCTGGGCACAGCAGGGCTATAGGCTGGCTAGGGGGACTTTGGAGGAAGATGAGGGGCCCTGTGTTTGAGAAGGTCTGACGAAAAGAGACTAAGCAACCGTGCAACCCCAAAAGCACGACGTCTTGGTGAATTCAAAATGGGCAGCACAGGCTGCTTTGAGGCAGTGCTGGCTGTGAAGCCCTCGTCCCTTGAATTTGTACCTAATTTCCTTTCTTTCTCACCCCTAGAACTGTTCTATGTCTTCTGATTATATGCCCTTACAAGGAAGTCACATCCGAACCATTCAGAAATTGTCCTGAAAACTATATATTTACCACGTCACCTGTATTTCTCTCCTGCTTCTAGCAATGCTGCAGGACTCCAAAGCCACCTCTGGGGGCCTCTCAGCCTTGTCGCATATGGCATGTGATGGACCACTTAAGGTCACTGCTGAGGGATAGATCTGGTCATGTCCCATCAGTATGCTTTGCTACTTAGCCCATCAGGGGCCCTAGTCTTGTGCTACATTCACCTCAATGTGTAGAGCAAGACACTTCAACTGTCTCAGATTCCACACGTGCAAAGTGGGATCCTAACAGTAACCACTGTGTCTTAGCATAGTTTTGAGGATTAACTGAGATAATACACAGAAGGAGGAGACACAGGTCCTGGTTTTGAAGAATCTGGGTAATAAATGTTAGCCAGGAGTGAGAAATAGTTTGAGCTGCTACAGGCAGCGCAGCCACAGAACAATAGGGTTAGTTAAGCACTGGAGATCTAAGGCTTTCCTGTATCCTCTCTGGTAGTTAACACAAGCTCTGCACATAACACATGCTCAATAGCTATCCCAGGGCTGGGCACTTTGGGAGGTCCCGGCAGGAGGATGGTTTGAGGCCTGGAGTTTGAGACTAGAATGGACAGTATAGCAAGATCCCACTATATACATATAGTGCCCATTATAAGGCACATTATTTATATATATGGTAGGTCGTGATGACACCTACCTATAGTTCCAGTTGCTAGGTGATGGAGGGGCTAATAGTGTGCACTCAGGAGTTAGAGGCTACAGGGAGCTATGATGACACCACTGCCCTCTGGCAAAAAAAAGACCCTGTCTCCAAAAACTGCAATAAGACATGGGCAGTGCCTGTGTGCCTGTGGCTCAAAGGAGTAGGGGACTGGCCCCATATACTGGAGGTGGTGGGTTCAAACCTGGTCCCAACCAAAAACTGCAAAAAAAAAAAACTACAATAAGACATTAAAAAAAGAAAAATTGCATGAAAGAATGAGTAAACTAATCCACACTGAACATGTTGTTTAAAGCTGCTATTTACTGAGCCCTTATTAGATCTCAGGCCCCGGGCTAAGCACATCAATTGTCCTCATTTTATCTGCTTTGATGACTTCCCATTTCCACAGTATCCTTCCACCCAGAGTGAGCTCCCCAGCTGAGACACTCCAGCTCTCCCCCTCCTCACTCCTAACTGGGGAGTTGGGAGAAGAAACTGGGCTAGCGTGGTCCAGCCCCTTCCCACTTCCTCCCCTCCCTTTTGGCGTCTAGTTTCTTCACTCTTGGATCCCATGAAGTCTGCAGGGGCTATTAAGATGCAGTGGCACTGGCCGCCAGATAGGTCTGTCAACTCTGGGGCTCAGTGTCAGGGAACCCTCTGGTTTTAGACATAGCTACGTGCTACCATCTGGCCTTTATCAGTAATAAAGGTGATGTGGGTCCTCTGCCAACTCTCACACCTTATTCAGGAATTGGTTCACACCTGGGTAGGGAAGGGTAATACTATTTTTTTTTTTACTTCCTACAGGACCTTAACATAATCCCCATACCAACCACAAAAGTAACATTGTCTTTCCTTCCCAGCACAGAGTGTTAAATGATTTACCTAAGGTCACGCAGGGGAGCTAGGACTCAGACTTGGGAGTGTTTCACTCCAGAGAATGCAAAGAATGGCTCAGACTGAGCTGCAGCCCTCCCTGGGAAGTTGCAGAGCCCACCAAGCTGCAGAAGAATGCACTTCATGTGTTTTAGTATGATGAGAAGAGGCTGAGGTGGGCCATTTGGATATTTTCCCCCAAGGAGACCTTGACCAGCACCTACCAATTTGCTTTCAAAGTTAACCCTCAGTGGTCATCATGGTCATCATTTTTGTCAGCTCTGTTCTCTAGCTGGGCCCTGTCTGCAGCTCCCTGGCTTCAGGAGTTTCACCCATATTTCTGTTTTCTTCTCTTCTTCCTAGATCTGATCCTCTCAACTTAGCAAAAACTATTCTGAATCCTGAGGAGCGTGTAAATTCCAAGATAGTCCTCCCTGAGCTTGTCCAAGTCTCTCCTGGTTGGCTGTTGTATTACTTCTTTCAGTTATTCCTGGATACTCTCCTGATGACATGGGTTTCAAACTCTGTTTCTCAAATGATTGGTTGGCACTGCCATGTGGCACCGTGGTCCATAACAGAATGCACCCTCATCTCTTCCCTGAGATGTGTCTCCTTCAGTGTATTGCAAATATTCTCACATGCTTGCATGTACTGGGTGTCTACCCAGGCCAGGAGTTTAGAATCCTTCTCCCTCCTCCTTTTTCTACTATTCCTCTCTCAAACAGCAGCCTGATTTTCTCCATCTGAAATATGGTGCCAAACTTCAGGGATTTGGAACTGCAGGGGACCCTATTTCTCTGATATTATAGATTAGGAACTAAGGCACAGAGAGGTTAAGGGCTTGCCTGAAGTCACACAGAAAAAGGGTAGCTGAGCTGGACTCTCTGTTTCCTGACTATCAGTCCAGTGCTAATCCCAGAATTCCATTTGGTTAAATTGGTCCACTGAGTTTATGATCTTGACTTCAGGACCGTAACTCAGTGAAGCAAGCACATCCTTTCTCCACCTTCTTGAAAGCTGACTTTCTCAGAGCTGTTCTGTCTGGATCTGACCCTAACACCTGCCTCTGTCCTTCACTTACTCTTTTTACCATTTGCAAAGTAGGTTCCTTCCCTTTGGGCCTGATACTTGATGCCCCCTGGATGCTGAATGCTCTTTCCAGATCTTCCCATACTATACAGATTGTTCAGGTCTCCGCTTAGTTGTCTCCATCTTAGGTAAATTTGCCCTCTCTCCTATTAGTTTCTTTGCCTCCCACCATTCACTAACCAGATAACAAATTCCCTTTAAGAGGAGATGGCCACTACCTAGACCCCTTGCCCCCATGAGGGCCCCACGTCTCATCAGACTATATGCTTCCCTTTTCTCTCATTCACTGTCTTAGGAAACATGTGTTTTGGTGCCCACTCCATCTTCCATCTGCAAAAGTAAGAAGGTAACTGGCATCTTTAAGTTGGAGCCCAGTTAACCCAAAAGTCAGCAAAGAAGAATCATCTGCCTTCTGATCATGGGATTTAGGGGTATCAGTGTTGAACAAGGGGTGCATTTTCAGATCCAGTGGTCTCCTTTCTATGATCTCTAACATCAGAAACAATTAGAGTCACAGAATTCCTTCCCCTGCCTTAGGAGCCCCTTAGGCAGGTGAGGAGGGGGTCCCCACACCATGGTGGCCTTGTGCATTCCTTCCCTATACTAGCACTGAAATAGTCAAGGGGTATTCTAGGCCATATACTGTCATTAGCTCAAGCCAGGAACATCTCCATCTGTGGAGAGAGTGGAAACCAGCCGAGTGTTTGGAATGCACTGACTCTGCTCTCTAGGATAGCATGAGAACCCAAATATGCCCCAAGGAAGCCCAAACCTGACCATCCCTCAAAGTCAGCATCAGGGTACATGCTTTATTATAGTTTATATATTATTATAATTGTTTTAATCAATGGATAGTAGTAAAAATATTATATGCTATATACTATTCTGAAGAAAGCACTTTTGTAAATATCTCACAGTAGATCCCTATAAGTATTATTTTATACCCATTTTCAGATGTGGAAAGTGAGGCACAGAGCAGTTCATTTGCACAATTATCATACAACTAGTAAATGGCAGAAAAGGAATTTTAACATAGGCCATCTGGCTCAAGAGCCCCATCCTCTGAGTTTACAAGGCTATGAATTTTCCTCTTAATACAGCTACAGCTATATCCCTTAGTTTACAGTTTGTACTGCTGCCATTATAATAATTTTATAAGTGTTCTCTAACTTCAGCTGTTACTTAATTCTTCACCTAAGAGTTGTTTAAGAGAATTTTAAGTTTTTCAAATGGTTTGAGGTTTTGTTTGTTTGTTTTTATAAGTTAAAATTCTCTATTTGTAAGGAAAATAACTCTAGCTGATTTAAGTGAAAGAAGGGAATTAGTATAAGGATATAGGCCTTGTACACTCACAAGAACATATGTGAGACTCTTAAAAAGGCATAAGTCAATGATGGGGCCTCTCTCTGATCTCTGCTCTCTCCTATGTATCTATTTAATTAACTTTTTGCCAACCAATTTCTTCTGTTTTGAATTCACATGGCATATCACAACCTCTGAGAATTCCCAAATTTGTATGTTATAGATTCAGCCACTTGAGAGATGATATTCCCCTCTCTGTACCTCAATTCCAAATTTCCAGGGAAGGAACTCTGGCCCATCTGAGTCATATTTTCACTCTTAAATCAATCAACCAAGCCCAGGGAGAGGAGGGCATATACTAAATTACAGCTGGAAACCCAAACCTAGGAGAGGGAGTAACATAGATTAGTTAGTGTGAAAAAAGATGTCTGCCACCATTTAGTTTTTCTTATTTCTAGGCTTATTACACTATGGACAGAAAATGTCATCTGTTTTATTTCTGCCTTTTGGAATTAAGAAAATTATAGAATTTTTCTCAATTACATTTCGGCTCTTCCCTTCACTTTATAAGGGATCCTTTAAAAAGATCCTTTTCTAGAAAAAGAAATGCAGTAAAGTTTCCTACTACTATTGTTTCTATAAATTTCTTAAATATTTTAATACCATATTGTTCGGTGCATGAAGTTTCAATTATATTGCTTCCATTTATTATAGGAAATATATTCTTGATCTCTGGGATGCTTAGTAAAGTCAGAGACTCTCAGGGTTGGAAGAGACCTTAATGGTCATTTAGTTCATTCCTCCTTCAGAAGCTTGACTGCTCTTTCTAACATTCCCCTAAGTGACCATTAGCCATATTTAAACTCTCCATTCCATTATTAAACTGTTTTAATAATGGAAACAGCCAAGAAGTTCTTTCTCAAGTTGAACTGAGCTATCCCTTTCAGTCACTCTGTCACTTCTAACCACTGTTGTCTCAGTCCTAACACTGAACATTCTCTCCCATACATTATCTCTTCACATTTTTCAGATCAGCTTCTAGAAGCACAAAACCAGAGCCCCTCTTCTTGGATGCCTTTTCTGGTAGCTTTGAACTTACTGACAGTATCATAAACTCTGAAATGCCAATTTGGAAAGAAATACTTGAATCCTGAACATCTTCTTGGTTCTGTCCTTCACTTTATGAGGGATGCTTGAAAAAGTTAGGTTACAGGTTTTTTGCCTCAGTTTCCCTCAACTTCATCAGAGGTTCTAGAAACAAGTTTCCAACTAACAATTCTGATGGGGAAGAAGAAAAGAGGGAAAGAGAAAGGTGAGGTTTATGTGTAGGAGGATACCTTTGGAGCCCTGATGGGACAGGCCCTGTGCTGGGAAACAGCCTTTTGGAGAAAACACTGACCATCAGTGGAGAATAGCTTGTGCCTTATCAGTGGTTGAAGTTTGGGGGAGTGAAAGTAGATAGCACAGGGAGGACTGCTGCTGCCCTAGCTGCCATTATTGGGATGGACATTCATTTTGTGTGTGTGCCTGTCTCCCTCAACTAAGACGTGAGCTCCATACTGGGGAGTTTTCTTTCTCTACCTTGTTTGCTTTTTCATCCTCAGTGCCTAGAACAGTGCCTGGCACATAATAGCAGGCACTCATGAATACTGGCTGAATAAATTAATTCATGCAACTCAGTTTCTTAAATTGATTATCACCCGGGTGGCACCTGTGGCTCAGTAAGTAGGGTGCCAGCCCCATATACCAAGGGTGGTGGGTTCAAGCCCGGCCCTGGTCAAACTGCAACAATAGCTGGACGTTGTGGCAGGGACCTGTAGTCCCAGCTGCTCAGGAGGCTGAGGCAAGAGAATAACCTAAGCCTAAGAGCTGGAGGTTGCTGTAAGCTGTGATGCCACAGCACTCTATCCAGGGCAACAAAGTGAGACTCTGTCTCTAAAAAAAAAAAAAAAATTGATTATCACCCTCCCCTCTTAGTCAACAAGTAAGAGAGAGAACCAACTTCAGCCGCATATCCTCTCTGGATTCTCATTTCAGCCATATCATTAAATTCTGTCCATGACTTCACAGATGGAAGGCACTATTTGTAGAGAAAGAATGGAAGTACGGAATTAGAGAATAGTTGAGCTTCTTTTGCTCTGCCCTCAAAACTGTAATGTCCTCGCCCCTGAAATTTCCATATTACTAACTTCTTTGGGCAAAGATACTTATATTAGCTTCTTTTGCCTACTGTAACAAATTACAACAAATTTAGTGTCTTAAAACACCAGAAATTTACCCCCTCACAGCCATGGAGACCAGAAGTCTGGAATCAAGGTGTGTCAGTAGGAAGGCTCTACTAGGGCAGTGTCCAACTCTGTGATGGCTGCCAGCACTCCTTGGCTTGTGGTCACATTGCTCCTCCCTCATAGACCAGCATCTTCCAGTTTCTCTCTGCTTGGTCCTCACATCCCCTTTTCCTCCCCATGTGTGTTCACATCTCCCTCCGCCTCCTTCTTGTAAGGATACACACAATTGCATTTAGGGTTCTCCCGATAATCCAGGATAATCTCCCTGTCTCAAGAAGCTTAACTCAATCACATACACAAATACCCTTTTCTTTATGAGGTAATACTTACAGGTTCTAGGGAATCAGGCCTGATATCTTTGGAGGCCCTTATTTAGCCTACTATAGCACTGAAAGCCACCAGTTAAATATTAGTCCATCCAACATTCACTGGGACTGACCTTATGCCAGACACTGGGCTAGTCTCCAGGGACACAGAGTTGTAACAAGACTGATGTGTATCCTCCTTGAGCCCACACTCTAGTGACAGATATCATATAGCACAAAAGCCCACATACCCTCGGCGTTAATCAGCCTAGTTAGTCACCTAGCAGAGGCTTGCCTAAATAAAACCCAGGATAAATAAATGACAACATGTCAGGAGGACTGGTACCTCAGGGATTTTGTGGGGGGAGGAAAGAGGAGAAGCCTCAATAATTACCACAATCTAATTAACACTTATTATGCATTAGGCCCTGTGCCAAATGCTCTAATACATTTTCTAATCTAGTTCTTAGAATAGGCCGGGACATAGATCTGATTATCCCCATTTTATAGACCAAGAAAGCTAAGGCTCAGAGTTAAAATGGTATATCTAGGATCTCACAATTCATAAATGGCTGAGTGGAGATTTAAACCCAGGTCTGTCAGCCTCTAGTGTTATTAATCAAGCATGACTCCACCTGAGCCATCAGAGGACACGGGGCACCAGGTAGATGGCAGGCACTAAATAAGAAGTAGAGGCAATAGTGGGCAGTGGGAAGAGCTGCATTCTGGTCCAAATTGCTCTGCCTACGGTCTGTGTGTCCTTGGATAAGTCAGTTCACCACTCCAGCCTCAGTTTCCCCATCTGTAACATAAGAGGTTGGAACTAGAAGAACTTAATATCCCCACCTAACTCTTATATTTTCTGCATCTGAAATGAAGGGCTGAAAAAAAAAGTATCATACTCATGCTTTTGCCTAAAATGGGGGCACACATCAGGGACCCAGGATCCCCCAAAGCTGAAAACAGGAGGGCACAGTGGAGACAGGGTGCCACAGAGCCCTAAATTAGAGCTACATCATGATTATCCATCCCATAAGACCAGTGGGATGGAGGGGTTGGAGATGACCCTGCAGACCATTCACTTGACCCAGCCTAGGTTCTGAGCACACAAGCCCTTATGACTTCACTTGGCACAGAGGTGACAAACAGATGTCTTCTCCGCCCAGCTTTCCAGGGTATAAGTGACTCCTACAAGGAATTTCATAAAATACTCCAGGACCTGAGGAGAAGCAGATACCTGGCTCTCTGTGCTAACCTTCGCTGACTATAGGATGTGGGTCAGTGGTTTGGACCCTTCTGGAGAGTCACGGACTGCTTTGGCAATATGACTAAATTTACTAATTTACTAAACTCAGAATGTTCTCCCCAGAAAAATTCTTGCAGGTCTGTACACCTGCTGGCATACTCTGAACCAGCAGGTTCAGAACCCTGGTGCAGAGGGCGGACTCTCTGATTGAACTTGATCCAGGAATAACTCAGCCTTGAGGGCTGAGAGCGCATCAAGGTCACTCAGAATTCATATCGTTTTCAAATCATCTCATGTTATTCAAAAGCTAATGTCTATATTTGGAGGGAGGGAATGCAACAGAGAGAGGAGGGTGACATTTAAACACATCTGCACAAAATTCTCAACCAACTACTTTATTTTCCTTACATTTATCTTTTAATCTATTGAACCTAACATTATGTCCATGTCATTGGTGATCTGGAAGATCATCCTGAAACCCGATCCTAGGAATGATACTGATCTGCCAATGGCAAGAAATGTCCCCTCTCTCCTCTGATGGCTTTCCTTGCGTAAGTCTTAGGTTGTCCCTCCCATCCTTCTGGAAACCATGTTTTCTTACCCATCTACACGGGGATAGACAATCCAGACTTGGAGCCAACCAGGTGTGTGGAAAGTCCATGGGAAGGGTACTCCACCCAGCACTGCAAAGCCAAGTTTTGGGTATCACAGGATTTGGCTCTGAGAGAATTCGAAATATTTCTGTTGGATCCAGTGGATATTTAACCTTTGGGAGTCAATAATGCTTTTGAAAATCTCATAAAGCTACATACCCTCTCATAAAAATATGCAATGTACACAGAAACAAAAATGAATTCTCTCACCCATGAGTTCTCTAGAGCTGCCCTGTCCAAGATGGTAACCACAAGCCACATGTGGTTACCATCACATGTGACTAGTACACATCAAGATAAGTGTAAAATACACACTGCATTTCAAAGACTTTGTGTTAAAAGAATGTAAAAGTATCTTGGTGATTTTATATGAATATAAGTTAAAATGATAATATTTGGATATATTGAATTAAATGAAATACATTATTAAAATTAATTTCACTTGCTTTATAAGCCATAGGAGACTCTGGCTTCCCAAATTATAAACATTTGCTTTAGGTCCCATGCTGCCGTGTTTCCCACCAGACCATTTCCTGATGTGGTCAGGGTGGCTGTGCTAGGCAGGACCCCCTAATGCCACACTCCTCTTTCTTCCTTCCCTGCCAACAGCTCCCAGCCCCAGTAACCAGGGAGGTACCTTCCCAACAGAGAAGGGCCCCTGGTCACATACTAGGAAGATGTGGCAGTCTCTTGGCAGAGACACAGTGCAGAGCCCTCACCAGCCCACCAGCATCAGGTGGAAATCCTTAGGCTCAGTTCCTGGGGTCCACCGCCCTTAAGGACTGAGGCTCCAATGTCCACACACAGATCGAGGCACTTCCCAGAGAATACACTTCCACAGTGACTGAATGTGTCCTTGTTCTGGGCACTGTCAGCTAAAAGGAGCCAGAGATGCCACCTAGTTCCTCATCACACCCCTGCCCAAAGGTGGAGAGACTGAAGTCCAGATGGGTCAAGTGACCTATCTGTAACCTAGTGTATCTGGTTAGTGATATGCCAAGCCTAATGTGAAGCCTGGCTTAGTAACTACAAGTAGCATAGATGATCCAGGGAAGGAAGCCAGATCTCTTGCTGAAGTCCAGCGCCCCTCTTAAGGCCCCCCACTGATGTATCCTCAGCCCTCTTCAAAAAATGAGGTATTCATTTATCCTGTTGGTAACCACAAGGGGCTGGGTATAGAAGAAAAAACATAAGAAACAGAATTGCGAAGGACAGCCCTGACTCCAGAGTGACCACTAGCTCTTATCATCTCACCCTTCTCTGTGGGAGACTGTGGGGGTCTCTGCAAGTCTAAGGCCTTCTCACTTCTGGAGACCCTATCCCGCTGCTTGTGAAATGTATTCAAACACTCCCAAATTCTACATTAAATCAAATTTGTACTTAACTACTCAACAGTTGAGATGCATTTACCTAACTGTTATGATTTATAGACATTTAATAAAAACATTATTAATGTTCATATTTTTTATGCTTTTTTTTTTTTTGGTTAGGTTTTAGAAGCATTTTCATAGGACCTTGCAAAATTCTGAACTTTGAGACAGAGCAGATAGTCAGCTGATCCACTTTAGCACAGCTGTACATGTTGTTCACCTCTGGTACCCATTCTAATTGGTCAGGGCCTATGTCCACTAGGTAAGTCTTTTGAATGTAACATTACCTTTGCCCAAAGGGTAAAATGCACTTGTCTCCCATGAGCTTATTTTGAGCTTATTTTGTCATCTTGTTTAAGCAGTAGCCTTAATTACAGCCCCCATTTGATCTTTTCCACAAGGAAAGAACAAATTATAGAGTGTCCTAAATAGTAACAACAGATTTCAGAAATCCAAGGTCCACTTGAGTCCCATCCTCGATGTATTGGGAAGAGAATCCCATAGCCATTACCACACTGATGTTCACACTACTCACTAAAATAATGATCAATAGGCACCCATAGAGCACTTTTGAGTGTAGAATTTCACATGCAAATTTTTACTAATAGGGGGTGGAGAACACAATTGTGTGATTGCTATCAACCCACCTCTTCCACCACCCAGAAATTGGAGTCTTGGTGCAAATATCCAGGATGCCCATTAGCTGCTGGGAAGATTACATAACCTTTCCCTTAGGAAGATGCATACATTCAGCCCATCTGATACACAGGGCTGTAGAGGGGAAGTGTGTGCCCCAAGAGGACAAAGCCATGGAGAGCCCATCCTCATCCACACTGCTGGTGGATACAGCTGGTACTATGAAGCCCTCCAGGAAATGAATGTGAACTTGGAGCTTTGGCTCTGGCATTTTCTAACTGTGAGACATGAGAAAAGTTACTAGATCTCTCTGCTTCTATTTATTTTTCTCATCTGTGAAATGGGGAGATTCCTCCAACCTCAAAGGATTGTTGCAAGGGTTGAAGGGCATATTGTTCATAAAGATCCAGCCCTGTAGTAACCAAACAATTACTTTCATTACCATTCCATGTCTCGTGCTCCTTTGAATACTTCCAGTCCGTCTCAGAAGTAGAGATACACAGCCAAGGGGTTAAGAACCTGGAGTCAGAGCATGGGAGCCTGGATTTGAATCCATGTTCTGCCATCTATTCTCTGTGTGACTATGGACCAGTTACTTAACCTTTCTGAGCCTCTCGATTTGCAAAAGGGAAATGAAAATACTACATACCTCTAAGGATAGATGGGAGGATTAAATGAACATGACAGTGTTTGAAACAGAGCCAGGCACATAGGAAATCCTCATTAGCTACTGGTATTGTTATTTTATAGCATATGTTCAATAAATACTAATGAAATTTAAATTGATCCATGGATGTCCTAGGGGAAAAGATGGAAGCTTACTTATTAGAGTAGAGGTCTTCCTCCCCAAGAATTTCCTGGACTATTTTTATTACTTCAAAATTTACACTTTCCTGATAGAAAACTCACAGGAGAATGGACCCCAGAACGCTGTCTGGATTGTCCTCATCTGAGCTCTTTTTATGCGACTTCCTGACTTACATTTCTCAACTCCTTGTCCCTACAAGAACTTACAAGATGACATGTTATTTAATTCCCATTTTTCAGAAAAAGAAATGTCATCAAACAAGAAACATTTCTATTTTTCTTTCATAATTATTTTTCATTAAACTCCCAACTCCACTCCACTAAAAAAGGAGTTCCCCCCCACACACACACACAAGATCACAAGAGCCAAGGAGGGCTCTGATGGAGTGTGACCTGCTAAGGATTTGCAGCCTGATAGGCATGATTGCTGCTCAAGCCAAGGCACCATGTTCTAGCACTTCACGGTTCAAAGTGTGACCCATAGGCCAGCAGCACTGGCATTATCTAAGAGCTTGTAAGAAATGCAAAATCTCAGGCCCCATCTTAGACCTACTGAATCAGAATCTGCATTTTAAAAAGATCTCCAAATGATTTACTTACACATTAAAGTTTTGAGAAGCATTGTTCTCATGGATACAGTGGATACTTTGAAGTCTAGAGAACTGAGTTTTTATCTTGGCTCAGCTACTTGATACCTGCATTACTTTGGGAAATTTACTTATCATTTCCAAACCTCCATATCCTCATATAAACAACTAAGGACAATTATAATACCCTCCTCCAGCCTACTATGAGGATTATTAGAGCATGGATGGTGAAGTATGAATTTGGAGCACATATATGGAAGTGTTTTGTAATGTATTCTGTGCTAGATACATACAAGATTTCTTATGTTCTTTCTACCATATGCATTTTTTTCAAGTATCTCCAGTGGTCTATGGGTCAAGAGGAATCCGTCCTATTCTACTTTTGACTTAGGGAAGGAGAGCCTACCCCAATGTGAGCCCGCTCACATTGAAACAATGACAACTGCACCCAGAGCTTCTCCTGCTTGGGCAGGATTCCTATCACTGCCTCCCAAGAATACCATATAAACAAAAAACCGGCAATTTCATTGTCTGGGAGGCTAAGCTATCCACAGAATTCCTGGGAGACTTGCCAGAGTCACACCTATTAGGCCATAAAGTGTAAAAAAAAAGGGGGGGGGACTTCGGTCACACATATCTGGCTTTAAATCCTGGCTCTGTTACTCTGTAGCTGTGACCTTAAATAACTCAGCTCAGTTTTCTGGGCCTTGGTTTCTTTATGTGTACAATAAACATAAAAACACAGACTTTGCCAGAGTTTTGTGACAATGTTGTAAGATGATGTATGAAAAGTAGTAAATATGACTCCTGGCATACAAATGCTCAGTAAATGATGCCAGGATCTGTAGTTACTGTTATAGTTAACAAGAATTGCTATAATGTCAATTACAGATGTCTGGATTCCCAGTAACCACATCCTAGGCAAATATTTTGAGCAGGGAATAGCTTAGGAGAAATATTCAGTCATTGACTCACATATTCAAGCATTTTTCAAACTCCAGCTGTATGCAAGGGAGCTTTGTGTAGTAGAAACAGCCTAGGCTGCTGTCTGAAGAATTGAGTTTTACCACCAGAGTTCCTTGGTGCTATAGGATTCTAGAACGATTCAAGTTTCAGTGTAGGGAGGAAGAGAAAAGTATCCCAGAGCAGGATCAACCTTGAGTGTCACCAAATCAGGCGGAATTTGCTCCCTTGCTGGGTGAAAAAGCCAGAATTGAAGGCAAAATAAATGAAAGAAGAGGACACAGCAGAGGCCCCACTTCACAGGCAGTCAGGGATAACCCAAACTCTAGGGCAAAGCCCATAACAGAGTCCCTCACCCCAAATCAGAGTAATGTTTGATTTCATAGTCTCTGGAAATTGCCAGGAGTTGAGATAATGCCTTACAGCAGTAATTCTCAATCTTCCATGTATATCAGAGTCACCCAGAAAGCTTGTTAAGTATATAGATTACTTTCTGGGTTCTTGCCCCCAAGGAATCAAATTCAGTAGGTCTGAGAATCTGTATATTTAACGTGTGTTTCTGACTCACCTGGAAGAAGTTCTGCCATGGGGACTGAAATCTAGTTCTCCTAACTACAAAGCCTGTTCTTTTTTTTATTACATTAAAGCCTCCCAGATGAGTGGGTGGATGGATGGACAAAAAATTGAATGGGAGTTTCCCCCACAAATGTCCACAAGGCTGTGAATAGGAAATACAGTCAGGGCCCTAACTTGCTTAGTCTCTGCTACCACAGAGACCTGGGAAGGCGCTGAGCTCTGGAGAGCCTCCCAGATGATTCTGGAACATTGATCAAAGCCAACTTAGGATGATAGAGACAGCACGAGCTATGGAGTCACTAGACATGCGTTCATGCCTAAACACTGGAGCTCCCTCATTTCATAACTTTTTTAAACTTTGATTTTTTTATGTATAAAAAAGAAGACAAAAGTGTCCAACAGCAGTCCATGCTGTTTCTGCTACACAAAGCTGCCCTGCACATAGCTGGTTAACTACTGAAATATAAGCCATGCTAGCTGCTTTCTCCAGCGAAGGACACATCCCCAGTCCCACTCCATTTTCTCTCCTGACCTGGAATCCTGAAGGGAGATGCAATAACTTCTCACACTTATACACACATTGCTTTCAGGTGGGTGGTCCCATTTGCAACTCCTATGAGGTGAGTGGGGGTTCTGACTCCCAGCTGACAGATAGCTAAGGCAGTTGGCATGCAGAAAGTAGGGTTCCTAGTCCAAAGTCACCTGCCAGGAGTTGAGGAGCTACAGAACTGAAGTTCATCGTTGGGTTCTGAGTGCAGTGGTGTTTCACCTGCCTCCAGCTGCCTCGTCCTGAGGAGGGTGATCTCATATTGAACCCTAAAATCACCTCTGACAACTGGGTAGTAGGGTCACAGTTATAATTAAAGTGTTCCCTAATATTAGAAACTAAAGATTATAACTAGAAACATTTGAATGTTAAATTCCTGTGTGTCTCTATCTTGCTATTTAAGACTGGTCAGACTGAAGGGATTCCTGGAAACTCTTTCCTTTTGGTGTCTGTTTCAGGGACTCTGCACACCTCCGGCCTTCAGAAGGCATTGTGTCCTGGTTTCTGATAGAGGAGGCTCTGTGAGGGGACAGTCTATTTATTCTAACTTGCTCTATCGTCTCTAATGTACTGTCACACAAGTGACTTGCTGTGCGATGCTAGAAAGAAAACAATAAAATGCACGATTAAGAGTGTGGCTAATACCTCCCAGGGAGTCAGGCTCTCTGGAGGTCACATTTCCTGTGAATTCATTACCCATGGACAGTTTCAGCATGGCCTTCAGAAGGGCTCAACTGTGAGACACATGCTCTGCCCTATTTCTGCTTCTCCAGGTGGAGCTGGAATTAGGTGGGAAATGGGGAGAGGGAGTAGAGAAGGTGGCTGGGGATTGCTCAACTTGGTGACCCTCCAAGGTGAGACTGAACCCAATTGCCCTTTATGTGGGATTTGTCTCTCCTTACCTTTGGGTCCAACTTTACTTTAAGGAGCCTGTCCAGGTATGGTTTCTATGACTTGGAATGGATCCCACTATGCTTTTATTTTCTGATTTTTAAAGTAAGTCCAAGTCTTCTTGGTTTTCTCCTTTTGGGGAAAGATTGAAGATTTAAAGTCTTTCTAAGATTCTCTTAACAAAGACAATTAAGATCACACAGTCTCAGAATCAGGGCAGTAAGACCCTCATGTTGTCAACAGATAGCAGAAATGAAGGTATTATTAGTCAGGGCTGTCCAGAGAAACAGACTAATAGGAGATGAGATTAGATAGATAGATAGATAGATAGATAGATAGATAGATAGAATAGATATCTAAGAAGGCATTGGCTTGTGTGATTATGGAGGCTACAAGTCCACAAGGCTGTCAACCAGGAGAATTCTTTCTCACTTATGCGAGGGCCACCTTTTTGTTCTATCAGGCCTTCAACAGATTGGACATGGCCCATCCACAATGTGGAGGGCAATTTGCTTTATTCAGTTGATAGATTCAAATGCAGTGCCTCATGCCTATAATCCTAGCACTCTAGGAGGCCAAGGCAGGTGGATCACCTGACCTCACGAGTTCAAGACCAGCCCGAGCAAGAGCAAGACCCTGTCTCTAAAAATAGCCAAGCATTGTGGTGGGTGCCTGTAGTCCCAGCTAACTGGGAGGCTGAGGCAAGGAGATTGCTTGAGCCCAAGGGTTTGAGGTTGCTGTGAGCTATGATGCCATGGCACTCTACCGGGGGTGACAAATTGAGACTCTGTCTCAAAAAGAAAAAAAAAACCCTCACAGACACACCTAGAGTAATGCTTGACCAATTATCTGGGCACCCCCCAGTCAAGTTAACACAACAAATAAACTGTCACACTAAGAAAAAGAACCAACATGCACTTAATATAACCATGTACCACATTTTACATGGCTGTCTCCAGTGGTCACACAGCCAGCTGTGGTAGATCACTAGCCCCTGACTCTATAGGCAGTGTTTTCTCCACTGTGTCTGGCCATAAATGATCCTAAATGTGGTTCTCTCCATGACACCCATCAGATGAGACAAAATCCATCAGCAGCAAATACCCTGGTGCCACTTGTGACAGGAGTGTGTGAAACAGCCTGCTGGGGACTGTAGCAGCAACATCAGACCTCACTCAGGAAGCCACATCCAAGTTCCTGCCCAGTTACCCTAATTGTTCCCACTCTTGGTGGCACTCATGCAGAGTCCCACTACGAGGGCACCCAGGGAGAAGCAGATACTCAGTAACTGGTGCAGCAGAAAAGTCGGTTTCTCTTTCCTTTGCTCTCTCAAACCTGGGAGGTTCGTGCCCTCTCCTGCCCCACTTACACCCTGTCATGTGCTTGTCCTATTCCTTAGGCCCCTGGGAGAGTAGGTGTCACATGATTCATCTAATAAACTGACCCATAAGCTTGGCAAGAATGCCAGGGAAGCAGCATCAGGAGGGTCTTCTGGAGCCAAGCTCAGCACCTGGTTGCAACTCCAATGACTCCTACCCTGGGAACTTCAATATGGGGACTAGGACCAGTCCACAGGCAGAAGGGGCCACTTGGTATCCTTCAAATCACATTCTGACAGCACTGGGAACCACAGTTCAGCTCCAGCCTGTTGGCTTTTGCCTTAAAGGAACCCCCTTACGTCTCCTACCCTTGAATGCAAACTTCTCCCAGGTTTGAACAGAGAGGTGGCATCTCTGCTCCCTCCATGCAGCCAGTAGCAGTGGTATGAGTTGTCCTGGAACAACTGCCTCCAAGATTTCACTGCTGCCTTAGAGCCCCTTCTCACCTGCAACCCTTTCTGCTACCACTATATCTTTTTTTTTTTAGAGACTGAGTCTCACTTTGTCACCCTCAGTAAAGGGCAATGGCATCACAGCTCACAGGAACCTCCAACTCCTGGGCTCAGGCGATTCTCTTGCCTCAGCCTCCTGAGCAGCTGGGACCACAGGCACCCGCCACAATGCCTGGCTACTATTTTTGTTGTTGCAATTTGACCGGGGCTGGGCTCAAACCCACTACCCTTGGCATATGGGGCTGGTGCCCTACCCACTGAACCACAGTCGCCACTCTGCTACCACTATATCCAGCTGGAAGGGGGCAGACAGGTTAAAAAAAAAGGGGGAGCAGGAGATCCTTTCAGGAGATCACTCAGCCTCAATCCTCGAATGCTGGCCAGAAAGGACAGCTGGTGTGGATTGGTGCCTGTGGCTCAAGTGGCTAAAATGCCAGCCACATATACCTAAGGTGGTGGGTTCAAATCCAGCCCAGGCCTGCCAAACAACGATGGCTGCAACCAAAAAAAAAAATAGCCAGGCGTCATGGTGGGCACCTGTGGTCCCAGCTACTTGGGAGGCTGAGGCAGGAGCCTCGCTTGAGCCCAGGAGTTGGAGGTTGCTGTGAGCTGTGATGCCACAGCACTCTACCCAAGGGGACAGCTTGAGGATCTGTCTCAAAAAAAAAGGACAGCTGATGTTGAGGAGAGCCAAGGCCAACCCTATGGCACAGGAGACCTGATCCAGGGGCAGGATGAGTTTCCAGCAGAGCAGCTGTTCAGCCTGTGGTTGAGGGAAGGGAGCAGGTCTGGGTGTTGCAGAACTGTGGTCCCAACTGCACAGACATCACAGGTGTCCCGTGCTTTAAGAGAAAGATTGATTAGGGGCTGTCATGAATGATAAAATAAATCTATACTTTATAAAAAAGAGAGCAACCAGAGGGTTCTCTGAGTAGTCATCATCCCCACTCTTTCCAAATCCCCCACTCCCGTAAAGCACATTGCAGTTTAGGGACCGTGCTCTGGACAGAGTTTTCAGGACCTCGCCTATGGCATCAGTGGAGGTGCACTGGTACCGCTGGGGCTCCCTGTCCAGCCTGAGGACACCACGAAGGCTTCAGGGCAAACAAGCCGGGGTGGATCTCAAGAAACCAGCTCTGCTAAACAAACCCAGAAGGCACATTCGGGACGTGACAACAGAAATGAGGCAAATTGTGACAAATCAGAACAGATACCGTGAGACCGGGGCAGCATCTTTTTCCTTCCTTTCTGTATTTAATGTTTGAGCCTCTTAGCCTAGGATGAGGTCAAGCTCATAGTGTGGGGAAAGGAGGGGATGGACAAACAACTCAGAGCCAAGGGTAGAAAGTGCAGAGAAAGGAGCTGAAGGAGAAACAGCCAGGGGGAAAGAAAAAAGCAGGGGACTCCATGGGGCTTGCCGCTCTGGAGCTGAACTTGCAGCTTTGACAAAGCTGACTTTAAGCCGACCTTCAGCGGCGCTTCTTAGCAATGTACACTGGGCAATCGCTGGTAAATCTTTATTAATTTTAATTGGCGGCACCCATTTATAAGAACCATTAAAAAGGATAAATTGAGCCCATCCGGCGTAATGTCTTTTGTTAATTAGTTTGTCAGCACTGTTTTAATATCCCCTAATGACTTCATATTTCAGACCTGACATTAAAGGAGACGCTGTGAGAAAGGAAATGGTCTTATCACAGTGGACTGTACCGTTTTTCTTTTTTGAACAAAAAGTGTCCTTCCAAATGCTGACCAAGGTTAGATGTCATTTAATTCTCAAAGGTAGGTGCTTGAGGAGACTCGGAGGCCCCCAGTTCTGTATCCAACTCCTGCTACCCCATCATTTCTCAACTTCCTCCTGCTTCCAACCATCTCGGGAGCCCCCCCCTCAAACACTCAGTCATTTCTTCTTTCCTTTCTTCCTTCTTTTATTCAATAAACATTTATTGAGCCCTCCAGAATCAGGGAGCTAGGATGAGATGAAATTGAGTAAGACACAGGTGCTTTCTAGAAAAAGAACCTAAAAGCTTCTCATTTTCCATTGAAAGCCTTTCCATTGAAGGCTTTGGGGGGGTTTGTTTGTTTTGTTTCTGCAAAATCAAGGTCAGCAAAATAGGGGAAGGAAGAGAAAGAAAGACAAACATGTAAACTGGGCCTTGACTCCTGGTTCTGAACAGTTCTGCTGTAAAATCAGATGAAAACAAAAACTGACACCAAGGTGATCTCCCATGGAAGGAGCACAGGTGCACAGGTATTAGAGAGAGAGAGAGAAGGAAAGAGAGATATGTTTGGATCTGAGGGTTGCTTTACCAACCCCTACCATAGGCGTCAAAGGAAGGGCACAAATGATGCACTGATGCTTTTAGAACTATTTACACCCTTGCAAAATCTGAAGAAGAAGAAGGAAATCAAGCTTTCTTAATGCGCAGTGAGGAGGCTTGCACTCTCCCTCTGCCTCAGTCTCTGTCCCAGGGGCTCTGAGAATTTGGGGAAGGAGCAGGCAGGTGCCCAGAAGAGAGAGGCTTCTTAGCTGTTTGCACAGCTGGCCTGTGGCAGTTATCTTCACTTGGTTAAGTGGATTTACAGGCAGTATTATCTACTTTTAACTGAATTACCCTCACAAAAAGGACAATTAGAAATCATAGCCTGATTGCAGGTTGACATGAAAAATGACAGAGCTAAAACTTCTCCCAGTCCTACTGCAAGCTCAACCATACAATGAGGCAAAAATAATGTTGATATAATTACATCTGACAACCAATTGCCCCCCCCAAAAAAACCCATAAAAAATTATCAAGAATGCTCTTTGAAATGTTCATTTGCATTCACTGTTATTCACAGTAAACTTTGCTCTGGGCATACTCTATGCTTTGAGATATCAACTAATGATCATGGCACTATTAATGCTTTATGGATAAACAGAAATGGAGGTACATGCACACTCAAAAAAGTTCTCACTGGCAGAGTATGCAACTGCAAAACTGTGGCTAGAGACCTCCCAAGTGTGGGGCTCTTAAGAAGTACATAATTTCCTGGATCTTCGATTTTCTCATCTGTAAAATGGGAACAGATCTGCAAAGTGGGCTCCTACTTTGCAGGGTTATTCAAATGACTAAATATATAGCATTTAAAGTGCCTGGTACTAAATGTAGGCATATCACAGATGGAGCTATCACCAGCACCACAGCCATCACCACCACCACCATCATCATCATCACACCTACAAGCAACAGTTCATGAGCCCTGTCAAGAGTGTGAAGCAATTACTGAATCACTGAGGGCTAAAATAACTCAAGTCCCCTTGAAAGAGTCAGTAAGAGTTTCTTTCAGGGCTCTCTGGATGCACTTTCTCAGGAGAAGAACTTTCTCCGCCCCCTACATCTTATGGGTGCTATAAAGCAGGGTCCCACCAACTCTGACTGACGGACAGGTAACCCCTGAGGACTAGGAAGAGCTTCAGGGCAACAGCCTGTTAAAAGGGGTGGCAGCTTCTCAGCACCATGCCATAATGCCTTATAGAAAGGTAGGCACAGTGAGGCCATCTGTCTTAGTCCACCTAGTGTTGCTGTAAAGGAATGCCCAAGGCTAAAGAATTTATAAAGAACAAAGGTTTGTTCAGCTCTTGATTCTGCTGGCTGGAGAAAGCCTCAGGCGGCTTCCACACAGAGCAGAAGGTGAAGAGGAGCCAGTGTGTGCAACCAGGTCTCAAGGGAACTAATAAAGTGAGACTCAGTCACATCCCCTCAGGGAATTAACCTATGCCTGAGGGATCCATGACCTTGACCCAAACACTTCCCACTAGGCCCCACCTCTAGCAGGAGGAATCAAATTTCAACATGCAATTTGGAGGGGACAGATTAGTCAAACTATACAACCATGTGACCTAATTTTCTTCCTTCATTTATTTATTTATGTATTTATTTATTTTGAGACAAATTTTCATTCTGCTGCTCAGGCTAGAGTGCCATGACCTCAGCCTAGCTCACAGCAACCTCAAACTCCTGGCTTCAGGCAATCCTCCTGCCTCAGCCTCCCAAGTAGCTGGGACTACAGGCACCTGCCAAAATGCCTGGATAATTGTACTATTTTTAGTAGAAATGGGGTCTTGCTCTTGGCCCGTCTGGTCTTGAATTCCTGAGCTCAAGCAATCCACCCACCTCAGCCTCCCAGAGTGCTAGGATTATAGGCATGAAAGGCTTGGAATGTTTTAAGATAAGGAAATCTGTTAATCAGAGACAAGTCACCAGGCAGATACTCAGATTCAAGGGATCTATTAAGTAAACTGATATCCCGCAGGTATGGCTTAAACTTGTGTTGCATAGCCTTAGGGCTGCTATAGATTTACAAAGGCTGTCTCCAAAAAGGGAGGAGGACCTGATAAAGCATGTCTGACCTCCTCTCTCACGGCCAGCAATTCAGCATCAGCATCAGAGTATTTCTGGGGTGCCCTTGGCCAATGGGGAGGATTCAGTCAGTGATCTGGGGGGGTGACTAAGATCTTTTTTTTAGTTCTCCCAAAGCAAATATCCACGTGGGAAGAGTACAGTTGGTCTCAATTAACATCTAAGAAGAGGTTTACATGTCAGCCTTCTGAGAGTGAAATGAAAGAAAGGCAAGGGAGGGGCTGGGGAGCATGGATGGGTGGAGGGGAGGATACGGCTGAGAGAAAAAGTGGGGGAATCCTGAGATACCACTTACGCCCCCACTCTGCTGACACTGGCCCTTGGTCTGGAAGAAGGGATTATTTGCTTTTGTGAATATCTTCTCCTTTCCCTCCCTGCACCTGACCCTCATCCCGCCAGTCTTCCCTCCCCAGTGTGTGTAAGTTCATGTGCCCACACCCCCCCCACACACACACACTCTCCTATATCCCAAAACTCCAAATAAAAAAAAGATCAGGATGAAGCAAGAGTTAGAAAACCACTCAACTCCAATGTGGGAGAAATGTGAAAGGAAAATTAGTTGTGTATATGTGTGTACAAGGGGACGTGTGTGTGTGTGTGTGTGTGTGTATGTGTGTGTACCACCTCCCAGCAACAACTAATCCCCTCACCGCCCTAAAACAAATCTTTATTAGCACATACTAAGAAGCAGACTGTGTACTAAGTGCCCAGGACATTAAGATGAATATAAGAAAAGTAATCCTCTGTCTCTGTCGTTAAGGAGCTCACCATTTAGGTGGCAACACCAAGAAGCGTGTAATAATGGGTAACCTGCTACAAGTTTTAAAAAAGGTCAATCTGTGAGAACACAGGTAAAAGGGACACTCATCTCTTTCTTTGGGGAAGTTGGTTTGGGGGAAGTGTCCTAAGAGGAGTGTCCCATAAAGTAAATATTTAACTAAACTAAAAATGTAATTGTGTAGTTTATCATACAGAAAAGAACATAAATGATACACATGTGCCATTTAAAAATAATAAACACCTGTTAACCCACCACCCAGCCTGAGAAACCTGACAGCTCCCATTTATCTTTGAGGTCCCCCTGTGTGTCCCTCTGTGACTTCAGACTTACGTATTATGAATCATTCTTTTGTTTTTACTTATAATTTTTCTACTTATGTATCACTAAACTATATTTTTTGGTTTGTCTGGCTTTGACATTTATGTAAATGGAATAATATAGTATTGTTAGTATCCTGAGACAGGATTATTTTACTATACCTTATGTATTTCTAGAATGATCTATGCTTATATTCATAGCTACGATTCATTCATTTTTAATTATGTATAGTTTTCTGTTATGTGAACTTGTCCTAATCTATTGATCTATGTCACCATAGAGGACTATTTAGTTCTTCCCAAGTTTTTGCTACTATACACAAGGACACAATGCCTATTCTTCTGTAAGTATTCTGGTACATATGTCTCCTGTCAGAAGAACCATTGACTTGTTGCTGGAATGCAGTTGGCTTGAACATTGATTTTGTATCAATTAAATCTGCTAAATGCTCTCATTAATTCTAAAATTGTATCAGTAAATAGTTCAGTATTTACAGATATCACAGACCACCATGTTATCTGAAAATATTGATAATTTTGTTTCTTTCAAATTGTATATGTATTTTTTATTTTACTTACAATTATTAAGATTTCTAATATAATTTTGTATAGAAGTGATCATAACTGATATCTACATCTAGCTCCTGATTTTAAAGAGAATGTTTTTAACATTTTACACTTAAGTATATTGTTATAGGTTTTAAAAATATATATATAGAATTAACTTAACTTTATTATTAAAGAAAATTCTATTCATAATTTTCTAAGGGTTTTTATCATGATTAAATTTTTACTATTGCCAAAGTTTGTCTGCTTAAAAAACATATTATAGTTTTTTTCACCTTTAATCTGTTAATATGGTGAATTACCTTATTCAGTGATCTAACATTAAAACAATGGTGCATTCTTAGGAGAAGCCTAATTGGGCATTATCCGTGTTAATGTGTATAGCTAAAATTAATTAGTGTTTATTAATGTATGATATTTTGAACTGTCTTAATGCTTTTTAGTCCTAGTCAGTAGTGCTTTTGCCAATACAATTCTCATGAAGACTGTGTGAGTTTCCAATTTATCTTACTCTGGTCTTTTTCATGTCCTAGAACTACAGACACAATTCTTTTTTAGACAGACTTCTTGAGAATTTTGGCAAATTAAAGCCCTTTTGTCTAGTTAAGAGAGTCTACTAGGAGCCACCATAAATAAATCTCTTAGAGGTCCTATCTAAAGGTCTTAATAGTCACACTCTTAACTACCTCTTTATCCAGAAGCCATTAGTGATTTTGAAAATAATTTACCAGTGTGAAGTACAAGAAATAAGAGGTAGTAGTTTTGTGTTTTGTTTTAAACCCAGTAAATCCTGACTTCTTTATAGTTACTCTAAATTCTCCTTGCAAACCGAATAATTCTTTCTTCAGCTCATCTCTCTGTTCCCATTCCATATTTAGGTAGCTAAAAATAAAGTAATTGACACTTTCAACCTTCTGCCTGGAAGTTATCTTGCTAAAGCTCATGAATTTATTAGATCTATTTTCTATTATAGAAATCACCACAGGCAACAACAGCATTGTCAGATGTCGCTTCTATCCAGCACAGGCCACCATTTTCCCAGCCTAGTAGAGAAGTTTCCTCGTTACTTTCCAGCCTCCATAATTTTCCAACCTGTGGCAATAGTTTATTCTCTTGCTTTTCTAGTTTCTGTCTGCCACCACAAAGTCATAAAGACAATGCCTTGGGTCTAGGTTTTCAGAACAGCAACACCTTACTTATATAAATGCCAATCTATCAATTAGCTTTTCTTGCAATGACAAGCACCCCCAGAGCAATATGAAAGACGGCTCCAATGCACTAGTGCTACTCTCTTAGGAAATTCCTTAACAAACAACCTTAAATTTTAGTAGTTCAAGGCAACAATCATTTGTTTAGCTCGAAATTTGTGGAGCCACAATTTGGGCTGGATTCAGCTAGTAAGTTCATCTGCCCGTTTGGACTAGGCTTACTCTTGCTTCTGTGGTCTTCGGCCGGGCAGCTAGATGATTTGTTTCTAATGTCATCTAGCTGGCCCTTGGGGCATAGAGACAATTGAGCTATGAATCTTTTATCCAACAACAAGCCAGCATAGGCTTCTTTACAGGGTAGCAATGATGAGCATTCCCAGAGCAATAAGAGAGAAAGCTCTAATACACTAGTGCTACTCTCTTAGCAAATTCCAAGTAGTGTGCTAGTATTGACTATAGTCACCATGCTGTACAATAGGTTTCCAGAACTTACTCATCTTATAACTGCAAGTTTGCACCCTTTGACAAACATCTCCTCATTTCCCCTACCCTTTCCCATCCCTGGTAACTACCACTCTTCTATTTCCATGAGTTCTACTGTTTTTGATTCCATGCATAAGTGAGATCATGCAGTATTTGGTTTTCTGCATCTGTTTATTTCATTAGCATAATGGTCTCTACATGTACCCATGTTGTCATAAAGGGCGGGATTTTTTACTTTCTTTTTTTTTTCCGCAGTTTTTGGCTGGGGCTGGGCTTGAACCGCCACCTCCAGCATAGAGGGCCAGCCCCCTACTCCTTTGAGCCACAGGCGCCACCCAATTTCTTACACTTTTAAGGCTGAATAGTATTCCAACCCCATGTGTGTCTCTGTGTATGACATTTTCTTCATTTATTTATCCATTGATGGGCACTTGGGTTTTTTCCATACGTTGGCTATTATGAATAATGCTGCATTGAACACAGGAGTGCAGATATCTCCTTGATAGTGATTTTATTTCCTTTGGATATATGTCCACAAGCAGAATTGCTGGATTATATGGTAATTCTAGTTTTTAATTTTTTGAGGAAGCTCTGTGCTATTTTCCATACGTCTGTACCCATTTCCATTCCCACTGACAATGTATCAGGGTCCCTTTTCTCCTCACCAACACTTACTTGTCTTTTAAATACTCATTTTTGGGTGGGGGGACAAGTTTGAGCTCTATTGCTCAGTTGATCATAGCTCAAAGTAACCTCCAAATCCTGGGCTAAAGCAATCCTCCTGCCTTAGCCTCCTAAGTTCCTAGGACTATAGGCAGGCACCCCCACACCCAATTGATTTTCTTTTTTTGTAGAGGTAGGGTCTTGCTATTTTGCCCAGGCCAGTCTTGAACTCCTGGCCTCAAATAATCCTCATTCCTCAGCCACCCAAACTGCTGGAATTACAAGTGTGAACGCTGTGCCTGGCCTCTTTGGCTCTGGGTTGTTTTTTGTTGTTGTTTTTTTTTTTTTCTTTTTGAGACAGAGTCTCACTCTGCTATCCTGGGTAGAGTGCCATGGCATCATAGCTCACAGCAACCTTAAACTCTGAGGACACCGGTGATCTTCTTGCCTCAGCCTCCCCAAGTAGCTGGGACTATAGACACCTGTCACACCTGGCTCTTTTGGCTTTTTGATAGTAGCCATCCGACTAAGTTTGAGGTGGTGTCTCATAATAGTTTTGATTTGCAGTTCTCTGATAATTAGTGACATTGAGCATCCTTTTGTATACCTGTTGGTCCTTGGTATGTCTTCTTCAGGAAAATGTCTATTCAGGACCTTTGCCCATCTTTAATTGGGTTATTTGCTTTTTTGGTATTGAGTTGTGTAAGTGCTTCATAGCTTTTGGATACTAACTCCTTATCAGATACATGGTTTGCAAATATTTTATCCAATGTTGTGAGTTGTCCCGTCATTTTGTTGACTGTTTCCTTGCTGTGTAGAAAATTTTTAGTTTGTTGTAATCCTATTTGTTTACTTTTGTTTTTGTCTCCTGCTTTTGGTGTCCTATTCAGAAAACCATTGCCAAAACCAATGTTGTGGAATTGTACCCTATGTTTTCTACTAGGAATTTTACATCTTTAGGTCTTAAATCTATATATTTGCTCTATTTTGAGTTTATGTTTGTATACAGTGTAAGATAAGGATTCATTTTCTTCCCTTTTTTTTTTTTTTTTGTATGTGGATATTCACTTTTCCCAGCACCATTTATTGAAGAGACTATTCTTTCTCCATTATGTATTCTTGGTGACTTTGTCAAGAATTATTTGACCACATGATACATGTGAGTTTATTTCTACTCTGTTCTATTGGTTGATGTGTCTGTTTTTATGCCAGTATCATACTGTCTTGATTATTGTACCTTTGTAATATAATTTGAAATCAGGAAGTGTTATGCCTCCAGCTTTGTTCTTGTTTAAGATTACTTTAGCTATGTGGACTTTTGTGGTTCCACATAAATTTTAGGACCGTTTTTTCTATTTCTGTGAAAAATGCCATTGGAATTTTGATGAGATTACATTGAATCTGTAGATTGCTTTGGGTAGGATGGACATTTTGACAATATTGATTCTTCCTATCCATGGATTTGTCTATTATTAACTGGTATATTTGCCTGTTCTTGGATAAATGCAAGAACTTTAGAACCTTTGAAATTCATGCCCCTTCTAGGCTCGGTGCCC
>NW_003852415.1:3270986-3272621 GCF_000181295.1 Otolemur garnettii
TTCAGGTTCTGTGGTGACACATTCTCTGATGTTTACTTACCTGTTTGAAATGTCATTATGTCATCTTTGTTGCTTTTTTTAAAGTCTTCTAGTTCACAGACAACTAACTAGTTTTATTTAAAGAATTTAAGTTGCTATGTTTCAACACACATATCACCTGTGAATGTACCACCACACGCAAGATCATGAACACAGCCCCAACCCCTAAAGCTTCCTCATACCTCTTTCAATGTCCTTTTATTGCGGAGTAGTAGTCTGTCATACAAACGCCATCATATTTTATCCATTCACTTGTTCATGGGCATTCGGATTTTTTTTCAGTTTTAAGCCAGCACAAACAAAGCAGCTGTAAATATTTATGTGCAAGACTTTGTGTGTACCTATGCTATCATTTCCCTTGACTATTAATGACTAGACCACATACTACGTGCATGTGTGAAGTTTTGAGAAACTGCATAGCTGCTTTACAAAGTGGTTGTACCACTTCATATTCACATTTTATATTACATTTATATTTTAAAATAATTTATGAGCACTCCCATTGCCCCACATCTTCACTAATGCTTTTTAATTTAGCCATTCTGAGAGGTCTGTGGTAGTATCTTATTCTCATTTTAATTTACATTTCCTTAATAACTACTACTGTCAACCATCTCCTCATCTGCATATCTTCTTTGGTGAAATATCTGTCCAACTATTTTGCCCATATTTTTATTAAATTGTTCATTTTGTTACTATTGAGAGTTCTTTGAGTATTCTAACTATTTGATTTTTATCAGATCAATTGATTTGCAAATGTTTTCTCCCAGGCTGGCTTGAATTTTCATTTTCTTAACAGCATAGTTTGAAGAGGAGAGAAATTTTTTAATTTTGATAAAGTTTAATTTGTCAGTATTTTTTTGCTGTGGTTTTACAGTAAATCAAGTCATGTAAGTCCTCCAACATTACTCTTCTTCTTCTTTTTTTTTTTTTTAATAATTTTTGCAGGTTTTGGTCAGGGCTGGATTTGAACCCACCACCTCCAGTATATGGGACTGGCGTCCTACTCCTTTGAGCCACAGGCACCGCCCAACATTGCTCTTCTTTTACAAAATTGTCCCAGCTATTCTAGCTATGTTACACTTCCACTAAAAGTTTAGAATCAGCTAATTGTCTCCAGATTTGGCTATACAAACAAGTTACTATCAACAATTATATACATGTTTTTGTGTGAACATAAGCTTTTATTTCTCTGGGACAAAGGCCTATGAGTGCTATTTCTAGGCCATATCATAAGTATATGTTTAGTGTTTTTAGAAATTGATCAACTGTTTTCCAGAGTGGCTGTACCATTTGACCTTCCCACCAGCAATATATGAGAGATGCAGTTTCTTTGCATCTTCACCCACATTCAATATTGTCACTTATTTGTTGTTTGTGTTTTGTTTGTTTGTTTGTTTTTTTGAGACAGAGTCTCACTCTGTTGCCCTGGGTAGAGTACTGTGGCATCACAGCTCACAGCAACCTCAAACTCCTGGGTTCAAGCAATCCTCCTGCCTCAGCCTCCTGTGTCGCTGGGACTACAGGCACCTACCACAATGCCTGGCTAGTTTTTAGAGACAGGGTCTTGCTCTTACTCAGGCTGGTCTTGAACAG
>NW_003852415.1:3273368-3279019 GCF_000181295.1 Otolemur garnettii
GAAGCAAAAACAAAAACAAAAAACAATCTCAAACTAGAATGCACTCTTTTCTTAAATCCAACTAACAAAATTGGTGTAGATTCAAGTTTAAGTCATGAGAATAAAAAATCCCCAAATTAACTGCTAATCATCAGCAGGTAATATTTGTTTTCCATGAACTGTGCATTGTTGTAAGCCATGTCATATCTCAGAAGTGATCTCTCTCTCCTTTTCTGATGTAGACATTTTGTTCAGAAGGAAAAAAAATGGTACACTGGTGAAGGGAGACAAAACCCAGAAAGCCAAAGCAAAAAGTAAAGCATAATTTAATCAAGTACATAAAAGGTACAGAAAAACAGTCTTCAAAGCCACTACATGAAAGAAGAGAATTATGGAAAATGTTGCTGTCCGGAGAGGAAGGACAAGCAGATAATGGGAAAAAAACCAAAATGTAACATTTTGATCTGGCTTGATCTTGAGCAATATAAAAAAATGATAAGACACAGAAAAGTTTAGTAAACACAGACTTGGAGAAAGAAAGAGCAAAGTTGCAGATGGCTTGAAACTAGGTAAGTGGCAAAGAAAATTCACTTGAATGAGCAAACAGGGGATCTTAGGAAACTAAGCGAAGTCATTGCCAGCAATTGTGAACCTGACAAACATGTATGGAATTTGATTATATTCAAAGCGATGGTGATTTCAGACACATCCTGCTTTGTCCTCAAAATGAATTCTTACCCCTAATCAAGAGGTAAAGAACCAGAGTGAACAATCATGTGACAAGAATGGCACAGGTGGGGCTGCAATGCTGGATCATGGTTTATCCTTCTGGGACATTTCTGTCTTCCTAGGTGGGAAGGTGCAGAGATGGGTAGAAAGAAAATGACCCCAAGAGACCCAGTCCTTCCAGCCCTCCTGGACAGAGTCCTTCCCAGCCTGCTGGGCTGCAACTCTGGGAGCTCACCCTCCCCAGCCCGAATCTGGGCCCCAGTCAGAACAGCAGGTGCTGGAGAGCAGAGAATGTGGTTAACTGCCAACAAAGCAGAGAAGCCAAAAGGGCGCTGGGCTGCAGATCAGAACTAGGGCCTGCCCCAGATCTGCAGCTTATTAGCTGTGTAACTGGAGAAAGTCACTCTCCTGCTCTGGGCCTCAGTTTTCTAGTAAAATGATGAGACTGGATAAGATGACCTTTGCTGCTGCTTCATAGTCTAACATCTAGGATTCTGGCTATGATTTGAAAACTCATAGAGGGACTCTGGGAAAGCTCATGATGCCTGAGAAACACTATAGTTTTTCCATTTACAGAGCAAATCTTTTATCTGTGTTCCTGCTGCTACCACAAATTTGGTGGTTTATAACAACAGGAATTTAGTTTATGACAGTTCTAGAGGCAAGAATCTGAGATCAAAATCACTGGGCCAAATTCAAGCTGTCGGCAGGACCACACTCCCTCCAAAACTATAGGGGAAAATCTGTCCCTTGCTGATTCTGGGGACTGCTGGCATTCCTTGGCTTGTGGCCACATCACTGCAGTCTCTGCTTCTGTGTGCACCTTGCCTCCTCCTGTACTGTTTGCCTCATATCTCCTCCTGCCTCCCTCTTTGAAGGACACTGTGATGGCATTTAGGGCACATCCAGATTATCCAGCATAATTCCCCCATCACAAGAATCTCAATCTTTGAGATCCTGAGATAAAGTAATGTTTACCTTACCTTGTATAATAATCAGAGAAATACTTATTGAAATAGGATATAAATTTTATCCATCAAATTGACTAAAGTCAATAGACTAATGTGCAGAGATTTGTGCCTGAAATCTTGGGGAGCCATTAATCAGCCCTTTAAATAGTCTAAACTAGGTTGAGTAATATTTGTTTTCTATGAACTATTCTATTGAGTTCTATTTCTATTATTTGCTACAGAAAGAGTTGTAACAAAATGTTTTTGACTTAAAATTAGGGAAGTGCCAGATTAAAGAAGAAAATAAAATCTTACCCCATTCAATCATTCAAATATTAAGTGAAGGTCTAGTACAGGGCAAAGATGGAACAAGGTGTTGGTCTATAGACAGGAACAACCCTGGCCTTTTATCTGCCCTCCACCCCCTGGACCTTACAGTCTAATGAAAAAAACAAGAGAGGAGACAAGTAAAAGAGAATATAAACCACTCTGAAGGAAACTGAGCTAATGGTTTATTGCCTTTCGTTCTATTTCAAGACATATTTTTCACTATTAGTATATGCAGCATTTCATCTTGCTTGTTTTGTTTGATGTTATATAATTAGCAGTCCCATGTCACTGAACGTTCTTCAAGGGAAGAATTTTTACACTGTAAAGACTCCTTTGTATGGGTTATAAATTACTGTCATTCCCTAACATTGCTTTTGATTTGTTGTTATCACAGACAGTGTCCTGATGAACATCTTCACTGGAGTAGCTAGTGGCCTCCTTAGGATTCTGAGATGTGAAGTTTCTAGACTAAAGTGGAGCCCATCTAAAAAGTTCTAGATAAATATCACCAGAGATCTTTCCAGAAAGGTAAAACCAGCTCAGATTCCTACAAAATTGTCCCAGTGCTTCTATCATGATACACACTATGTTTTAAACTGTAGTCAATTTGATGGATAAAAATTATATCCTATTCCAATGTGTGTTTCTCTGACTGTTACAAAGTGAACCTTTTCATAGCTGAATGGCCATTTTTATTTCTTCTATGAATGGCAGTACTTCCATTTTTTCATTTGAGTTCAGTGTGTCTCTCATGGATTGATAACAATTTGTGGCAAATGACTTTTCCTTGGTTGCCATTTGTCTTTTAATTGTTTATGAAGGTTTAGGATTTTTCAAAAGGAAAACAACCCTGCAAAGCCATGAGTCCTAAAAGTGAACTTTGTTACCTGGGGGAATTCTGGCTTTGCACCCAGAGTTGCTTCTGAGTCTGAGGTGGGGGCTGGCAGGGGTGGTGGGGGAGGCTCACAGTCCTGGGGACCCAATTCAGCCTCCCAAACCTGAAATGAAAGGACTGCAAATCATTCTTTAGATTGGCCATCGCTTCTATTTTATGATTTATCATTTTATTTCTTTGGGGGAGAGGAGTGCGTATGAGGCTCATTCCCAATATTTACAAAGTCTGAAACCTAGTTTCCAAAAAAAAAAAATCAAACCAAAATATATATAAGCTCCCCTATAAATTGACACAGTTCTGGAAACCCCACCTCACATGGGAAGGAAGGTCTTGCAGGTGAACGTGCCAGCTGAGAGCAGGCACCCATGGACACGCAGGGCCCTGCTCCCCAGGCCCCTCCCTGAAGAGCCTATGGCTTTTGTTGTCACTATTGTTACTCACTTGCTTTTTTTGCTTTGGTAAATCATTTTATACGACACGTTCACTTACACAAAGATAGTCCCTGACCTAGATTCCAAAGCGGTGGGGCTGGCCAACAGTCTGGCTTTAGATTTCATGAGTGGGGTGCACAAGCTGAGAGCCAGAGTTTAATCACTCAGAGTAGGAGGAAAGATTTGAGGTCACAAAGGCAAAAAGAGAGAAATAGAGGGAACAGGTACCTGGCACCTGAAGAGAAAATGAGGAAGGAATGGAGATGTGGAAAGGAGATTTTATGAATTTCACCACCAGGCCTGTGGAGCAAACCTTCCTCCTTATCTCCTGATGAAAACTGGGAAGTACACACTCCCCACGGGTGTACTTGGAACTGGCCTGTCAGATGGGATGAAGCCGTGAGAGGTGAGCGCCAATGGAGAGTAGGGTAGAAGGAAGGCCAGAAGAGGTGGGCCGCAGAGGCCAGGGCTCTCGCAACAGAGCCTGGCCATTCCACGTGACAGCAGGGGAGGCAGCACTCCTGTCCACCTGTGCTACACTGGACCGCAAGATGACACCTTTGTTCCCCTTTCAGCCACCCTGACCGAGTGAGCTCACACTCTCATTATGTCTCTCACCCGTCTTCCCCACCAACATGATCTGATCTGATTGCTCCTTGATTATGGTCTTCAATGTCTCCCTGTGCCAGCCTTTCCTATGTATGTGAGGCCCGGAGACAAGGTCACATCCAAGTTCCCATCCTCTGGGCTCTTCTCTGCATATCTCTGCCCTGCTATAGGGGGCCAGCCCTTCACCACGCCAGGCTCTCACCAACTTGCACGCTCTTGCACACACTCTCCCCCTGAGGAGCCCTTATTTGTTCAGTCTTAAATGCTGGCCCCTAATGCCTGAGTCTATCTCCCTGACAGGTCCATGTACTCCCGTCTCTGGGGGCCCAAAGCACATCAGACCTACATGAATCCTTGTAAAGGTAGCAGGTAAAGTGTCCAAGTATTTACCACATACCAGGAGCTCTGCTAAGCACTTGGACATAACCACTCATGGAATCCAAGGCCCTATGAGGTCAGCCCCACTGTTAATCCATTCATGGACAAGGAGACAGATCCAGAGGGGTGACATGCCTTGGCAAGGGTGCACAGCTAGAGCAGCAGGTCTTAGGTTTAAGCCCTGGCTGGCCTATTAAATCATGACATTGTGCCTTGAAGCACTTCCCATCTTGTCTCCTCCTTGTGTCTACCTCAGCAGCTCCCAGAGCTGTTTCAGGGTCAGCTGTAGAGTACAGATGCGTGGACCCTGCTCAGATCTACTAAGCCAGGAGCCTTGGGGCAGGACCCAGAAGTCTGTCATTTTCAGAAGCTATCCTGGTGACATAGGTGCTCAGCCAGGCTTAGGAACAGGGCAACAACCACCCTGGTTTGTTTGGGTCTCAGGTATCCCAGAAGGTGGGAAAGTCCTGGGCAAGTCAGTCAGCAGGTTAGGAAGTTCAGGGGTGTGTGTGTGTGTGTGTGTGTGTGTACATGCGTGTGCATGTGTGTGTCCATCCCCTCTCACAGCCTTTTGGCCCTCTGTGACTCAGAACACTCCAGCACCCAACACGGTGTCTGATGCATAGTAGGTACAGGCAGTCCTTGAGTTACAAACATCAAATTGACCTACTACTCGCACTTATGAAAGGGGGCTATTACAGGTAATAGGTTAATGTACCTGCTCCAACTTACATACAGAATCAACTTAAGGACAAATCTACAAAGCCTATCTTCATAACCTGGTGACTGCCTGTACTCAATAACTAGGGAAGGATGTGTCTTATACCTGAAACTTTAAAAACTTAAAACTATTTTATTCAGCTTTAGGCTCTGCTGGAAAACAGTCTTCAGGGGCCTTCAGTATGAAGGGCAGTTCAGAGTCATGGGGACAGCCCTCATCATGCTTCACACCACACCACCCCATACCACCTGCCCTCAGAAATCACATGACCAGCGTGAGCTAGCAGGAAGCTGGGTAGGGTACACTCCCCAGAGACCTGGAAGGGACCCCTGCTCCTCCCAGCCACTCCTGGGAGGGAGTGGGCTCCCTGGGAGACTCTGAGAGTGGGGATTGTCAGGGACAGTGGAGCAGATCAGGGAAAGCCAGGACCAGGGCTGATACCAGTCCAGTCCCCTTGGGTTACACATGAAGAAGTAAGTCCCATCCAAAGTCGATTTGTGCATGCTTCCCATAAAAGAAATAAATGACTTCATGCCCACTGGATATCCTGCAAACATATTTTCCCAGCTTGCCCCTTGCCTTTGGAAGATATTAATAGTATTTTTTCCCATGCTCTTTTTTTTTTTTTT
>NW_003852415.1:3279485-3281959 GCF_000181295.1 Otolemur garnettii
GCCCAATTAGGTCCATACAGGGCAAACAACTTCTTCAAAGTCATAGAGTTGGTCTGGCATCTGCTAGGTCGAGGGTGCCCCAGCCAGAGCTCACATTGTCACTACCTCAAGTTTGCATAATGATTTTATCTTAGTCTACATGTGCTGCTATAAAGGATCACCTGAGGCTGGGTAACTTATAAAGAAAAGAGGTTTATTCGACTCATGGTTCCGAGACTATTCAAGAAGCACAGCACCAGCACCTGGTTGGCTTGGTGAGGACCTCAGGTTGTTCCTTTCATGGCGGAAGGCTGATCGAAGCCTTCTCAGCATGTGCAGAGAGCACACGTTGGGAAAGGAAGCCAGGGGAGAAGATGCCAGCCTCTTTTCAACAACCCGCTCTTCAGGCAACTAGGGAGTGAGAATTCACTTCCTTCCCCTGACCTGGGAGGGCATTAATCCATTCGTGAAGGATCCACCCCTACGACCCAAACACCTGCCATTAGGCCCCACCGCCAACACCAGGGTTGGGATTTCAGCATGAGGTCTGAGGGAACAAACATCCAAACTATAGCAGATCTCTTCTTTTAAGATGGCCCCGAAAGAATAACTATTTTCACAACTTACTTTCAGGTATTCTCTCTTGAGTGATAGTCATTTGTGACCTTGGCTTTTCTCATCCTTATTTTGAGACTATCTTTGCAGTTCCCACCTATTCACAACACCTTGCACAGTGCTCTGCATATAATAAATATTTGGGAATTCATCTGAGATGTATGCCTCCAACTGGCTGTGTAAGGGAAGGCTGTTGGATCCCCTACATGTAGAGACGAGGGATTTGGGGAGCTAAATGATGCAGGCCCTTCTGCTCCCCTAAGATTCCATGATCATGGCAGGAATGAGAGACCCACTCAAGCATGACCTCTGTCTTCCGTTTCCATTTGTCACGATGAGGAGACTTCAAGCCAGACAGTGATGAAGCAACTTCTGGGTTCACAGGATATTAAAGGCTTGATCTGAAATACAAAGAAGGGACAAGACAAGATGAAAAAATGGAACTCCTCTGTCTGACCTCTGTTTTCTCCCATCAGCCCATCTCTCAGATGTATTTCTTAGACCACAAGGGCCAGAATGGCAGAAACAAAAGGAAAGCAATAGAGTTGAATAATAAAATGGCTTTCTCCATTTCTTGAGCATTTAGAAACTAGAATCTGCCCAGCATCCTTGGGGTCATGATGTCCCAGCCCTAAAGGCCAACACAGGCAACTTCTAACACTTGGGAATGAGCAGGATCAGTGTGCTGCCAAACTGAAAGCCCTCACAATAAAATGGCCCCAGTTACTCAAGGCCATGGCTCACTTATCCACTCTGCAGACAGCTGGAGAAGCCACCTGCACACCTGACTCCACAGGCAGCTCCAGGGGCTGAGATACAGCAGCAAAGCGCAAGATCGTGGGCTGCCGTCATCCAATCTGCTTTCCAGTAGAGGGAAACAGGTAACAAACAAATTGACCAAAAATGGAGAAAATATCAGATACTAATTAATGCTACTGAGAAAGCCAGGGAGCCACATTAGTAAGTAGTCAAGAAAGGAGGTGACATTTTAACAGACCTCAGGATGAGGAGGAGCTCACCTTACAAAGAGGAGGGGAAATAGCAATAGCGTGTAGACAAAAGGCACAGCCGGAGCAAAAAACCTGAGGCAGGAACCAGGGCAGTGAGTCCAAGGAACAGCCGGAGAGTAATGAGTGGGAGGAGAGGCGACAAAGTAGAAAGCTTTAGAAAACAGTAAAGCACACCCCAGGGTGCACTTGCAGTGGGCAGCTGGTCTGTGGTGACCCTGGAAGATCACTGTGGTGACCCTGGAAGATCACTGTGGTCTGTGCCTGAAAGAGCTGTGCGTGTCCCAGTGGGAAGGCCTTTAGCTACGCTCTCATCCAGCAAGTCTCAAACCAAAGTCTTCAGCCAGGCTCAGTGGCTCTATAATCCCAACCCTCTGGGAGTCCCAGGGGGTGGATTACCTGAGCCCAGGAGTTTGAGATCAGCCAAAGCAAGAGTGCGACTCCATCTCTACTAAAAATAGAAAAACTAACTGGCCATTGTGGGGGGCACCTGTAGTCCTAGCTACTCAGGAGCCTGAGGCAGGAGGAGGATCGCTTGAGCCCAACAGTTTGAGATGGTTGTGAGGTATGATGCCACAGCACTCTATCCAGGGTGACAGGGTGACAGAGTAAGATTTTGTCTCAAAAAAAAAAAAGAAAAAAAAAAACTGAGGCTTTCCTTTTGACAGAAAGGAGTAATAGCATATCCCCAGAGGTTTCCACCAAATGTCATTCTCTACAGCAGTGGTTCTCAACCTTCCTAATACTGTGGCCATTTAATACAGTTCCCGTGGGTCACAACCCAAAGGTTAAGAACCACTGCTCTAGAGGATTTGTGTTTTAATCTTTAAAACAAAAGCAAACTTGGGATTCAATTCCCTGAGAAAACCCGTA
>NW_003852415.1:3282214-3285644 GCF_000181295.1 Otolemur garnettii
ACTCTACCCAGGGGACAGCTTGAGGCTCTGTCTCAAAAAAAAAAAAAAGAAAACCTATATTGGCTTTTGTATTAAAACAACTTACTTTTCTCTTAAAAAGCAGAATATACTTGATACCATGGCACTCTACCCAGGGGGACAGCTTGAGGCTCTGTCTCAAAAAAAAAAAAGAAAAGAAAGAAAACCTATATTGGCTTTTGTATTAAAACTTACTCTTGTCTTAAAAAGCAGAGTAGACTCACCTTTTGTGGCTGAGGTGAGCCAAGATGAAACTGTTAAAGGACAGCATCCCACAGTCCCAGGACATCTACAACAGGAGGCACAACCTTCTGTTCACCATAGCTCCTCTGGTCCTGGTATAATTTGGGCCTGCGGTAAGTCCAAGTCCAAATCCTGGAGAATACACAGCCTGATCTGACTTGGGTGGGGCAGGAACATTTCTTCCAGGGCTGTTTCCCATGTCCCTCCTCTTAGATCCTGCACAACACACATTTGTTATCAGCAAGTTTGTTTCGGGACCCTAGGACTGTGACTCAAAGCCAAGAACACAGTAACCCAAGCAAGTTGAAATCTGGGCCCCCAGGATGTGCTTTCTCAAATCACCTAGTCAGATTGTCTCCTCAGCAGGTAATTCTTGTGGATTGAGTTGTATACCTTTCAAATATATTGAAGTCCTAACCCCTGGTACCTTAGACTAGGACTGTATTTGGAGATAGAGACTTTAAAGAGGTGATTAAGATTAATGAAGTTGCCAGGCGTCATGGCTCATCCCTATAATCCTAGCATTTGGGGAGGCTATGGCAGAAGGGAATAGCTTGAGTCCAGGAGTTTGAAACCAGCCTAGGCAACACAGTAAGACCCCCATCTCTACAGGAAATAAAAAAATTAGCCAGGTCTGATGGCCAGTCGCTTATGGCCCCAGTGACTCAGGAGGCTGAAGCAGGAGGATCACTTGAGCCTAAGAGTTCATGTTTAAGGTTACAGTGAGCAATGATCGTGCCACTGTGCTCCAACCCAGGCAACACAGCAAGGCCCTATCTCTTAAAAAAACAAATGTTGGCTTGGGACCCGTAGCTCTCAGTGGTTAGGGTGCCCACCACATACACTGAAGCTAGTGGGTTCGAAACCAGGAATAGTGGGTTGGAACCCAGCCTGGGCCTACCAAGCTATAATACAACTGCAACAACAACAAAAAATAGCCAGGCACTGTGACATGCGCCTGTAGTCCCAGCTACTTGGGAGGCTGAGGCAAGAGAATCGCTTAAGCCCAAGAGTTTGAGGTCACTGTGAGCTGTGATGCCATGGCATTCTATGGAGAGTGATGTAGTGAGACTCTGTCTCAAAAAAAAACCAACAAAAAATGCTAATGAGGGCATGCAGATCAGGCATAATCCAATATAACTGCTGTCCTTACACAAAGTGAAAGCAACACCAGGGCTATTCAAAGGAAAGGCCGCCTATAAGCCAAGGACAGGGGGCTCAGAAGAAAGCAACCTGATGACGCTTTGATCTTGAAGTTCTAGCCTTCAGAACTGTGAGAAAACAAATTTACATTGCATAAGCTGCCCAGTCTACGGTGTTGTGTTATGGCTGGCCAGTGACCCCACAAAAGTCCAAGGTTTGGGGACCCCAAAGCATTGACACCCCCAAAATAAAGTTTTAAAGTTTCCTCTCTCAAATTTTTCTCCACCCAAGATAGAGTGGTCCCTGGACAGCAATTTTCATCATCCTCCTCAACATCTTTGCAGCACTGCGCACGGCCAGCGCTGTGTCCTAGGATGTGCACTGTGTCTGTGACTCCTAAGGCCATTCTTTCCACGCTCCTCAGGGCTCTGTGCCAACAGAAGCATCGCCAACCTCAGCCACCCTTTTGTTTCCCACACTGATGCTTCTGGAGGAAGGACCCCTACCTGGAACCAGGCCAAAAATCTGTATTGGAACTCCACAGATTCTTCCCCTGTGGGCCTTAGCTGTTCTACATACAAAGACTACACCAAATTAAAACAGCTCAGGCTACAATCACTGCAGGTCTGTTAATTCAGGATGTGGCTCTAGAATAGTCATGTACCAGACCCAGCTTTACTGTGACTGTATCAATTCCAACACATGTGCTGGGCAAATGTTAGTTCTAACAAGGTCCAAACTAGCCTAATGCCAAGTACAGCTCATAATAATTGTTTTTCCTATAGTTCCTCCTTCTATCAAGATTTGCATAGGATGAAAAAGCCAGAGGTAACATTGCCTTGGCCAAAACCAGTGACACCACCTTCCATCTGTGCCTGCTTTGGGAAACCAGTTTGGCCCTCTAGCCAGCAGTGCCTTCATGGCACACAGTGTGCTATATCCATGACCACACCCGCCAAAGCTGGAAAAATAGTCCATATGTGCAACACCAAGACAAAAAAGAAAAACTACATCAATATCCAGTTCCAAAAGAAGAGGTGTAATGTGACAAACCTGCACTATGACCCAGCGGTCCCTAAGTCTACATCTACAGTGATGGCTACTGGCCCCACTACAATATTTACTTCTATGATGACTTGTAAGGAAATTAACAGGCATTTAACATTAACAGACCATGCCAGAGGATGAAGTTCCTTGGGACTATGCACATTTGTTTTGGTTGGTTTGTTTGTTACATCTGTGTTGCCTTCTGTCTCTTATCTTACACAAAAAGCTTTCTTTAAATGTTGGGTGACCTTGGCTGACTGTTTATATTTAAGAGTGCGGCATCAGAGGGAGGGGAGGACAATAGGCAGTGAGGGGAGGGCCACAGCGGGATTGGCCTCCCAGACTGGCCTCCCCACCCTTGGGGGGTAGCCCAGGGGTAGACCGGGGACAGCCTGGAGCCAGGAGTCCAAATGGAAGCCCTGCTCTTCCACTTGCACTGGGTTTCCTCAGCAAGCGCACTGCTTGTGGGTATGCAAAACAGTGCCTGCTGCTACGGATAACTACAGGAAGGTCCTCAAAAATTAAAATGAGAACTACCCTATGACCCAGCATCCAAAAGTACTTATGGCAGAGTCTTAAAGAGCTATCTGGTACACCAGTGTGGACAGCAGCACTAATCACAGCAGCCAAGAGATGGAAGCAACCCAAGTGCCTGTCATACAATGAACGAATAGGCAAAATGTGGTATGTCCATACAATAGACTATTGTTCAACCTAAAAAAGAAATGATAGGCTTGGCAGCGCCCATAGCTCAGTGGTGAGGGCATGGGCCACCAGGTAGGGCTGGTGGGTTTGAACCCCACCTGGGCCTGCTAAACAACAATGACCAAAAAAAAAAAATAGCCCAGCATTGTGGCAGGCACCTTACCCCCAGCTACTTGGGAGGCTAAGACAAGAGAATCACTTAAGCCCAAGAGTTTGAGGTTGCTGTGAGCTGTGACACCACAGCACTCTACCCAGGGTGACATAGTGAGACTCT
>NW_003852415.1:3286176-3286592 GCF_000181295.1 Otolemur garnettii
AAAAAAATAGAAAGAAATACACTCTAGGGAGAATTTAGCACACCTTTCTCAGTACAAGCCAAGTCAAATGGACAAAAATTAAACAAAGACATGGACTTTGAAGCAATCTAGTCAACAAGATGAGTCCTTAAAATCTTTTAATCCTGATTTAAGCACACACCAACATATACACTGGGATTCTGATTGGAAAAACATTAAATTTATATATAAATTTTAGAAGAGTTTATATTTTTACAGTAAATAGTTTCATCCATGAGTATGGGATGTCCCTCCATTTGTTGGAATAGAGAAAAGATTTGGCTCCTATGCTGCAAACCTGTACAGCATGTGACTGTACTGTTGCAAGAATTCTAAGGCCTGGTGGGGAGAAAGAGGACAGAATCACCAGAACACTGGTGATAGAAGAGGAAGGGGCT
>NW_003852415.1:3287193-3295488 GCF_000181295.1 Otolemur garnettii
TTATAAACTTTATATTTTTTTAACCTTTTGAGTCATTTGTAATAACCCAGCTTAAAACACACACGGTATAGCTGAACAAGAATATTTTCTCTTTATATCCTTTTTCAATAAGCTCTTTCCTAAAAAAAACAAAAATAAAAATAAAAATAATTTTAAAAATTTTTTTTTACTTTTAAATGTTTTTGCTAAAACCTAAGACACAAACACACACATTAGGCTCAGCCTACATGCGCTGGGATCATCAATCTCAGTGTCTTCCACCTTAGCATCTTGTCCCACTGGCGCCTTCAGGGGCAGTGACACACACCAAGCTGTCACCTCCTGTGAGAACAATGCCTTCTTCTAGAATAGTCTTGTAGGACCTGCCTGAGGCTGTTTTACAGCTAGTTTTATTTTTAGTAAATAAAAGGAGTACACTGTAAAACACCAATAAAAATATAGTTACAGTGAATATAATACATAAATCAGTAACATGGCCATTTATTATCAAGTACTCTATACTGCACATAATTGTACAGGCTATACTTTTAGAGATCAGAAAGCTCAACAGATTTTTTTACACCAGCATCACCAAAACACACGAGGATGCATTGTGCTACCATGGTGTTACAGCAGCTAGGGTGTCCCTAAGGCCACAGGAATTTTTTAGTGCCATTTTAATCTTAAGGGACCATCATGATACAGGCAGCCCATCATTGCTCAGGGAGTGACTGTATCATTATTTGTTCAGTGTCTTCATCTCTAGACTGGAAATGCCACCAGGATGGGGACTGTGTGTTCCCCCAACCTTAACCCCAGCACCCAGCACAAGGTCTGGACCCTGAGAATGTTCAATGATTATTTTAAATTAATAATTAGTAGAACTATTTATTATAAGCCTTCCATATTTTAGAACCTATCAATTTCTGTCTTATCTCCCTAATTCTTTACATATATAATATACATAACATACATAAATATTTAATATATGTATTTGGGGGGCCAGCACATAGTACTGCAGGTTGGTTTCCTCCCAGGTTCAAGGTTAAGCGCTTCCACTCTGCGGTTTCCCCCCAAGCCTCTGCCATGTCTGCAGCTTCCTGCACAGTTAACCAGGCAAGAATGGCCTGTCTGTTCAGATATGTCTCCATCCCTTCCTGCTTCACCCGCAACAAGGCTCTGAGTGGCGGGACAGGACTAGGATGTGACGCTCAAGAACCGGGTAACGCGGTCCCCAGAGACCAGTCTGGGAATAACGCGTCTCCAGAGATGCTCCCAGGGGCGAGTCCCACCCGCGCAGCACCTGCCCAGGGCGCTGAAACTCAATATATTTATCCGTCTCACTAGCAAATACCCAAGAATCAACAGGTTGTGGGGAGAGCGCCAAACACCCCCCTTTTAAAGATACGTTCTGAGAAAAAAATTCCAGGGGCGTCCCCCCTGCAGCCTGAAGTTCTGAGGCAGAGACAGGAGGGCATGGCAAAGTCTCAGGCGGAGTTTTGGAGCAATTAACTGTGAATGCAAGAGACCTCCCCTTGCACTTCTTCAGCCAAATCACAAGTGTATTCCTTTCACTCATTAGAATGTAGCTAGGACAATTAAGTATTGTAACTGTGGCACAATTAAAACCCCTGTAATTAAAATGAGGGTGAGGGAGGGCTCTGGTCTGAAAACTTGGCCCAGGCGGATGAGCGGAAGAGCCGTATACGCGGCCACCACTAGATGGCAGGCTTCCCGCTCTAGTCCCCAGCACGCCCGGCGTGATTCAGGGGAGAAAAGATCCCCAACTTCTAGATACTCACACACAGCAATTTCCGAAATATGTCAACAGGTTCAGACTCAGGGGAAGTTAAAGGTGGGCCATCTAGTCATGTTTTCTTTTGGCCAAACCTTACATGTACAGAAGAAAGAAAGAGCGAGAGCCCAGAAAGTCAGTAAACCCCAGGTTTACAAATTCTCCCAGGCCAGCTTTTCTATTATCCCTCTCTGCCTAGACAAAAGTCACCCCAAACCACCTTAAAAAGACATATGGTACAGATGTGTTCTGTTTCTGAAAAATACATAGAGCAGTGTTATGATTTTTTTTTTTTTTTTTTTTTGCTTTTCTGTACAGGTAAGAGAGACAGAGAAAAACTCTTCCATAAACACAATGGGATGTTTACCTCGTTTCTGTGTTACTATTTGTGAGCTTGGCTAGTCCGTGGCTAGTGAGTAACTTGAAGTCTGGGGTCCCTTATTCAGCTTGTGCTCCCACAGGCCATGCACAATGCCTGGCAAAAGCACAGATGAAGCATCCTAGTTGGTTAGAGTAAATTAAGAGTTCCTGCAACCAATCACGTGTCTCTATTAAGGGACTTGCTTCTCTGCCTTGATTTCAAAGAAAAGGATGTTAAATTCACATTATCATCTAAATCTCTAAGTACAAAATATTCAAGAGAAATGCCCAGTGGAGCAGCAGGAATGCTGAAGGACAACAGGTCTCAAAGTTCCTCGGAGGACCCCTAAGGGTACCACTTCCCCGCCTCCCTGGCCCCAGGCCCCACCCCAACCCCTGGGCATCTCCAACCACATTATCAAGTTTTCTTCATTTACTTCAATCAAAACAACACACCAGAGACTGAATGGAGATATGAGAATCTGTAAACAAACATTAAAGAGATTTGCAAAACTGTGAAATAATGCCATTCTTATAAATGTCTTTGTTTTAGAAAATAGTGATTGTTCATAAATATATAACGTATATGTTAACAGGTGACAGGTTTTACAGTTATTTTTCAATACATTAGTAAGTATTTGAAGCTTCTCAATTATAATTTCTAATAATAAGGCAAATATCAAAATACCTCACATGAATGAAAGCTCTTGGGGATTCTCAATTATTTTTAAGAGTATAAAAGAGTCAGTCCCAAGACCAAAACATTTGAGAACTGTTGTTATAAGAGTTTAATCAACCTCTTTCCTAACTCTCGTATTATATTTACCATTCATTCTTCAAAAGCAAGTAAGTGTATATCCAATGATGTTAATTTCAGCATTATGTATAATTGCCAAGAAAAAAGAGACAACCTGAATGTCTAATATCTGGAAAGGTTTAATAATAATAAATAAGCTCCATTAACCCAATGGAATTAGGTATTATAATTTTTTTTTGAGACAGTCTCACTATGTTGCCCCCGGTAGAGTGCTGTGGTGTCACAGCTCACAGCAACCTCCAACTCTTGGGCTTAAGCAATTCTCTTGCCTCAGCCTCTCAAGTAGCTGGGACTACAGGTGCCTGCCACAACACCTGGCTACTTTTTGTTGCAGTTGTCATTGTTGTTTAGCTGGCCCGGGTGGGATTAGAACCCGCCAGCCTCAGTGTCTGTGGCTGGTGTCGTAACCACTGTGCTATGGGCGCCAAGCCTGTGTTATCATTTTTATAACAATAAAATGGTTATATGACATAATGTTAGGTAGAAAGACATAAATCAGGACTGCCACTGGTTATAAAATGTGAGACTGGAACCTAATATATAAAAATAAAACCACCGCACAGCTACTATATTATGTTTGGATGTTGAGAGACAGTGTTTTTCTTTAATTAAACTGGCAGCTATTACTATTTTGCTACACATTTTCAAAGCAGCATTTTTGAGTTATCACTGATGGGTACCTGGGACTCCCCAGGTCTCTTACCTTAGGGGCAAAGAGGCCATGGTCCTTTTCATTCAGGCACCTTTCCCCAGCAGTCTCAAGAAAAGTCTCCTCAAAGGCCTCTGGGAGCATCTGACAAATGACAGATCTGTAGCGGTGGGCACATGCGCGCACGCACACACACACACACACACACACACACGCACTCATAAAGGATCTTAGTGATAGAAACAAAATCACATCTCCCCCTCACTGGGAGCCTCTCCAGGACCCCCCCCCCCAGCTTGTACTGCTCCCACGCACAGGTATACGCACACAGGATGGATTTATGCTTGCTTCATAGGCATGTTAATAAAGCTCCCTACTCCTTAAGTTTTGAAGAGAAAAACATTGCCGGTGGAGGGTTCATCTTCAGAGCAGCCTCGGCTTCACCCCCATTAACCTGGGCCTGCTCTCATCTTTCCTGAAACCACCTAAGGTAATTCCCTGTGTTAGCCTTGAAGGTGCTTTCGGTGCTACGTATTTCAGGCGGCCAGAACGGGCAACACCGGTGAAAGAAATGCCCTCGAATGAGTAAGGACACGGTTTTATTCTGATTATTGCACAGGGAGAATGTTCATTAATGCAGGGGAAGTCCTGAGAGAAAAGGAAGGGCCTGGGCTCACACTGAGACAAAAGGCATGGCGACATCTTATTTACCAGGTGAGATGGGACCATGGAGCTGGACGAGCAAAGAAAGGGTGAGCCTTTGCAGTTTTTCCACCTGCCTTTGTGAGCACCAGGCTCAAATGAAGTTCAACATGGTCAACAGCTTACCCAAAGGCTGGCCTCCCTTAGAGCTGAGCAGAGTGAGTAGTGACAGTGAGGTCCCAGATGCCTCTCTGGGAGGTGGTGCTGGGGTCTGGGGGAGAGGGGGTAAGAAGACATCTCTAAGTGCTCTTTTGGCAGCATTAATTTCCTCCTCAGATTCAGAAATCCTCTCCTTCTCCCGTTCTAATCTTCTCTACCTGTTTCTGAAAGGAGTGGCCTTGCAAAAATTACAAAAATAACAGGAAAATACCTAATCCAGCAATTTGCTAGCCACAGTTAAAGCTCAGTCCTACAAACGCTCCTGCCGGGGTGCTGGGGGCCCTGTGGATTTCTGTTTTCACAAGCCCTGGAGGAGCCCAGAAGACCAAAAGGAAATGTAAATTTTCTTTACAATTTGACTGAATCTGACCTTCAGAATTTGTACCTATGTGCCTAAAATGATTCCTGAAAAGCTCCAGGACAGACAATGAGGTATGAACATAAGGCCTTCCTTGTCTATACCTGGGTCAGAAACACCTGTGAAGAATTTGTCTTCAGCCTTGCCCGAGGGGGGAAAAATGATTGCAGCATTCACATTCACAGTACCTCGTGGATTTGGTGGATTTGGCTACAGTTACCTTTTTCTGTTCATCTCCTTTAAATTCAGCTGGCCACTGGACCTCAGGGCTGGCATTCTTCCTTCCTTTCTTTGGGATGCCACAGCCATCTCCCTGCTTGCTTCTCTCTTTCCTTCTCTCCCTTTCTTTCTAAAATAAGATAAAGTTGATACTTTTATATCCTAATCTTGGTCTAGAGAAATTTTTGTCTTGTCCCACACAAAGTGCGCCCTGAAATTTCCAGCCTAACATTGTCTTCCTTGAATGGCAGGTGAGTGAATGTATGTTTGCAAGAAAACCAGCTTGATTCCTTGTATTCCCCCAAACATATGTGGACACATACAGGGCTCTGTTCCAACCTCCTAAAAGAAAACTGGCTGCCACCAGTGGGTTTCAGCCAAATACTGGGGGTTTCTTAAGGATGTCTTTGGAAGAGAAAAAAGATGATTGAATAGCTACAATCACAATGTAAAGTTATAATTTTCCTTGGCAGTAAGAATAGCCTTTTCCTTCAAGTCTTTGATAAAGGCAAGCCCTCCCAGCTTCCTGACCCTAGTTCCCCCCACCTCCAACCCAGCCAGATGTGTGAGTTTTTTCCATTCACATGGCACAGAGTTTAAGAGTGGAAGAAAAGCTGTTTCCCCCATCAGCAACCCTTTCCGCCCCTGGAGAGGCTCTGTCTGTGGATAAAACAATCAGGGTAGAGGCTGCTTTTAAAAGAGCAGAAAGGAGTGGGAACTTTTCCATCTGGAATCACAAGGCTCTTCATGTAGGGCCAGATGGGATCATGATGTGTCTGTGGAGACAAAGCTTCTCTTGAAACTGGTCATGCCAAGAAGAATATGAGATTTTTGACGACACAATGGCCAGGAGATAGAAAGCCGAGATTGGTTGTGAAAAGTCAAGGGCAGATCACTATGACCTTGGTGAACTCACCCCATCAATTGGGCTGAACTCAGTAACTCAGCAAGGAGCTTCTTTGAGCTGATGAAAACAAGGATTGTAAAACTTTGAATTCAGACCAGGACGTTAGAAAAACAACTCAGAGTCAGCTGGTCTCCCTCCACCCTCTTACTTCAAGTCATTTTTCACCTGGGAACGAACATGCTTCCTTACCACACCAGATCAATGCTGGGGGTTAAACTACTGTAAAGAATTTTGTAAATGCTGAGTGTCCCTGTCGACACTATTAATGAACGTCCTCCAAGCTGCACTTATGCCAAATCCCAAGGTATAATTAGGGATACTGAACAATGATATAATGTAGGTTGCCAGTTTGCTGGAAGCTCCCAACATCCAATTAGAGGGAAGTTAGCAGGTTTCCCAGAGATGAAAACCATCTGTCACAGCCTGCTTCCTAAGTCCTTCCTTCCAGGAGAGCTCTTTGTGTCACCCAGTGATGTCCAAAAGGAACATCTTCCAGGCCCTGAAAGCCACTCTTCCAACCAGAGATCAGTTAACAAGCTGTGTGTCCTGGGGCAGGCCACTTTTCTCCCCTCTTGAATTGAAACTGTGGTACATGGGTGAGTGGCTTTCAGACATTTTTAAAGCAGGGGAACCTTTTGTTTTTCTCAAGAGGAAAATGTAAAGATGGAACTCCATTTGTAAATATCTTAATGTCTCTGGGAGGAAATATAATAAACATGCCGGTGATCAGATTGCTGGAGGGAGACAGCTCAGCTCTCTGTATCCTAAATCCCCACGCACTATCAGTTCCAATGTGTTGGATCACTGCCTGCAAGTGCTGAGTGCTTAGTAAACAAATGTCACCTAAGAACAAATCTGCTTCAGCACAAAACTGCATTTTTTAGAGCATGTGTTCCTGGGGATCTGAGTATGATGATGTTCCGGGGGCCACTGGGCCTTCCAGTGCCACTGAGCTATTTTACAAATCTGTAAATTGTAGATAACAGACAGCCATGCCAATAAGCCCTGGAGGTTCAACTGACTTGCCTTCCTTTCCGCCAAGGAAAAGCAAGTTTCCTTCTATTTGGAAATCTCCTTCAACATTGCTTTATTCCCTATCTATGTTCCTTTGACTTCTCATCTGCACTGCTTGTAACACCTCACCAGCTTTCCTTAATGATGAACTAAATAAAATCCTTTAACACGTGTTCATTTTATGTCTGCAGGAATGGCATGATTTTAGCTGTCTTTAAACATTACCTTAGTTTTAAAAATTGTTAATAAAAAATGAGCATTTGGTTACTTTTCCCTCCGAGTTCTCCACTGATCTCCATTTATTTCTGTGGAGGGCTGGAGTAGGGGCAACCCAGCAGGGAAAGCATGTAAATGAATATTCTGACCACTCTCCTCCCTGCACCTGTGGGTCAACTCAACTGGACCAAGAAGAGCCACAGGGGACTGCAGGGTGGAGGGGCCGTCACAGGCATCCAGACATCACCAGAGGAACTTGGGATGAGCATCAAAGCTCCCACAGCTCACTGTCTGTGTCAACTTAACTTTTATTATTCCACTGTCTTTGTCAAAGTAACTGCTATCGTTCCAGAAAGTGCTTCCCCAGGCAGAGTTGCAAGTAACTCTACCATTTATCCCAGGAACTTCCTGAAAGATACACCATCTCTTCACCAGGAAGCATCACCTGGTGAAGTTTAAACCACATGATTCTTTGACCCCCCTCACTGAAGTCCACACTTTGCTGGCAATCCTTAGCAATCCTAATCAAGGATGCCACCTCCACCCTGAGAGAGCCACTTAAGCCAATATTCAAAGTCTCAGTAAATTTCCCAACTTTGCCGTCCCAGTTTGGGAAGCCATTGAGGCTGGGGTGCGGGGGGGCTCCCTCGTACCACAGTAAGCAATGAATAAATTCAGCCTTGCCTCCTCAATAGGTTGCTCAGGTGATGTTGGGGAGATGCCATTCAACAGAAGGGATATCTTCAGAGGCCAGTGTGTGTGTTTCTTCCCTGCTTAAGCTCAATGGGATGATGGTATAAATATTCTTTCTTTTTCCTCTGTGGATATAAAATCTGGAGTGTGGAGGCTGGAAGGAATCCCAGCGATGAGCTCATCTCTCCTCTCCTTTGTGGATTAGGGCACTGTGACTCACAGAGGGAGGTCAGCGGGGGGCTGGGGTCTGAAACCAACCCCGAAGCTCTGAGCCAAGGGGCCCGCGTCCATTCATTTTCTTGCTGGCTTGTTCATGTTTTCACAATCTGTCACACCCTGGGCACTGTGCAGTGTGACAAGGGCTCAGAAGTGGGGTCGGGTTTTTGAGATGCTTGCCGCCTTTAATCTCCCACCCGCTTTAAGCGGA
>NW_003852415.1:3295777-3307860 GCF_000181295.1 Otolemur garnettii
GGGCAGAGTGACCCCCAGACTCCCCAGGGCCATGTGGACAAGACTGATGGATAGGACAGACAGCTCAGAAATGACTCATGGGACCAATACCAGCACCCAATGCCCTAGTATGATTAATGTCTACAGACCAGTAAGACCCTGAAACTTCACAGCAAGGGGAGCTGGGGCTGTATACACCCAGAGCCAGGAAGGTTCTAAAACAGAGTCTCCCCTTCTCCTCTGGGTCCCAGCAGCCCTGGAAGTGCCTACTGCAGACAGGGAGCAGCCCTCCCCACACACACGTTGGTCACAGCAAAAAGAACAGGCTCCCTGTGGGGTTCGGTCTGAGGAGCCCCCTACCAAAGAGCAATCCTGAGCGAAGCAATGCCGGGTGGCACGCACTGCTGTTGCTTTCAGAATAAGCAGGGATCTCCCCAGCGAACAAAGAGTGCTTTCTGGGTGACCTGAAGAATGTTTCTTCTCTTCTAGTGCAGAGAGAGCATCTTTCACATACAAATGCCGAGCTCCAATTTTCAGGACTAACCAGGGAGATGAGAATGCCATGTGCAATCTTTCGAGTGCCTTTAGCTCAAAATGGTCTTTGAGCCAACTTGGTACATTTCGGGTGACACATTCTGGCAGCCTTCACCAGGAGCTGCGGCACAGAGGCTGGGGAAGTAGAGGGAGCCCGACCCTGGGGTGGGGAAGGGTGGGCAGCTTTACTTCCTTTTCCCTCTGGCAGCTGTTGTGACCCTGGCCTGACCTTGCAGCTGTTCCCCTGTCCCCTGCTGGCTGCCTGCCAGGCCTCAGATTCCAGGCTTTTCCATTGCCCAAGAGGACCAGAGTTTCAAAGGAGGGAAGGAAGGGAAGAAAGGGAGGGGAGGGAAGGAAAAGGTCAAGACTAGAGCATGGAGAGTTTAGGAGAAGAGAAAGGGACATGGGCAGAGGGGGAGCTTGGGGGTTAGAAATCCCACTGGAGTAGAGGACGGAAATGAGTAACTAACCCTGAAATTGTGGCACCTGCAGGCCTCGGGTCCTTTCGGTCCTGACCTTTTGCCCTGGGGCTTATCACAGGGGTTCAGCAGGGCTGTTTTCTGTGCCTGGAATTCATAAAGCACCCCAGATTTAGGTTTCCACAGGCCTGCAAATGAAATACTGAGAAGCACAGAACTGCAGTTTAACTTCAGCTTCAAACTTGTCCCCATCCTGGGTCACACCAGCTGCCGGACACTCCATCAATATTTTTCACAAAATCAACCATCACTCTATTGCCGTGCCCCATTCTATTCCAGTATTTTCTTAGTACTTAGCAGACTCATCTGAGAAAGGCAAACATTTCAAACGCCATGGAAGTTCTTCTCTTGGTTTTTTAATTAACAGAGAGTCCAGATCGTCTCCGTCACTAAGGGGCCTTGCCCCACGGCCCTGGGCCTCTTGTGAAGACACTTTCCTCTGGAGGATGCTTCCAAGAACAGGGAGAGCCCCAACAGAAGGCTGGATGCAGGGAGCAGTCAGTGCTCCTGGGTCCCCACCACATGGTCCCTAGTTCCACAGCCGGTACAACTCCACAGGAACCTGATGAATAGGAGGGAAGAAGGAAATGTTCCAGATGACAGCTCAGGGAACATTTTAGTCCTGGCACTTGCCCCATTTTGCTGATGGCCAGCCCATCAGCCTTTCCCTGATCCCTGCTTCCCACAAGCTCGTCTCTCATTGTAGGGGATGAAAATGCCAAAGACTCACCCTCCCAGCCTTTTCTGCAGCTAAAAGTAGCCTTGTGACCCAATTCTCCTGGTGGCTTTCAGAAAATATTTTCCTTTCTGATAAAAATAGACAAGAGAAGAGCGCCCTTGCCCACCCTCTTGTTTTGGGGAAATGGTGTAAAGACACCAGGCCGGGGTTGAGATGGCTGTTCCATTGTGGTAAGGCTCAAGCCTAGGGGTAGAAAGTGTGCCGAAGGCAGATAGGTAGAGGGACACCCCTGAGCTGTTGTTGTACCAACCCCTAAACGGTCCATACTCAGACTTCTTTCATATAATTAAATGGCGTTTTGATTTAAGGTGCTCTGAGGTCAGTGTTCTATAAGCTTGCCCATAGCTCAGTGGTTAGGGCCAGGTTTGAACCCGCCACCCTCGGTATATGGGGCAAGCGCCCTACTTACTGAGCCACAGGCACCACCCAATTCTACTAAGTTTTATAACAATTCTACTAAGAATGTTGCAATTGATTAGTAAGACAATGCAAATGATTAGTGAGACAGATTAACACTGCAAGAGGGTTACAACTTAGATCTGGTTGCTGGTGGCACAGAATAACCAATTGCTGAAACAAGGATTGACAAGGAAGACAGAAAATTTTAATACAGAAGAAAGACATTAGTGAGGCTGAGCACAGTGGCTCACATGTGTAATCATAGCATTCTGGGAGACTGAGGCTGGTGGATTGCTTGAGCTCAAGAGTTCAAGACCAGCCTGAGCCAGAGTGAGACTCGCCTCTAAAAAAATAGCCAGGCCTTGTGATGGGTACCTACAGTCCCTGTTACTCAGAAGGCTGAGGCAAGAGATTGCTTGAGCCCAAGAGTTTGCGGTTGCTGTGAGCTGTGACGCCACAGCACTTGACTGAGGGTGACAAAGTGACACTCTCTCAAAAAAAAAAAAAAAATATTGGTGGGAAGAAGGGGAAATCAGCCTCAAATTTGTCTCTCTGACCAGGAAGTACATAGGTTTTCCAAGGAGGGGAAATTAACAACAGGCTGCATGCATTTTGGCAGGTTGTGCAGAAATTAACAAGGGTCTGGTGCATGGGGCAAGTTACTGAGGGATGGTGAGTCTTAGATCAGGAAGTCTGCCCAGCAGCCTTCAGAATCTCAATTCCTTTTTTCTTGACGAAACGCTGCCATTACTAAGAAACAACTTAAAAGGTCAAGCCCTGAGCTAAGGGAAAAGATTGTAAAATAAACAAACAAACAAAAATACAGGGATCATTGAAATTTGTTGATGAGGCAGTTACAATCCCTTCCTTCTTAGCAGTTCTTTCCTCAATCTTGGGGAATCGGGGTATTTATCTCCCTGGCTGCTTCCAGCTGGGATATGGAGAAGAATGAAAACGCTGGGCCTGCAACTGAAATTTCTTGGTGCATGTTGTGGAGTTGCCCCCTCACCCCCACGCAGTAAAGTATATCCAAGGAAGTCCTTATCTCTCTTAGGGATCTCGCCCAGGAAATACTGGCCTGGTGTCCCCAAGATGGACATATTGAGCAGTTCAGACAGTTCAGACATAAAACATGGCTTTCCAGACCTTTAAGGTAAAACACTTCAGCATCAATCCTTAACAACAGACTTAGAACCAAAGGGGCAAAAAGTCACAGGAGCTGATGAAAAGGTTGAAGGGGAGGGTTGTCCTGTCAGGCCTTCTCAAAGGGAGAAAAAGCTGAAAGCAGCACCACACAGCCCAAGTTTCAAAAGAAGCAGATTATAGAATTAGCATTAAAACTTCTTGCAATTGTATTAAGAGCAAACTAGTATTTTAAGAGAACCTTGTTTTAATCTAAGTTTTTTTCCTTTTAATTATAGCCAACTTGATCACATATAAAATTCCTTTTTGTGCAATCTTTTAAAAAATTTTACAAACCTTATCATAACTTACATACATACCTAGGACATGATGTGACTTTTTCTTTTATTCTAAATTTCTCTGAAATAATCAATCACTTTATTTCAGGAGCAAAAAATTTACCATATAGAATCTTGTCTCTTCCCCCCACCCCCAACACCAACAGAGTCTCACTCTGTTGCCCCAGGCTAAAGTGCCATGGCATCAGCCTAGCTCACAGCAACCTCAAACTCCTGGCTTCAAGCCATCCTCCTGCCTCAGCCTCCTGAGTAGCAGGAACTACAGGCACCAGCTACCACACCTGGCTAATTTTTCTATTTTTAGTATAGCCTTGCTTAGGCTTGTCTCAAACTCCTCAACTCAAGGGATCCTTGGACTCCAGAGTGCTAGGATTATAGGTGTGAGCCACCATGCCCAATCATGATCTTTTTCATACAAAATCATTCTTTTTTCTGTTTAAGCCTTATCAAATATATTTTCATGGTTTTAACTTTCCTCACATCTCTCTCTCCTGGTTGTTTTCTATCATGTTTCATACCTTTAACTAACCTCTGAATTTTTTTAATTTTATTTTTGAGATAGTCTTACTCTGCTGTGCCAGGCTTTGGTACTGTGGCATGACAACTAACAGCAAACTCAATCCTCTAGCCTCAGCCTTCCAAGTAGCTGGGACTGTAGGTACTCACCCCACAGCTAGTTTTTCTATTTTTCAGTAAAGATGGGGTCTCGCTCTTGCTCAGCCTGGTCTTGAACTCCTGAGCTCAAGCAATCCACCCACCTCAGCCTCCCAGAGTACTAGAATTATAGGTGTGAGCCACCTTGCATGGGACAGAGTTGTCCTATGTTGCCCTTGGTAGAGTGCCATGGCATCACAGCTCATAGCAACCTCAAACCCTTGGGCTCAAGAGATTCTCTTGCCTCAACCTCCCAAGTAGCTGGGACTACAGGAGCCTTCCACAACACCCAGCTATTTTTTTGTTGTTGTTGTAGTTGTCATTGTTGTTTAGCAGGCCAGGCGGGGTTCGAACCTGCCAGCCCCAGTGTATGTGGCCAGCGCCCTAACTACTGAGGTACAGACGCTGAGCCCAGCCAACTGTTTTTTTAATAAACAATATCACTTTATGCTCATTTTATAATTTTCTTTACAAAAGGCATATCTTCAGTATTAATTTTTGGCTCACTTTATAGGTGGTATGACATACATTAACCAGAAATCTTTAACTACCAGCAACACAAATTTTAGTTGAAAACCTAGGAAGCAAGAAATCTTGAATTGCCTGTTAACAGCACTTACCTCATTAACATTAACTTAGTTGATTTCTTTTAGCCCTTTGGTTAGATTCTAGTTATGATTTCAAGTTATTTTCCTGTTAACTATTTTTTCAGCCTATGCATACACAGCCAATGTGATTAATCGTGCCTTTAACAAAATCTTTCACTGTCTAAACAAATTCAACATCTAAACACATCTTCATAATCAAAACTGGGGGAAAAAGAAGGAAAATAACTTCAAAACCCGACCAGAAAACAATCATAATATATAAGTTTGATTACTACTTTCAAACTTAAAAAGAAAACCTACCAAGAAAACAAACTTAAGTATTGCAGTAACACTTGCTATTCTGAGTAATGTAACATCTTTTCTAAGTTCTATAAATAAAACAGAAGTTTTAGCACCCTGCTTAACGATGTTAACTAATTAGATATTTCTAAAACACCAACATTGCCCCCCAAATTTTATTGACGTGATCCCACCTGACTATCGCCTGAACACACCGACATCTATCCTTAGTACCTCAAATAACAACACAATAATAACATGGTTTCTATATAAGGATCATGATCAAGCTATAATATTTTTAAAACAATCTAAATGGTCTCAAACCATTTCCCAACATAAGTGCACACTTAAATACATGTAATTATTACATTGTGATACTTCCAAAGACTAAGAGTATTTTGAGATTCCCTTTGAATTTGAAGACTAACCATTTTGTTCATTTTTAAAATACATTACTCTAGGAAAATTAACTGCTCAGGGATTCTTCTTCCAAATTTTCCTAGGCAAAAGCCTTCACTATGGCAACATAACTGGCTAGCTTGCAACTCACATTGACAGAACAAATCAAGTGTGAGCCAGACCAAGGGACAACTAAAGCCTCCAGTTTGATTTAAGCTCTTGTAACTACAGTTCCCAGGGCAGCTTTGATCCCCAACAATGCTGTTAATATCAATGACAGAGTGAGGTGGAAGCAGATATTTTATACCTTTTCCAGAGAGTAAGATCAATGTAAGCAACAGCATCTACAACCAGAATTAAGAGACCGAAACCAAAACATCTTCCTACATCTTCGATTGTAAGTTTCTGATTTTGTGTTCTCATTTACCTCAAGTTTTATTTGTTCTAATTTATTGACACGTTTTTATTTAGTCATGCCTGCATTTTTACCTAAGTAAGAACCTTAAGTACATGGATTACAGAAGATTTGGCTGCTTTCATTAAGCCAACAACATTAAATTAGTCTTACTTATCAAAAAATCACAAACACGCATCATTTTTTATTGTTTATAGTTTTATAACTTTTGTGTCAAATTCTGACACAAAATCATAAATAGTATATGAGCTCAAATTCTTAAAACATGAAAATAACCAGTAAACCCAGGCAAAAATGTATGCTGACAATCTTAAAGATTATTCTATTATGACTCAGCGCTCATACTACAGTGGTTATGGCACCAGCCACACACACCCAGGCTGGCAGGTTCAAACCCAGCCTGGGCCAGCTAAATAACAATGACAACTACAACAACAACAACAAAAATAGCCGTGCGTAGTGGCATGTGCCTGTAGCCCCAACTACTTGGGAGGCTGAGGCAAGAGAGTCACTTAAACCCAAGAGTTTGAGGTTGCTGTGAGCTATGATGCCATGGCACTCTACTAAAGGTGACATATTGAGACACTGACCCCCCCTAAAGAAAGATTATTCTATTATTATTTTACCAATAATGTTTTTATTTATTTTTTTGAGACAGAGCCTCAAGCTGTCTCCCTGGATAGAGTGCTGTGGCATCACAGCTCACAGCAACCTCCAACTCCTGGGCTCAAGAGAGTCTCCTGCCTCAACCTCCCAAGTAGCTGGGACCACAGGCACCCGCCACAATGCCTGGCTATTTTTTGGTTGCAGCCATCATTGTTGTTTGGCGGGCCTGGGCTGGATTCGAACCCCCTACCTTAGGTGTATGTGGCTGGCGCCTTAGCCACTTGAGCCATAGACGCCGAGCCACCAATAACGTTCTTAAAGACCAGCTTATTTACCCAAGATTTACTAAATTTACATGAAATTGGAAATCATTTGGGTTTATTTACTTAATTTATGAGCACTCCTTTCTTTTATAAGCAAATTTGGTACCTCGTAGATATAACATATAATATATACTATATCTACCTGACAGACATAACATATCCATAATATATATATATATATACACACACACACAGGATGCATCTAAACATATACACACACACACACAACCATTCAACAAATTTTATCTCAAAACTCTAGCCATGAGATCCTCTGAAGTTCCACCCAAATCTCTATGTATAATTTTTCCTGTTTCTCTGCCTTTCCAACAGTGGGCATTCCCACGTCTTGGCCAGGTTCCTCTGTGGTTAGAGATCTCTTTCAATCTCTCAGACCTTAAGACAGAGATGTCTTTTACTCTTTCAGACTTTAGAATCTGGCACAGAGGAACCACCACTGGAGGTGTCTTTCAGCCTCCCAGACCTTGGACAGTGCTCAGAATACCATCAACAGCAAATTCAAGGGAGTCAGAAACAGAGAGCTTAAGTGACTCCCCTTTACAGGCCACTTGCCAGTACCTATAAACACTCAATTAAAGAGAAATTCAAGAGGTTTCAAACAAATGAACTGTAGTTCAGCTAATAAGCCCAGGGAGTGTCAAATCAAAACAGGTTAGTTGCAACTCTCACAAACGGTTGGAGGATTATCCAACCCCAAACAAATGAGAATTTCCTTGACATTCCCCTAATTGAGAGAGGCATCCCCCACTATGGAGTACCTTCAAATACCACTCACCTGTCCAGGAGCAGATGCCAAAATCAAGGATCTGTTCTTCCCAGGCAATCAGGAATGCTCTTGGGACTGGTGATAGCCAAGCGGGTAGGAGAAACCAAACCAAACAAAATATCTCCCACAAAAATGTGGGAGCTGCAAGGTGGTCTTCTGAGATTCTCTCCACTCTGCAGCCACCAAGCTACCAGCAACAGTTATCCATAGTTGCCACCAAAATTGACATCAAAATCTCAAGGGGGTTTTGGCCAAGGTCCAATTTCTGATGGCACATAATAACCAATAACTGAGACAAGGATTGCCCCAAAAAATAATACAGAAGACATCAGTTGGGAGAGTAAGAACTCAGCTTCAAATCATCTGACTAATGGGAGTGTTGGGGCTTTTTAAAGAAGGGAAAATTACTAGGAGCTAGGGGACTTGGGCAAGCAAGTGGTGGTGAAATTAATAAGTGTCTGGTGCTTGGGGCAGATTATTAAAGCTGGTGTGTCTGGGCTCCTCTGGAGTCTGTCCAGGAGCCTTTAGAATGTCAACTTCATCATCTTGAAGCATTTTCACCATTTCGGGAAAACAACTCAAAAAAGGTGGAGTAGTTAAGGGAAAATTATTTAAAAAAAAATACATAGGGGTCAATGAAGTTTGTTCATAAAGCTATTTACAAGACTGTATATGTTAATAGTGTATAGTGAACAGCTGTTATAAAAATCGACCAATATTAATTGTGCAGCAACTATTTGCAAAATGTATGGTATATGAAAAGGGAACGGGAAACACCAAAAAGAGATCAGTAGTCCTGCACAGTCCATGGCTTTGAAGGCTGGCAACATATGCCACTCCAAAGTATGCCACTTTGGCATAAGGATTATAGTAGACTAAAGGCACTTGACAAACTGTGACCTCCCCTCTTCTTCCTAAAAGCAGGAGATAAATCTCCTCTGTGAAATTACTCTTCCTATAATGAGAGAAAAGAAACATTCAGAGACAGAAAGTTGAGGCCAAAAGAGCAATCTTTACAAACAGACCTGCTGAAATACCTCTTAGGTTCCTTTAGTTTTCCCCTAGATTTTAGTTACCTTTCCACAGTTGCCTCCCTCTGTTTGATCTAGTACATAAACACTTAGGTTCTGCCACTTCTTTGGGTCTTCAGTTCCCAACGGGAACCCCATGTGCATGTAAAAATCTGTACACTTTCTCCTGTTAATCTACCTTAACTGAATTCTCAAGCCCAGCTAGAGACCCTGAAAGGGAAGAAGTAAAGATTCACCTCCCTTACAGCGTCAAAGAACCAAGTATCCATTGGGGACCTAGGATATAACAGATGAAAATGGTTCCATCATTTCTAAGAGCAGCTGAGTATTTGTTACATATCCCACTCTCCCCAGTGATATATGTTGAAGCAAAACACTGATTTTTAAGTATCTGTGTTTTATTTCAAAAATCTAAATGAAAGTTTTGTGTTATATACAGAGTATGGAAGTTAGGCATTTTAAATAGCTTCTCAGAACTGATTTCAGGCCTTCTAAGTTTTGCTTAGAAATGATTAGCAAAGTCTGATCTAACACTGTCTTTAATACAGAAAGTTAATTCATACCAAAACCCTTTGTATTTCTTAGAGTCACAAATACAACAAACATCTCTCAAGGCATAGAACCCTTCCAAACCATAAATAGTATATGAGTTCAAACTCTGATATTCACACAGAATTATCACTTAAGTGGTATGATCCTGATACTGCCGGCAGCATAGATTAATTCCTGGCTTTGACCCTCTTGCCCTGTTTCCCAGTATACATGTTCTAGCAAAATAGGTAGCATTACAGCATTCCTTGGGCTAGAATAATATGAAAACAATTGTCACCACATTTAAGTACAGAAAAAAAATGGTATTTCTTTACTAAAACTGTCGGCTGAGTTCACTTAGCAGCCAGAGATCTGGGTAATAGGGATTCATCCCACGTTCTTGTGGTCACCTCTAGCTCTGAGCTGGACCTGCTGAATTACTGCAGGAGTCATCTCACCACACTGCTCCCCCTGCCACTTGCCCACACACCATCCACCCAGGCATTTGACAGGAACCACTTCCCTGAATTTGCACAGGGTCAATGCATGGGTGTGCGTGCGTGTGTGCGTGTGTGCGTGTGCGTGTGTGCACGTATGGCTTTTCACCTCTTTTCCTTCCACCACCAAATGCAGGAACTGGTTTGTTTCTCTTTTGTTGTTTAGGCCCCTGCTGTCTAGTGCCCTCAGCACCTCAACTTCTTTTCTTCAGTCAGCCAGTGGTTACTGAAGTGGTTACTATAAGCCAGGCGCTGTGCTAGGTGGTAGGAGGGCAAAGAGTCGTGCTCCTTACCTGCAGAGAGGTCAAAGCCAGACCTTATTCAAAGATTCACACAGTCAAACACAGTTGTTCTAAATGCTCTTTAACTGTTTATTTTGAAATAATTTTAAGACTCACATTGAAGTACATGGAAATACTTTGGAGTTCCTATGAATTACTTTAGGAGTCATCTCACTACACTGCTCCCAAAAAACTAAGCCCTTTACTCTTCCTCCAAAGGCAACTCCCTGTATAATCACAGTAGCAAAATCAGGAAATTTACTTCGATATAATACTATGAACTAAACTACAGCCTTTATTAGATTAGCACTTAACCATTTCTAAGTGCTTTTAACATACTTATTAACAATTATAACAATCACAGGAAGTAAATATTATTATCACCTATTTTATACCTGCAGAAACTGAGACCAGACCAGTTATATAACTTGCTGAAGATCAGCTTGCAGCAGCACAGTGAAGACTGCAAATCCAGGCAGCCAGGCTCTAAGGGATTTGCCCCTCACCACGATACTATCCTGCCTTTCAACATTAGCCAGGCTAGCCAGAGCATGTTTTCTTTTCCTTTTTCTTTTTGGAGTCTGGGTCTTTCTCTATCGTCCAAGCTGGAGTGCAGGGGCATGATCATAGCTCACTGTACCCTCAAACTCCAACTCCTGTGCTCATACACTCCTCCTGAGTAACTAGGACTAACAGTGTGGTGATTGTGAATTGAGCTGTGATTCACAGATGAGGACTCACTATGTGGCCCCTACTGGTTTTGAACCATTGAGCTCAAATGGGCCTCCTGCCTTTCCCAATGCTGGGATTACAGGTGTGAGTCACTGTGCCTGGCTCAGAGTGTTTTCTTGTTCAGAGCCAAAGAACGTGACCATCACAGGACTGATAAGTGGCAGTGGAGCTATTAGAAGTCGCAACACTTGGATGCCATCTTTAAAGACAGAACACTTGCGGCCGAACAAAAAGTTAGTTTCAATGGCAGAAGCATCCCAAAGGAAATAACTGCTGCCATCTCTGATGTTGAAACAATGCTGGTTGGGCTAACAAAGACTGAGCTTTTCAAACATTTCCCTCTGGTGGAAAATAACTTCAGTTGAAATATTTTGACTCTCAAAAGGAAGTTTCTTTGTAAGAAACTCCCAAGAAACGCAGGTGCAGTTAAGGCACAGCAAAACAAAAGTTTAAGAAAACACAGGGCTTCCTCTCAAAATCATACAATGTTTCCAAGGTCTCATTCCCCCTGAAGGAGTTGAGAAAGTGTTACCCCAAAGGAGGCCATCCTTGCCTCGTGACTATTTAGAGTTAAAGGCACTTGAAAAAACAGCAGGTGCCGATGACTCTGAACTTCCTTCCATTTCTTAAAAGCAGGTGATGAAACTCCCCCGTGAAAGATGCCTTCCCGGAACACGTTTACACTGTTGTTGGGACTGCAAACTAGTACAGTACCAAGAGTCCTCAAAATGCGAATAGCAGACCTTCCCTTTGCTCCTGTTACCCCATTACTAAGTTTCTATCCAGAAGAAAAAAAAACTGTTTCACCATACGGACATTTGTACTAGAATGTTTATCACAGCTCAATTCATAATCACCAAGATGTGGAATTAGCCCACGTGCCCATCCACCCAGGACTGGAGTAATAAACTGTGGTATATGTGTACCATGCATACTATGCAGCCATTAAAAAAGATGGAGACTTTACAACTTTTGTATTAACCGGGATGGAACTGAAGAACATTCTCTTTAGCAAGTGATAGTATTAATGTACACAGCTATAATTTAATAAAAATGTAAAAAAAAAAGGAATGAAAAAGCAAGTACCCAATGTATGCAACACTAATATGAAACCAGTAGATTATCTACTACACCCCCACACGAGACAAAAACACGATTAAATTCAAGTTGCAGGGTGGGGGAGAGGAGGGAAGAGGACTGGTGTACATACTCTCACCTAACCTGCCTGATGGGAGGGTATGCTGTTGTGCCCACCCCGGGGGTCGCCTACCCAAAGACCACTCACAATCACAAATCGATGCAAAAAGCAAGAGGCAGGTTTATTGCTGGCGC
>NW_003852415.1:3313477-3315735 GCF_000181295.1 Otolemur garnettii
TCAGGGTTCCTCAGCCACAAGGGGGAAGGAACCCCGAGAGGCTGTTACAAGCTGCTTTTAAAGCGAAAAACTACATGCAGGGGGGGTGAGGGGGCGTTAGGGTATGAGGTGGTAGGTGATTGGGGAATTCATAACTTGCAGGGTTGCTGGGCAGTTTTGCTCTGGGGACTTTTTGCGACGGTTATTTTTAGCGCGGGTATGAGGGAGTAGGGAGGGAGTAGGGTGTTGCCTCCAGGTGCAAGAGTCTGATATGCGGGTAGAATGTTTTCATTGTTTTAGGGCCTTCTTACTGCCCTGTGGCCTAACAATGCGGCACATCTCCTGGGTGAAGGGCTCAATTTCAACTTGGACTTTCCCTAACAAACAAGAACTACATAACCTAATCATTTTCACCTTCATATTAATCTGAAATTTTAAAAAGTAATAATAATAAAAAGAATGAACTTGGAGCTCGTAGCCCCATGAGTAGGGTGCCGGTCACGTACACCAAGGCTGGTGGGTTCGAGCCTGGTCTGGGCCAGCTAAACGACGACAACTGCAACCAAAAAATAGCTGGGCATTGTAGAGGGCACCTGTAGTCCCAGCTACTCAGGAGGCTAAGGCAAGAGAATCGCTTAAGCCCAAGAGTTTGTGGTTGTTGTGAGCTGTAACGTCACGGCACTCTACTGAGGGCAACATAATGAATGAGACTCTGTCTCAAAAAAAGGAAAAAAACATGATGGTTTCCCTATACTAGAAGGAAAGCAACATTCTTTTTTTGTTTTGTTTTATTTACGGAGTCTTATTCTGTTGCCGTCAATAGAAAGCTGTGGCATCATAGCTCACAACAACCTCAAACCCTTGAGCTGGAGAGATCCTCTTGCCTCAGCCTCCTGAGTACCTGGTTCTTACAGTAACCCACTACAACACCTGACTATTTTTAGAGATGGCATCTGATATCTCACTCTGGCTCAGGCTGGTTTCCCAACTCCTGAGCTCAAGCAATCCTCTAACCTCAGCTTCCCTAGTGCTAGGATTATGAGCCAGAGCCACTGCACCCAGCAAAAGTAACATTCTTATCAACAAGAACTGGAAGTTGAGAGGAGAGAATTCTGTACAGACCTTGTTAAAATAACTCTTAACCTTCTTTTAGTCTCCCTACATAATTCAGTTACTTTTTTGCCTACTTCAGCGCGTAGATATCCCTGTTCATCTCTGTGTCTTTGTGGGCTCATTTCCTTATGAAGATTCCCTGTGAAGTATAAAACTTACATTGCACAAATTTGTGGGCTCTTCGGTTGATCTGTCTTGTGTCAACTTAACTCTCAGACTCAGCCAAAAAAATCCTAAAGAGAGCAGAGGTAAAATTCTAAGCCAAATGACATCTACACAACTCTAAGCCAAATGACATCTACAAGTATATGCTCATTAATATGCTTAACTTTGGAAAATATCAATCCCAAAGGAAAAATAGAAAAGTAAAATTGAACAAGGAAAATATGTATTTGCCAAACCCTGCATCTGTGGTATTTGTACTCCTTACCAAAATGCAGAAGTGATGTAAATGATTGCAGACCCCCCATTCTCCTTCCACATGCACTGCCAAGCACGCATCCTGATGCCCACTCAATCGCTGTAAGAGGATTCTCTTTGCAAAAGTATTACTGCTAACATGAACTTTTAATGAATCCATTTGCAGCAGAATCGTTTGAGATTATGATTTGGAATTGCTCTCCCCTGTATTTATCCCTGCTCTGATTTTTAAGCAGGTAGGCAGGCCAGTTGGAATTGCTTGCCTTGTTTTGCAGAACAGAAAGGGAAAGAGCTTTAAGTCCATGCCTCCTTTGCTATTTGTTGGTGGTGGGGTCAGGGACAAAAACTAAGAAAGTGTTGAAAAGAATATGTCCTACATGAAGAGGGGAGGAAAGTAGCAAGAAGACAGAGCCCCCCATTTTATCAAAACCACAGAGAGATAACTGCACAAAGGCAAAGAGGATTATCTAGGAAGAAAGAAAAAGTTTTAATGCTGGAGACATCTGTCAGACACCTGTCTGGAGAACTGGAGAAGCAGCCTCTAATCTCCTAAGGCAGAGTAAGGCTGTTTAAAGATGGCTTATGCCTGTAATCCTAGCACTCTGGGAGGCCCAGGTGGGTAGATTGCCTGAGTTCACAAGTGTGAGAGCAGCCTGAGCCAGACTGAGACCCTGTGTCTAAAAATAGCTGGGCATTGTGGTGAGAGCCTATAGTTCAGCTACTTGGGAGGCTGAGGCAAGAGAATC
>NW_003852415.1:3316336-3342208 GCF_000181295.1 Otolemur garnettii
TAGAGAGTCTCTGTCTCAGGGGCCTTTGGAATCTCAACTCCTTTGTCTTACAGAAATTCCACCTGTTAGGGTGGAAACTCACTAGGTGTTGGGGGCAAGGCATTGGAGAAAGAATTCTCTCGCAGTGATTGGGATAGAAAGAAGTACACAGTTTATTTTCCTGAGAAAGAAAAAGAGAGAGAGAGGGAAGGACAGAGGGAGTGGCCCCTACACAGAGAAAGGAGCGAAAATGCCAGGCAGTTGAGTAAAAGTGGCTGGTGTTTTAAAGGGTAAAAATGGCTTTTTTCCCCTCCTCTTCAGCAGACAGATAATAAAACCAGCTGTGAACCTGTTGTCCGTGTTTTTTCCAGATTATCCGATTCCTTGGTCTAGTTTTGGTGAGAACTGATACAGAGAGTTGGAGGGGGAAGCTCACACTCCTGCTGTCTGCTTAGGGCTCTTCAAGGCTGAGAAAGAACTCTTGGAGATACCATGTCAGGCAGCAGGTTTTTAAATTAAACAAAACAGAGAGGGTAGGATGTTGTCAGTTTTCTCTGCAGGGGGGAATTGCAGGCTGTGAGTTTATTTCTCTCTCTTTCTGTTTGGTAGTTTTCCTCTGTTAGATTATTGGTCAGACCACCTTTCACCACCATTTCTCAACAGCTCAAAAGGTCAAGTAGTTAGTTAAGGGAGAGGATTATTTTAAAAGCCAAGGGAGCTCCCAGCTACGTGGGTGGCTGAGGAAAGAAAATCACTTAAGCCCAAGAGTTTGAGGTTGCTGTCAGCTGTGACGCCATGGCACTCTACCCGGGGTGACACAGAGAGACTCTGTCTCAAAAAAAAAAAAAAAAAAAAAAGAGAGAGAGAGGGAGCTGGGTGCTAGGTTCATGCCTGTAATCTTAGCAAGTATTCTGGGAGACCGAGGCGGGTGAATTGCTTGAGCTCACGAGTTCAAGACCAGCCTGAGCAAAAGCAAGATTCCCTTCTCTACTAAAAATAGAAAAACTATTCTTGATCGCTTGAGCCTGAGTTGGAGGTTTCTGTGAGCTATGACTTCATAGCACTCTACCCTGAGTGACAGCTTGAGATTCTGTCTCAAAAAAAAAAAATAGCAAATGGGTTGTTGAAATTTGTCACAGAGCAGGTTACACCAGCCTGCAGTGGGGAGCCAGGCATCTCTTCCTGGCAATGAAATGAGTGCCAGCAGTCTTATGGGTGCCAGCTGCCTCACACCCCATAAGGCCATAAGATGGCCTCACAACAGCCTCACACCCCCTCACCCCACCCCTCCGGGTAGGAAGAAAGGGGAAAAGAGGTAAATGAAATGATACCAAGTCCATTACTCTTAAATCAGTCTGGATCGGACCAGAACAGGACAAGATAAGAACGGATAGGCCAAGAACTGTCATCACGAGAGTTAATGAGCTAAGTGCTGTGACAAATTGTTTTATTTATCCATTAGTTGCTAGATCTGCATTATGTTACTTTATTGTTATCTAACTGCCCTTTGTTACCTATTGGCTAAACTGCTAAATTGCAAGGTTCGCTTCTGTAAAAGGGTCATTGTGACCCCAGGCTCGCTTTTTGCTTCTTTTGCCAACTTCCTTTTTACTTCTAATTGCTAACTTTCAGCCCACCTGTTTCGCCCTTTGCCAACTTTCAGACTGGACAAACCCCAACTTCAGACCCCTCAATGTTCTCTCACTTAGTCTGCTGTAGACTTTGCTAAGACAGCCCCGCTGGTTAATAAAAGACTCCTTTTGAAATTCTAATTTAAATCAGTAATCCTTACTCACTCCATAACAGCAAGATCTGAAGGGACAGGTGGCCATGTGATATACCTGAGTGTACTGAGTCCCAGGCACCTAAGGCGTCAAGTCTTCCCAGAGTCCCTGGCCCCCAATGTGGCAGAGACGCAGCAGAGGCAGGAGCTGAAAAGGAAGGACCACAGAAGCTGAGCACAGTGATCTCAAAGTAACCAGTGGGGCTGGGGCCTGGCAGAATATCCGAGGCTTTAGAGCCTAAGGCTTTAAGACTTTTGTATGACCTGGGGCAGGTGGAACACTGTGGGGGAGACCCACACTGAAATTTAACTTCCCACAAATTTCACTGATAGGATAATACCAAATTGACTTAAAGAGTGCAAAAAAAATGCATTATTCTTGAACATCTGAGTTTATGGACTCAGATTCATACTGAGTCTACATTCATCCATTTGCTCATTCGGCAAATAATTACTGAGCTCCCACATGCCATCCACTGAGACGGGACCTGAGGACACAGTGGTCCCCTAGGCTTAGAGTGATCACACACCCAGAGACATCCTTCCTACACCAAAGAGAGGCCGCTGCAGTGCTGCTGGTGGAGGACAGCGTCCACGGACATCTTACTGGTAGCATCACAAATGATCCATGTGCACTCATCTTAATTTAAATACAATATAATGCATTGTACAGGAGGCAAAATTTTACCTTTGCCCTCCTTAACATTTTTCCACTGGATCTGAGACCTAAACTGATGGCAACAGGAGGAAATCAACAGGTGAAAAGTATATAAATTCATTTAATGTAAGTTTATATGGCACAGAAACTCTTTTAAGGAAATGAGGACCCAGAGACACAAAATTGAAAACTTATACACTGAATTGGACAGAAAGCAGTAAATTACAAAAATATGGCAAGGGCTTGGGCTAGGATAGTTCACTGGGCAGGGAAGTGACTAGAAAAGTAAGGGTTAGTCTAACAAGGTTAGACAAGGTTGGTTTGTACATTTCCTCAGTCTCAACTTCCCATTCTTGATAATAGGAACAATACTCTCTTTCTGGAATAGGGAGGGCATTTCTCACATGGGAACTTCATATCCTGCTTTTAAGAAACAGAAGGAAGTTCAGAGTGATCTTGCACCTGCCATTTTTCAAGCGCCTCTAACTCAAAACAGTCAATATGTCAAGGCAACATATTTTGGGGTGGTATGTTCTTAACTCCTTCAGTGTCAAATTTCAAGATCATACCTCTACAAATTTAGTCCAAGGAAATAATCATAGATGAATGCAATAATTTTGTTGGAAGAACGTTCAACTGAATGTCACTCATACTAGCAAAACCCTGGAAACACCCTAAATAGCTTAAATATATTACGATACCTAGGCAGGTATTAAAAATGATATTATGTGTGTTACTTTTGTAACTAAAAACGCTAAAGAAAAATACTTTAGAATGTCGTTGGATGACGTGGAAAGGCATGAACAATATACTGTATTGTTAAGTTTTAAAAAATCATAAAGCTCTAAGCAAAATATCACATTTTATAAAAACGATACCCATTTGTACATGTGCTTTGTACATGGGATACAGGGGGATCAGGAGGATGTACAAAAGAAAACACGAAAAGTAGTTACTGTCGGGGGTGCCTAACGAAGCCACACACAAACCCTTTCTCCTCTTCCTCCTCCTCTTCTCCTAAGACACAAAGGATCTGGCTAGCCCACCCCCAGCAAACTGTGGAATTTGCCCACCCCCTGGGCCCCATATAAAGGGGGTCTCTAACTGCCCCCTGGTGCAGATGCCATCTTTGCACTGCCCAGGCAGGTCACCTTTCCTTTTCAATAAACCTGGCCTGAACATCTCCGCAGCCTCCTCTCTGGGCACCATCATTTACCACCTTTCAGTTATTTCTGCCAGGTTCACATTGTGACTTTAGTGGGCCTTAGGTACTTTGGCTTTCCTGGGTCTCGTCCTCCACTAAAGAATGTGAAAATTATATGTTATGATTGCATTGCTATAAAGATGAATGTAATCCAGGCTAGACACAGTATTATATGTTCATTATTATTGCCACTCATTTTTCTTCTGCTCTTAAGAGAAATTAAAGTTAAGACATTTTGTGGGTCCTAGGTGCTATGCTTCCTGTACCACCAGTTAAATGAGTTGGCCTTGATTCCTCAGTGCTGGGATTACCTGCTTCTTTCATCCTTTTTTGCCTATCTGCATTTTATAAATTTTTAAGACCTTATTTTGTTATAATGAAAAGCTATTTGAACAACAAAATTGGTAAACATAAATAATGCATTTTATGGAACCCCGACCTGCAAAACTGAGAGCAAATGCAGCCTCTGAGGTCAAGACCCTCGGGGAGCTTTAAAGCATCCCATTAGGCGCATCCCATTAGGCACATCCCTGGTACTGCTGGGTAGCCCATCAGATGACTTACTGCTATAATCAACCCTCAAAACAAAACTTCTGATTTTCAGAACAAAGTAGTCCCCTGGCTTATCAAGGAGAATGGGTCCGCGTCCTGTCTTTCATATGCAAAGACACCACCACCAACCCACACTGGCAAATGTGCAATGGAACTTCAAATGCCTCCTACTCTCTGCCCAGCCTTCAGAAGCATACAAAGGAGTAAAACTTTTTCACTCCTTTGGAATGAAACGGAATTCATTCCTAGTGGAATGCCACACTGCCCTAGTACTACAGATTTATGTATGCCTTGATTCTTCTGGTGCACATCTTCCCGATCTCTCTTCTTCAAGCTTGTCTATACTCTCCCTGGCCTTTCGAATTTCCACGTGAGTTTTAGAAATCAGCTTGTCAATTTCCAGAAAGTAAAATTGGCCAGTATTTTGATAAAGATTGTACTGAATCTAAAGATTAATTTGGAAGAATGGACGTCTTGGCATTCTTGTGTCTTTCAAGCCACAATTGTGGTCTAACCTTCAATTTATTTAGATTTTATTTTCTTTCAGTGATAGTATGGCATTCAATTAAGAGGTTTTACACATGTTTTGTTAGATTTATTTCTAAGTCTATGATTTTTTAAGGATATTATAGTGGGCAAATGCTAAAGATATTACTTGAACGAAATAATATTTTGCAAAAGGTAAAACTATACCAATTTAAAACATTCTTTCTCACCAACACCCCTGAACCCATCACTTTGGAAAGCCTCTCTGCATACTGTTAAGGCATCCTTCCCAGTAGCTAGTGATTAACCAAGATGTAGAGGTTATACAACCAAGACACTCAAAAAATGATATTAGAGTCCAAGAACAGAATCACTGGCTTGGAATAAATACTATGGGGGGAAAAAAATCAAGCTTTCAATACAAGTCTTGAGTTTTACACAACAGCCACTAGATGGCCTCAGGGAGAAAAAAAATCTCAAAAAGCGCATGATTCAATCAAAACCCAGGGATTCTACACACTTGGTACAAGGTCTCATTCCATCCATAAGCTCCTGAAACTGCCACTGAAAATTCTCCCACACTGTAACCAGCCCTTATTGCGGGCTACTAAGCTTTTCTGCCTCCCTACTATCTTCACAGCAATCCTCGTCTGCAGAACAGTCCTAGGCCAGACTTGGCTTCTTCCAGGGAAGGGTTGATGGCAATGGGATGGTCTGAATCTGAACTGGTGACTCACACTCCCTTGTCTGAGCCCAGCCTCCTCGCAGGCAGCCTCTTCCACCCACCAAGCCCTCCCTGCCGCAGACGCTGCCGGGTTTTCATCTCCTTCCTCTTTCTACTGGTCTGAAGAAGAAAACAACGAAGAATGAAGTCTTTGGGACATTCAGATTACTTATAAAACACAAAAATGAAAAAGGCTTTGCATGATTTACCCCTAATCATTCCATTCCAGCCTCTTGGAACCCACCACAATCAGTACAGCATTATTAACTCTGAAGGTGGGATCCAGAAATCTGGGTTTAACAAGCCCTCCAGTGATATAGGGGCTCTCCAAGGATTATCTGATTGCATAGAGGGGGACACTTAACGGTTGTTTTTCTAACCATAGGTGGCCAGTTTCTAACTCTGTAAGGATAGAGGTTTAGCTGTAGAAAGCCTGACAGTAATGCAAATTATTCTTGGCCATAGATATGCAAAGAAATTTTATCCAGTAGATACAACACAGATTTTTAGACAAGAGAACCCATTCCAATTCACAGGCTATGAACCAGTATTATGCCCACTGACAATTTCAGTTTGTGTGCCTTTACATTTTCCCTTTAATGAGTTTTAACAATTTTCTGGTTCCCTCATTAATTAATGAGTTAAATAAAATTTCAACACACACTCATTTTTATTTATAAGTGAGCCATAATGTTACCTTTTTGAAAATTATACTTCCTCATAGTGATTATCAAAGTGAAGTTCTGGACCAGCCACAGCACTACCTGGGAGCTACTTAGGAATGCAGGTTCTCAGATCTCACCCAGACCTACCAAGTTGGAAACTCAAGGGGCAGGGTCCAGCCACTGTGTTGTAAGGAGCACTCAAGTTTGAGAAGCGCCGCTTTATCTGACCCCACAAACACTACCAAGATGCTGTTTTATAACAGTATTGTCTCATTTGGCACCTTGGGACCTAATGCCTGTTGTCCCTAACACATCCTGCCTGTGGTAAATGAGAACAGGCCAGGCCATCCTTCCCTCTCATCTTCAAGGACCATCTCAGCATCCCCTCAATCACTCCATCTCTCCCCACAGCAGTAGGGGATTGAACAAGGGTCCTTTGTGAGCCAGAAAAAAGGCAGGAATGTCGAGATTTCCTTAAGGGGATTCCTCTGGGGCCTATTTGCATCTACTGGCCTGTGTGCGAGGTAAAAATGCTCAAGCTTCATAACTAATGTTCCTATAGGGTCTGTGACCCCATGAAGAAGGAAGGAGGATAAAGGACAAGAGATCTCAGGACCCAGCCCCAAATGGCCTTCTATATTCTCTCCTCTGGCAATAACAGCGTGTTACTGTTCTGCTGGCAGATGTCAAATCACAAGCCCATTGTGCACCGGCCGGATCGCACATGCTGCCTGTTTGTCTTGCAGCCTGGCTGGGCCCTCTGCCCTGTTCACAGGAAGCCCTTCCTGATTGCCCAATGCGAGCAAGCTGGATAATCGCCCCTCCCCACGTAGAGGATCTACCACCTACACCCGCACCACTGATGAGGTGGGAAGGGCATTCTAGTTTCCCTCCACCCCACTTCTGCCATGCCAGCTGGGCCAGCTGCCACCCACATTCTCCTGTGGACGCATCTCCAGGGTTCATGAAGCCCAGTGTGTGGCATCACAGGGGAAGGGCATCCTTGGAGGCAGAAGAGCATGAAGATTGGCTTGGGAAGGTCTGGGTTCAAATTCTGCCTCTGCCCCCAGGTTGGCAGGGCTGTGAATTTGGCCATGTTGTTTTCCTGTCTTAAACCTCATTTCCTCCAGTAGAATGGGCATAAAAACACCTTCCTCCAGGGGTGCTGTGAGGATTAAATGAGCCAATAATTATAAAGTCCTTGACACGGAGCCACATGCCCAAAAAGGGCTGGGTAAGAGTCTGTATTGGTGGTGACAGTGGTGGATGAAAAGATAGATTCCCTGAGAAGCCCCCTGGATGGGGAGTAGGGGCCAGAGGATAAAATGCAGGCATTAACTATAAGCTGACCAACAGAGGCCAGGAAGGAGACCACCACAGAGGACACCTGCCATCGGTGAGAAGCCCACAGCCTGCAGTGCAGTCCAGTGGCAACTTTCTGCGGCTGTCATCTGCTTTGCATGCACAGGGCCAGTGGGAAGACCAAACTGGAAAATCTAAGCAGACCCTCTTTGTCAAATATAAAAACACTGAATAAATGAGTTTTTCCTTTTCTCTTTGGCTCCCCAAACCCTTTTCTTGCCTATAGGCTCAGACTAAAGGCCATTTCTTACCTAAAACCAGTGGTTCCCAACTGAGAGTGACTGTCACAACTGGGGAGCTGGCCACTGGTATCTAGCTGCATTCAAGGCCCGGATGCCACTAAGAATCATACAGTACACAGGGCAGGCCCCCACAAATGAAAATCGTGCACGTCCAGACAGAGCTAAACACAGTGGCCTGGATTAGAGAAAATCTCTCCCTCTGTGCTCTCCTGACATTTTGTTTGAGCCTGTGTTGGAGAGCTGGCCTGACCCTGCCAGGTATTATAGTCATCTGCTGGCCTCCTAGAACAGCAGAAAGGGCACTGGCTCTAAATATGCTCAGCCACTCACTGGCTATGACCCAGAAACAGTCATTTAGCTTCTCTGAGCCCATTTCCTCATCTGCAAAATGGAAAATAGAATCCCTCTTTGCAGGGTTATGGTAAGGATTGCATAAAATACTATGCACAGAGCCCCCGGTACAAGGTAAGGCCTCGGTAAGTTATTGGATACAGCCCCAGGGCCAGCAGTAATGTCTTACATATCTGCACCTCCTGAAGCACTTTAAGCTATGCCCTGTGCACAGTTAGCACCCAACGATTGTTGTTGAACTAAAGCGAAGCCTTCCCTGGAAGCCTCACCTAAAGAAATAAGCCCAGCCCACCCCTTGGACGTTTAGTTCGGCACCGTGTAAATAAATGATTTTGACCTAGACTTCAGTATGCACCAGCATTTCTGAGCACCCTCTGTCTCTCCTGTCACAAAGTCTGAGTGGGGCTTTTCCGTGTATCAGGGATGCTAAGATTGGCCTTTCATTCTTTTGGGACACCCAGAGCTTTGGCCATGGCTTGAGAGCAACTATCATAGCCCAGTCATTCGTGACGGACTGACTCCATCACCACCCCGCTAGCCTGGTGCAGTGCATGGCGAAAAAAAGTCCAAGGAGATACCATGTTCCTGAAAACAAGAGTGATACAAGCCTGCGCAAGTGTGATTTGCCTGGAAATAGAGGGGCCGTCACCCAACCCTCCAGGTTGAAGAGAGCTTTGCTAAATAAACATCCCATCTACAGCCACCCACTGACACACACGCTCTGCCACACCCTAAAACAAACGTGGGAAGACCTTCTCTAGCCCTTGACACTGCAAAGCTTTCACCAACTATCAGCTTCTCCCCTGCTAGCAAACACACCAGGAAAGGCAGACTGGGCCAGGAATGGGGGATACCTGAGTTCAAGTGTGAGCCCTAATACTAAGTGGCAGTGTAATCCTAAATTCTGAGCCTCAGTTTCCCGTCTGTGAAATGGAAGCGTGAAAAAAGCTCTCTAAGGGCCTTGCCAGCTGTGATATTCTGTGCTCTCTCTGTGACCAGGTGTGGCTTTGCTCCCACACAGGCCTGCTGAGTGCCACACAGGCAAACCCAGATTCATGCCGAGTCAGGCCTTTGGGGCTCACCTGGATCTCCTACTACTGTACAACGTGGCTCCTGGAGAATGGCAGGGGTGAGATCTGTCTGTTGGAGTCCTTTGGAATGGACACAATGAGTCCTGGTCCTTCTGAATCCCTGGAGGCCAGGCAGGACTGCCCAGGAAGTATCAGGCAGGGACTCAGATTACAAAGATACATGGTGACACAGACATTCTGCCAGCCCACGGGAATCCAGGCCAACAACAGATGATGCTTATATGAAGTATGCACCATAATTGCCGGTGTCGAAGAGCTAACTGCTCGAGGTACAACATTGCTTTTAGCTGCTTCCTCCAAATCATTAGTAAAAGGAATCCAGGCACAACCACTGACTAAAAGAACCCCACTCAAAATCCACTCACCTGCCTTATCCCCAAATCCCCCTTCCCTCCAGGCTCCCAGTACTCTCATTGAGCTCAGGTAACCATTGTCCGGATCATATCAGCTCTGGGACTTCCACTGCCACACAAAGCATAGGTTGCCTCTCATCTGCACAGAGCTCTCTTTCCTAGGCAGGGCCAGAGCAGAATGCTGCTGTCTGCCAGCTGCCCTGCACTCTCAGCTGCTGTGTAAATGCAGGGTGGAATAGGGAAAAGAACTTGAACTCTGGAGTCAGAATCCCAGAGTACCAAGTGAGACAAGTTAGAATCCTTGAATCTCAGTTTGCTCACCCGTAACCTGGTGTCAGCAATACCTACCTTGCAAGATTGTCCCAGGAAGTGAATGAAACCACGCCCGTGAAGCACCTGCCCTACACTAGGTGCTCAGTAAAGGGCAGCTATTTAGAGGAATTCCACCCCCTTGGCTGAATAATGCAGTTCCAGGCATGAAAGACAAGAACAGTTTGAGAAAAGTAATTTGAAATAAATTCCAATCCAGAAGTTCTTTTGGTATTTTATTCAAAGTGAATTGGATTCTATATGGCCACAGACGTCCTCAAACTATGGCCCACCAGCCACATGCAGCCTGCCTAGGACATTTATCTGGCCCGGCGGGTGTTTTTGCCGCCACTGCCTGTCCTGCTTAGCAGCTGACTTGTCCTGGGGCCTGCAGTTCAACTTTCTAACAGTCTGAGGGACAGTGAACTGGCCTCCTGTTTAAAAAGTTTGAGGACCCCTGCTGTATGGATTAAGGAAGAGTAGACTTGTATATTTAATTCAGACAGATGCCAAATCCATGGAGAACTCTCATTTGATAGGAACCTCAGGAGGGGAAGTCAGGTTTTCAGATCATATGCAGAAATTCACCTCAGTTGGTCAGATCAGCTTTCAGCGGTCCTCAAGCCCAGCAACCTGTTAGCATCACCTGGGAAGCTTTTTCTAAACTGTGGATACCAGGCCCCACTCCAGAGCAAGTTCACCAGAATCTCTGCTGATGCAGGCACCAATAATTTAAGAGCCCCTGGGCGACGCTAATGTGAGATCCACTGGATTAGAAATTCTCCAAGTTCCCTCCCAGGTATCCCTGGTGCCTACAACCATGGATAATCCAGAGTAGACACTTCGTATATGTGTGTTGAATAAATGAATGAGGATTCTGACTCACCTTTTTTGCTATTTTCACCATTTATGAGGTAAAAAAAGAAAAGAAAAAGAGTTGAATCCCAAGTAGCAGTCATGAAGCAGTGCTGTCCTACAGGAATTCTGCCATAATGGAAACGGTCCATCACCAGTGCTGCTCCTTACAGTAGCCATAGGTGGCTCTTGAGTACTGGAAATACGGCTATCATGACTGAGAAACTGAACTTTTAATTCTATTTCACATCAACTAAATTCAAATGTAAATAGCCACGTACAACTTCCAGCTACCATATTGGACAAGTGCAGACAGCGTGTCTACCTTTTATAAACACATCTATGCCTATGTGCCTTTGTGCCCTTCTTTGAATAGTAGCACCTCATTTACTTTTAGGGCACCCCCTTGCCTTCACCATTGCAATTGTGGTAGAGAAGCTAATGAAAGTGCTCCACGCTCCTCCCGTCAAGATGTGGGCCCAGGATCCAAGCTAACACAAGTAGACTCTCCTTTCTGGAGATTTGACTCTAGCTTCAGTATTACAAGAATAGAAAATGAGCCGGAGCAGATTAATATTCGTATGGACGCCCTAAAACAATGTGCATTCATTTCCAGACCATTAGTCAAAAGTATGCCGACAACAGTGATATGTGATGTGCGCTACGTATCATTATCATCCTCCCTGTCATCATCAAAGTCACTTGCACCCAGCAACTCCAATGTACCAGCTCCTGCACCAGGTGTGTAATTTGCCTAGCTTCTCTGATGCATCATTTCTTCATCTGTAAAATGGGAATCATATTCATCCTAACTTCTAGAGTTTTGGGGAAGAGAGCCAAAAAAGATAATGGTCATAAAATCTTTAAGCCAAATAAGGAGTTACCCATGTGTCTGTTAGAGGTTGTTCCCAGGGCATAAGTGTCAGAGAGTGAGGGAGAGTTTGAAGAAGGACTCAGGATCAGGGCACCATTCACAGGGTATGCCATGCCAGGCAAAAAACTTTTCTTCTCTGGGATTTTGGCTAAAATGAGATTGGGTTAAACATATCCCCTTCCAATTTCTTACCATTTTCTAAAATATTTGTATGCCCCCTTGCCTGACACATATCCCTTCCCATGTCTATACAAACATGCCAGAAAATTCTAAAGTCTAGACCATGCTGGCCTTTTACCCAACTCACTCCCTTTTTCCCCAACTCCCCTCCTGACCGGGAAGTTGCCCTGGGTATGCATTCCCACAGTGTCCTGTTACTAACCCTCTAGCAGAGCACTTTATGGGAATCATGTTTAACTGTCTCCTCCACTAATAGACCATTAGCCCACCGGGGCAAAGGCCGCATCCCTCTTGTTCACTACTCCATCCCCAGTGCCTAGAACAGAGAGACACACAGAAGGTGTTCTGTAAGTACTTACAGTCTGATGAATACCCCAAATCTACTTCGTTATTTGTCATTTCAGGAAATCCACAGTATTAGTTATCTAATGCTACAAAACAAATCACCCCAAAACTTACTAACTTAAAAGAACAATTATCATTTATTAGCTCTCAATTTCTGTGGGAAAGAAATTCAGGTAGGCCAGATTTTCTCTGCTCCATGTCTGGGCACCCCAAATCTAAAACTCAAAGGCTGGAGGCTAGAATGGTTTGAAGCTCAGTTTACCTCCTACCTGGCGATTCATTCTGGCTGTTGGCTGAGAGGATAGTAGCAGATGTTAGCCAGAACACCTTTGTGTGGCCACAACGTATGGCTTGGGCTCCCTCACAACATGGTGGCTGTTTTTTTCCAAGAAACAAGGAAAACTTTCTCCTATGCGTGACCTGTTCTGAAGATTCACAGAGCATCACTTCCACCACATTTTATTCATTAGAAATGAAGTCACTAAGTCCAGCCCACATTCAAGGGGAGGGGAATTAAATTCCATCTTTTGAAAGGAATGGTAACAAACTTGTAAGCGTATTTTAAAACTACCACAACCACTTGGCTAAAGCAGGAGGCAAAGTACAGGGTGAAAACTAAATGAAGTTAAGACTTTAGTTCAACTTCTAGCTCTGCCATTTATCAGCTCTGTGAGCCTGGGGAAGCCTTCTACTCTCTGAGACTTGGCTTCTCCATTAATACGTGTGTTGGTCCCTAGCGACTTTTACAAGCTTGGAGTCTTCTTGCCTCGTGGAGCTTAAGAGGATCCTGCCAACTAACTTTCCTGGAGCCCTGTGTTTCTCCCCATTGCTGATCACCCTTGGTTTCTGGCCCTAGGGGCAGGAAGAGGTTGTTACTGGAGCTCAGGGGACCCAGAAACTTCACATGCCAGGACAATTTTAAGGAATAGATGGGGAACCACTGAGGAGCTTGGGATTCTCTAAGGCCTTTTCTGGCTCACCCCTGGTCTAGAAACTTTAACTTGTCAAGAAATGCAGCGACCTCAGACCTGAAAAATCTTAATCTGCCAACTTGGGCCCAGGAATCTGCATTTTTGCAAGATAGACGGTTATTCATTTTAACTACCAGCAGGGGAGAGGGGAAGAGACGCACTTGGATGTGGACTTTTAGTAAAGGTCTTCACTTCTGCTCAGTATTAGTGCATTTTCTGAGAGCTGCAGCTCTGTGGAATGGGGGAGGGGAGGGTGCGTAGAGTCTCCAAAGTCCAGGGGCCACACGCCTCAATCTGCTGTACTTTCACCTTCGGCTGACTCTCCCCATTCCCATGACCCTGGGGAGCTGCATCTGTCCCTCCCGGTCTTATAAAACCGCGGTGTCTAAAATCCGGTCTGAAGAGGTGGACAAAAAGCACTCTGCGCACCCCGCTCCCACCGGTGGGACAGAATAGTGACTGGCTTACAACTCTTTCGTTTCCAGAGGTAGTAACCTCAAACCCCTAGATGTCCTCCCTGAAGGAAAGCCAGAATGGACTCTGAGTTCCCCCCAATGAGGCTACCTTAACTGATATATGTGGAAACTAAGGCCTATAGAGGGAAGTGATCTGTTCAAGGTCCCCCAGCACAACAGTCTTCCAGGCCACTGCTCTCGCTTCTGCATGCTGCGTGCCCAGGCTAGGTACACCCCCTTTAGGAAATTCACGGCCGCAAAAGTTCTTTCCTGGCCAGAAATCCCCGTGGACTTAGCGCTCAGTTTGGTACGTTGTAAAGTTCCTTCGCAGGTCTGCACTGGCTTCGCCGCGCCCTGAGAGAGATGAGAGAAGGGAGCGAACCCCCATCCGCATGCGTGAGATAATTTGAGGCAAAGGGACTGCTGCGGGGGGGACTTGGGCCGGGAGGGAAAGCGCTGGCCCTTTAAGGGGGGGACGGAGCGCATGCGCGACACGGGCCGGAGTCAAGCCTGGTGGGCGGCGGGCAGGCAGGGGAAGCGGTCGGCTGCAGCTGGGCCCTGGGGCGGCGGGGGCTGCAGCGGCGGCCCAGCTTAGCCGAGCTGCTGAACCGCGATCTGCTCGTGGACTCCGCGTTTGCACGCTGCTCCCCGGGGGCCAGCGCAGCCCGTCCTCCTCCTGACTTTGTCACTCGCCTCCAGCTACATCCGCCGGCTGGGGCTGCGCGAGCCTCCCAGCTTGCGGTCCCCGCCCCGAGGTCCTTCCTCCGCCCCTCAGCCAGGGCAGCTGTGGGCAGAGCCAACAGCCGCCGAGCATCCTTCGCCCGCCCGGCCGCGCCACCGCCCATGCTGCAGCCAGTCCGGGGCAGCGACCCCGCGGCCGAAGCCCGCCGCTCGGTGACCTCAGCCTGGCCCCTGCACGCCTCCCTAGACGGTCCCCCTGAACCCCGGGCCCTGGCGCGGGACCCGTGCCCCGCAATGGCTTGGCTGGCGCCGCGCGGCGCCGGGTGCCCGCCGTACACCCGCTGAGACGCGCCTGGCTGGGGACCGGCTGGGGACCGGCTGGGCCTTAGCGCTCCCAGCCTTCGCCTCCTTGCCGCGCCCTTTCCCTTTCTCGGGGCGCTGCTGCTGCTTCCCGGGACCGAGGGGACCGGGGGCCCAGACAAAGCCCACTTTGTGCAGGGAGTTGGTCACGGGCGTGGAATGTGCGTGTCGGCGCGCGCCTCCTCCCCGTCCCCGCCAGCTGCGAGTCTTGGTTCCTGGACTCGTCTCGTCACTTGGTAGAGATCGCCCCCCAGCGCCACTCTCCCGTCCGGGGGTCCCGGTTAGGAGCTCTGGCTGCCGGGAGTCGCCTTGGTCCCCTCTGGGGCGCGCGCAAGTGTGAGCGTGCAAAGGTTTTGTAGAGGAATTTGTTCTCTCCAAAACTGGGACCCGGGCGCCCACTGGGCATTGTGCCTTGAGCCTTCCTTTCTGTGGCCTCAGGTCTGAGTTATCTGGCCTCAGTTTCCCTCCGACTTTTCTCTTTGCCAGCCCAGACTGCTACCCGTTATTGTTCTTATCAAATGGGGGTGCTTTGTGAAGGGTACCAAGTTGAGGTGTGTTCTCTTTATCCCATTTTGCAAACAGAACGAGGTTTTTAAGGCTAACCCCTGACAGCCACCCCTTCGGTCCCCACTTCCACGTTGTTGCACTGATTTTTTTTTTTCTCATTGAGTAGTATTTTATTGTGCAGGAGCCACGCCCTGGTTTCTTAAAGGGGCCTTCCACTCTAGCCATGTGTTATCTCTGCAGCCGGTGTGTGGGAGGACTCCTGTGAGCCACCTGTTTTTCCCGCCTCCTGAGACATCTTCCCACCCCACCAAGAATTTAGGGATGCCAGGGGGAAAGAAGGTGGTCGGGGGTGGCGGCGGCAGTGCTGCCACCACTGCTGCTGCTGCTGCTGCCCCCTCTGGGGTCAGGCGTTTGGAGACCAGCGAAGGGGCCTCAGCCCAGAGAGATGAGGAGCCAGAGGAGGAAGGGGAAGAGGACCTGCGAGAGGGAGGCGTCCCCTTCTTTGTCAACCGGGGTGGACTGCCTGTGGATGAGGCCACCTGGGAAAGGATGTGGAAACACGTGGCCAAGATCCACCCGGATGGAGAGAAGGTGGCGCACCGGATCCGTGGGGCCACCGACCTACCCAAGGTGAGGTGTGTGTGTGGCGGCAATAGATAGCACAGTATGTTAGTGATCCTAGGACTGAGAGAGCAAAGCCACACTCTTCTTCCTGTGGGGGACCCTTGGCACAGTAAGGTCTTGCTTGTCCGGAAGAACTTTTTCTCCAGTGTCAGTCATGAGGGAGGTTCCTTCACATGCCTGTCTCTGGGAAGCTCTCCCCCAGTGTCTTTTAAAATGCCCATGTTTTATGGGGGGGAAGGGCAGATAAACTAACACTAGTTTGGGTTGATTATCCTATTTGCCTGATGATGCTAAGAAGCCAGAGAACTGTGAACAGACAGATAAGGAAGGATTAAGGAAACATAGGGCTTCATTTGTTGAAAAAATACTTTCACGAATTATTCCACTAAATTCTCCGAACAGTTTATATTATCAAGAAAGTGTGGTTTGAGTCCCCATTTTACAAATGAGAAAGCCAAAAACCCAAGTAGGGACTCAAGGTCCCATGGCCAGTAAGTGGCGACCCCAGGTCTTCAGAGGCTCCTGGTCCTCTCCTCTGCTGGACGCTAGATTCAGGGAGATTAGAAGTGGAGAGGGGTAAAGTGAAGTAAGGTTTCTCTGTTTGCTGGAACTTTTCCACCAGGGCTCTCTGTCAAGTGTCATGGCCAGTAGGCTATGGCTCATTCATCTTTGTCTTCCCAAGGTCTCCTGTGTGCCTGGCACAGAACAGGCACTTATGTGTGTGTTCGTTGAATGAAAGGGTATTTGAGACTTTCTCTGCTTTACAGTGCTGTATGGAAATACATGCCTGGTGTTTTTTAAAAGAACATTATGGTTCAGACTAAGGAAGCATTCTCCCAAATGAAGAGACCTGAAATTCCCAAAACAGAGCTCTCTGAACAGAGGTCAGAGCCTCCTGGTTAGTTCTGCCTGCTCAGGTGGGAAGGAAGGCGCTAAGCAGTTAGTATAAATTAGATGTGGGGACAAGTGGCCTGTTCAGCTTTGTTTTTTTTCCCAGGTTATTGATAGAGCCATAAGAAAATGTCTTCTGGGATGGGGTGTGGTGGCTCATGCCCGTAATCCCAGCACTTTGGGAGGCCAGAGTGGGAGGATCACATGAGGCCAGGAGTTCAGGACTAGCCTGGGCAACATAGTGAGACCCTCCCTCTCTACCAAAATTTTAAAAAATTACCCAGGTATGGTGTCTCTCACCTGACTGTGGTCCTTCGTAGTCTAGAGGCTGAGACGGGAAGGTAAGTCAGCTGCTCAGTATTTCCAGAGGGAATAAAATGTAGATTGATTTTGAATGGCTGCATAATTTCCTCTGAACTGACTTACAATTTATTTAGCTAATCTCCTATGGTCGCATATTGTTTCCCCTATTTTATTCTTAAAATGAACACTGTAGTGAACATTCTAAAACAAATTTTGGAGTTCATATTGGATTATTTCCTTGGGATAAATTCCTGAAAGAGAAAGTATCACATCAAAGAATATGGACATTGCCTATTTGTATGACCTTAGGAAACCCCGATTTTCTCCCCAGTAAAGTGGAGTTGACTGATGGGAAGATGAGCGACTAATGTGTTAAAGCAGTAGACAAGGGGTAAATCCCCAAACCAGTACTAGTTATTGGATGTTCATTAGCTTTTTCACATCCTACATCAGGAGAGGAGACTAGATTTCACTCAGAACATTGGATCCAATGAGGCCAGAGTCGCACGCTGCTCCCACATGAGCAAGTTGGTGTGGAGCAGACAGCTTCCCAGCCATCCTGCTTGTGTCTAAATCAGGCCATAGGAGAGTGTGAATGGTTCCCTGCCAAATTGTCACCACTCCTAGGGAAAAAAAAAAAAAGTCAGTGAGCTTATTGGTGACTGGTCTGTAACATCATCTTGTCACCTTAAGTCCTCATTCGTAAGAGAGACACCAATGAGGAAGACCCCCTGTATTATCCGAGGAGGGGCATCCTGCCTGACAGGAGCACAGTAGGGCAAAAGAAATTTTGTAAGAGGTTTAAGAGGTTTGGAAAAATTTGAAACTTCCCCTACTTGAACCATGGGACAAGTATCTCAGATAGGGGAACTACATGAGTCTGCATGAAGTTCCTTCCCTCCCAGGGCCCAGAGTACACAGGAGCCCTTAGAGTCTAAGGGTGTGACAGCGTCTAGGAAGTTTTGGAGAAAATCAGGGAGGTTGGGTGGCAGAGTACCAGCAGCAGAGGGGCCGGGCTATGCTGGTAGAGGTCACATTGTGAGGAGCCTAAGAAGTGTTTTGGTGGGACTGCACAATGATTTGAAAGACCACTTGAGCCAAAATTTAAAATTGGGAGCTTTTCACATGCAGATCCAAATTCCTGGCAACTTTTCAGAAAACAAGACAGTTTGGGAACAGAGAATCTGCAATCCTGTGTGGCAGCTGTCAGCTGGGGCTAAGGAGTGGTGTCCTCCAACCCCTGTTTGCAGAGTCCCCACCATTCACCTGCCCATCCCTCTTTCTCCATTTGTGTTACCTGCCTGGCCCTTGTAGGCAGTTGAGTCCAGGACCCCTATTGGGTAGTCATAGAAAGAGAACATTCTAGAGTTTAATCCACCAGGCTGGATCCTTGCTCTCCCACAACTACTTACCTGAGGAAGGTGTGCAACCTCCTGTGCCGTAAAATGGGGATCATAGCAGGGTTCACTTCAGGGGATGTAGAGAGGAATTAATGTTATAAAGTGTATGATGGGCTCGGCCCTGGTAGTCCAATGGTTAGGGCACTGGCCACATAGACCGGGGTTGGTGGGTTTGAACCTGGCCCAGGCCTGCTAAAAAATAATGACAACAACAACAAAAATAGCCGGGTGTTGTGGTAGGCACCTGTAGTCCCAGCTACTTGGGAGACTGAGGCAAGAGAATCGCTTGAGCCCAAGGGTTTGAGATTGCTGTGAGCTGTGATGCCATAGCACTCTACCAAGGGTGACATAAGGAGACTCTGTCTCAAAAAAGAAAAGAAAAATAAATAGTGTGTGATGCTTCATCAGGTGAGCCTCTCTGATAGGTACCCAGTAAGGAATGTAAGAAGTGAGTGTGAAGCTAAACACCCCAGGAGCACTTTGGAGAGATGACCTTTCCAAGGGTGATGCCAGTATATTTATTATAAGGCAGCAGTTTCTAAAAGGATCCCAAATCCAGCAACATTTATACTCCTTGATAAAAGTCTCGCCTTCACATTTTAAGCTGCCACCATCATGTTTTAAGCTTATTGGCCACTGACCTCCACCCCAGCAGCTGAACATCTTCTAACTTTGGCTCTGACCTCCTACAGAGAGGGAATTTGGTCATCTCCTCCAAAAGGGCAGCATTGCTGGGATCAGCGATGTGCTGACTGCTGTCTTTGGCACACATGCATAGCAATGCCTGTGAGCAGGAACTGAGCCTTGGCTGTGTGGCAGACCTGTTCTGAGTCCTTGACCTGCCATATCGTATTCATGCTCTGAGGTTGCTTCCGTGTTGATGTCCACTTTACAAGTGAGGTGCCTGAGGCACCATGGAGGTAAAGTCACCAGACAGTAAATGGCAGAGCTGCATTGTGGTAGTGATGGTCTAGTTTGAGAGTTAGCCCCATTACTCTAGGCCAGTGCTTTTCAACCTTTTTTATCTCACAGCACACTTGAACTTATAGTTAAACGTCCAAGGCACACTTAAATTATGTTAATGAAAAAAATGGAATATACTTACTGTGCTTTGAACTTTAATTAATGATCTTTAGAAACTTTTGTGTCCCACCTAAGATCCTTCCATGCATACCGGTTTGCCACAGCACACTGGGTGAAAATCACTGCTCTAGGCTGTATTGCTTCAGGCACACCCGGGCCACAGGATGTCCCTGCTGCCCCCAGGCCACTTCATACACAACTCTACCAAGGGTCTGAGCAGAGCTCAGGACCCAGCGTGCTTCTGGAGCAAGGGAAGGCCATGGCCTTGGCTGTGGAGAAGGAGCTGCCCCTGAGAGAGCTGGGGAGACTATATCACTTGCCCACCCCCAACAGTGAGGAAGTATTTCCTGGCTCCTGTTCCGAAGGTGGCAGTGGGCAGCCAGTCCTGAAGTGGGCTTGGGCCTTTGGTATACAGGTTCTTATTTGTGTTTGAGTAAATGTGTCTATGCTAGTAATGAACATTCAGAAAAAAAGGTCTTGACGCTGTCTGTGATGGGATGACCCAAGCCAAGGAGCTGTCACATTGGTGGAGGCCTGGAAGGCCCTGCCTGTGAGTCCCAGGCCCTTTTGAACTTCTCCTCACAGAGCAGCCTGTTCCTGGGTGCTTTGGATGGCAGGTGCTAGTCCTTGTGGGCTCTGCCTGGCCCTGGCCCAGCCCTGGCTGTGAGCAAGCTTGGACAGATGGGTTTTAGCCTGCAGCTCCCTCCCTGTTTGGAGCATCTCATGGAGGGGGCAGTGTTCCTCTTTCTTTACCCAAAGCTCCAGGGACAAGTGAGGGTGCCTGCCACCTGAGGAGGTCAGGGGACTGGATGGTGGATGTGCCTTGCTGTTTATAGTAAATTGCTAAGTAATTCCTCCAGTTCCTCTCCCACCTCCCCACCTGCATATCCTTGATCTAGGGGAGGCCAGCTCAGGGCCTGGAGCACATTTGGCACTGGGTAGCAGGCAGGAAGAAGGGGTGGCCCCCATCCTGGGCTTTTATTCAGCTGGTGTCTGTAAGTGGTAGGGCCAATTTAGGAAGGGAGTGATGTGAAAGGGGAAACGGCTTCCTCCACACAGAGGTGTCAGCTGCTCAGGGGCAGGCAGGCAGTGTGGTCACTTGGGACTGTCCAGACAGGAAGTAGTGGAAGGCAGGGAAGGAGTGGGAGGAAATTGATGCAAAGCTGTCACTCTGGACCGGGGGTCCTTCCCTCTTTTATCTCCACTCTAGAGCAAGTAGGTGTCTGTTGAACACTGTTCCCAGCCCCTTGCCATCAGCAGCACCCCAGACACAAGTGTACAGTGATAACTGGTGTTTCACTTTCCCCTTTGTCAGAGCCCTGGCACTGCAGTCACAGTATTTAAAAAAGCTGTCCCTTGGGGATGCCTTGTCCCCCTGGAAAATCTGTTCTGAAGCCCCAGAGGTCCCTAGTTGATGTACCTCTCGGCTTTCTCCACCTCCCTGACCTGTTGGAGCCAAACTGCCAGGATCTGGGCACCGCTGGCTGGAGAGAGGGCCCACACCTATGCAGTGGCCTCCATCCTGGAGACTGCCTGGTGGCTGAGAGACAGCCGCAGGGGCACAGCAGCCTGGCAGCCCCACTGCCTGTCAGTTCCCAGTCATCCGGAGGCACCTGCCCAACTCAAGCTCTTCTCCTCCCTTTCTCAGCTGGGTGCTAGAAAGGACGTTTAGTGGGAAGGACTGCTGGTTACAGCCGGACTGCTTAGGTGTGGAGCTGGTGGAAAAGGGAGCTGCTGACGGAGAGCCTCGGGCCTCTGGGCCTCTATGAAAACTTCTCCAAGGTGTCTGGGCCCCAGCAAGTAGAGCCATGGCAAGACCTGTCCCAAAATATGTCTCTCTGCCTGCTGCCCCAGCTTAACTCCTTGACTGTTCAAATTGGGGCTTTGGAAGGTCTGGTAAATATGCCAGTGTTACTGGGTGGGTGATACATACATTTACTGCTGGGGATACCTATTTCCCTCCTGGGACCACTACCCTAGCACACAGTACCACCCTGAGAGGATAGGACATCAGGTAAACCAGTTTTGATGTAGCACTTGAACCAGAGTAAACTTCAAACCCAAAGGAACTTAACCCCAATGTTGTCATTCCCGTAAAGCCTTTAAGTTAATGACTGTTTAAAATTCAAAACAGGCCAGAGTGGGGGCTCACCAATGGCTCACCCCCGTGATCCAAGGGGGGTGGGTTGCCTGAGCTCAGGAGTTCAAAACTAGTCTGAGCAAGAGTGAGATCCTGTCTCTACTGAAAAAAAAAAAAAAAGAAAGAAAAGAAAAGAAAAATTAGCCACAGTTGCTTGGGAAGATGGGGCAAGAAGATTGCTTGAGCCCACAAGTTGGAGGTTGCTGTGAGCTATGATGCCGTGGCACTTTACCCAGGGTGATAGACTCTGTCTCAGAAGAAAAAAAATACTCAGAACAGTTGGTGAATCAACCTGTGTTTTTCTAAATTTATTAAAGAAGTAAGAAATTGGAATCATTGACATAAGCTCCAAATTAGGAATGCCATCAGGTGCCAGGAGGGAAGGAGTGACTAGAACAGGCCCTGGCAGAAGTCTCCAGAGGGAGAGGAGGCCAGGAGAAGAGACTCAGGGCAAGGGAGGGAGGTTGTCCCTCTCAAGGGTGGGGCTCCTCTGGGGTCTAGTGGTGGGCTGGCAGCTCCTGGTCAGCTCTAGTGACCAGAGCTTTGTCTCTGTCTTCCTCTGTCCCCAGATTCCCATACCGAGTGTGCCTACGTTTCAGCCGTCTACGCCCGTCCCTGAGCGCCTGGAAGCTGTGCAGCGCTACATCAGGGAGCTGCAGTATCCTTCTTGGTCTAGGGTCATGGCCACCTCCTGGCTACAGTGCAGGGTCCAAAGGCCAAGTCAGCAAAGCTGCCTCATTCCTCAAACTCCAGGGGTACCATTTTGGGGGGACCTCTGTGCTCCTGAAGCTGTATACACATGGTATATGCACTCCCCCTCCTGGTATTGGAGAGCTGGGCCTGCTCCAGACTCTGCCGCCCACTTTCTCCTCTCACCGTGTGTTGGGGCAAAGAGAGGGAGAGGGGTCCTGAGGGACTTGCTGGTGGGGTGGTCAAGCTGGGAGCTCCTCTGTCACCATCCAGCCCTAGCAGAGAAAACAGACAACTGCCTTGGGCTATCAAAGGACTGGTTGCAAAAGTAGGGGAAATGGAAGCGAAAAGGGGTTTCCTGCTCCAGGAGGTAACTTCCACATCTTGGAATTTTCTCCCAGCTCTTACCGTTCAGGAGGCTGGTTACCCAGCGTGGAAAGAGCTGGGCTTCCCTGAGTCAAGGTTCCCCAGGATCTGTGCTCTGGGCCCCTCTAGGCCCTGTGCCCTGCCCCAGCTTTCCTGCTGCAGATGAGGTCAGAGGTGGGAGAACCGGGCAAGGGTCCTGGGTGGGGAAAGGCCAGGCTAATGACTGGAAATGGGTCCAGCCCCTCTCTTTACCAGCTGGGCAGCTGTAGCCTAATAGGGAGGTGGTTAGCTCAGGCGCACCCAGCGGTTAGCGGCCACATTGGTCCCCTGCCCCTAGCTGCCTGCTCTCAGTCCATGTCACTTCTCAGCTGGTTGGAAAATGATGCGATACCAAGAGGTTCCCAGCTGCAACCTTGTCCCTGGTGGGGCTGGCTGATGCTCCTTGTCCTGGGAAGGGAGGCTCCAGGGGAATAAGGATGAAGCCAAGGAAGAGAAGGGAGAGGACAGGGAGAGGACCCTGCCAGGAGACACACGTCTTGAGCATGCTCCAAGGTGGCTTGCAGGAGGCATTTTTGGGGTCCTAACCAGCCTGCACCACTGGGAGTGCTGCATCTCTAGCATCTAGGAGAGATGGGCAGGGGGAGAGGGACAACCTCTTTTAGACCTGGCCAAGAAGCCCTTAACTGGTGCCTGCAGGTACAATCACACAGGGACACAGTTCTTTGAAATTAAGAAGAGCAGACCTCTGACAGGGTGAGTTTGGGTGACCGTCCCTCTGCCCCAGGCTGGACAGGGAGCCTCTGGTGTATCTTGAGTAGAAGTTTATGGACAGGCAGGGACTCTGTCCAGGGAAACCTGCCATGAGGACAGGGGTCCTTAAGGTCTCACACAGAGGGAGACATCACTGAGAATAACCAGGGCTACTTTGATGAGAAGAAAACCCCAACATCCATGCTGAGCTAGCAAGGGAGGGGGGAGCCTTCCAGTTTGCCTTGGTGAGGAGAGAGGGTGGCCCCAGGTGGACTGTGGGTGAACCACAGGTCATTGAGAAGAGGACAGAGCAGGCTCTGTTCCCACAGCTGCCTGTCCCTCGCCTTTACAGGGTACCTGTCCTGTCACCCCATTTGCCTTACTGGACTCTGCTGGTCATTTAGCAGAAGGCCCCATGTCTGAGCAACAGGGTCCCCACAGGAATGTTCATCTCTCACTTCCCAGCATAGCCCCAGAGTGTAGACCCCTGGCTAGATTCTCTGCTCTAGAAAGTTTCTGCCACTGAAGCCCCGAGGGCAGAGGACAGTGAGGAGTAAATGCCTAAGGTCTGGGGGCTCAGCCTAAAGATGCCCAAGGATGTAAGACCCCCCAGGTTTTAACAATTAATGTAAATTTTACATCTTGCACCCCACATAACCTATGTTTGCCTTCATGTGAAAAAATACTTAAATGGTTTATTAGCAGAATTAATTACTCCTTCTCCAAGGCCCTGGGTGGAATCTAACCTCGCTAACCCCAAAGCTCTTGTCCTGTGGCTACTATGTGCTGGGGGCCCACTCCAGCCTCATGACAGGGAAGAGTTTGGCCTCTTCCAAGCAAAGCCGCTAGCCGGGCTAAATCCCTAGGTGAGACAGTGTTTGGTGAGGAGGGAGGAAGCAGCACTCAGGGATAGGCTGTCTTAAAATGGCCTAAAGTGCAAGTTCAGGAGCAGGCTGGGGAGTCACTAGGCAGCTGTCTGCTTGAGATCCTACATCCAGGCCCAGCAGCTGCAAGGGAACAATCACAATCAATTAGCAAGCTCTTCTGAGAAGCCTGGTTGGATCAGGGGTGTCCACTGGGGTGTTCCACAAGGAATAGATCAATGCTGAGATCCCTACCTTCCCTCAGTGCCCTCACAGGAGGCCCCAGTCCAGTGGCTGTCAAGGGCCCCCCTCTGCCTACCCCCCTCTACACTCCTCCCCCAGAGGGCTGTGGATCAGGGGCCTGGCAGGGAGGAGGAAGTGAAGGGGGTGGAGGACTCCTCCTTTCCATCACCAGTGGCTGCCTCTCCCCCCCACCCCGGGGTGGGGGCTGGGCCTGAGCTGAGAGCAGCTGCAGGGGCTGAGGGGGTGGTGGTGACTAGTCTGCCCTTCCCCTCCTCCTCACAGTCTCCCACCGGAAGGGCTGGAGGGGCTGTCCTCACAGTTCTACCTCCCTTTCCTGCAGGCTGATGGACCTGGCCAAGGAAATGACCAAAGAGGCTCTGCCAATCAAATGCCTGGAAGCTGTGATCCTGGGAATGTATCCTTGCTCTTCCTGGGAGGCCTGTGGGGGAAGAGGCTGGACCAGCCAGCAGCCTGTCTGGGCCTGGACTTCCTGCAGAGAGGAGAGGGCTGAATGAGCTCCAGGATGCTTCCCTATCAGTTGTCTGCCTGGCTCCAAAGTGGGAGAGCTCCCCAGGGTAGAGGAGGCCCCTAAGGTGGCAGAGGTGAGGGACCAAGTACCCCATGCCTCAGTTACCACTTTCCCAGGCTTGCTGGGCATTTTTTTTTTTTGAGTCATATGGATACAATGACCCTGTTCTGTGAACCCCAAATCGGGGCACACTGTCTTATAAAGGCTATTGTACCATTTCCAAGAACCAGTCTGGGAGACATAGTTAGGATGCCCAGATGTTGGCATTTCCAGGACATGTTGATTTGTGGAGATGATAAATAGAGTCTTTAAAGGTTTCTGCCTTTAAAAAGCACAAACAGGGTTTCCTATTCCCCTCCCCAAAAGGGCAGAAGAAGGGCCTGTAGCTAGGTCACCAGGGTGTCCAGGGGGACAGATAGGCCCCAGGAGAGGCTTTTCTCCCCTGTGCCCCTGATCACAGCAGGGAGAGGGGAGGCAAATGCTCATGGCCAGTTCTCTGTCCTAATTGCTCAGCGCCTATGCCCTACCATTTTTGTTTTTCAGATGTTTTATTATTAAAAATTCATATGTATACAACAGTGAGCAATACAATGAATTCCCATGTGCCCATTACTTAGCTTCAGCAAATCGAGGCCCATCCCACCTCTACCACTTTTAAATGTTTTCCTGTCCCCCTGGGGTAGGTAGCATGTGACTCAGGGCCACAGAGGAGCAGCACATACTAGTTAAGGGCCAGGAAGGCAAAGGGTGGGGGCCTGATGAAACAAGGAGTCTTTCAGAGGGCAAGTCCCAGGAGAAGAAGATGACAGTCACAGGTGAGGAGCACACTGATCCAAAGGGGTCATTTTCCTCCTCTCCACGTAGACATCACTGCTGTAAGTTTATAAAAAGAGGCTGCGGCTTGGCGCCTATAGCTCAACCGGCTAAGGTGCCAGCCACGTACACCTAAGGTGGCGGGTTCGAATCCCCAGCCCGGACCCGCCAAACAACAATGACGGCTGCA
>NW_003852415.1:3342366-3394933 GCF_000181295.1 Otolemur garnettii
AAAAAAAAAAAAAAAAAAAAAAAAGAGGCTGCAAGTTCCCTTTCTTCCCACCAGGGATCCCGAGAGCTACTCCACTGTGGCAGTCATGCTGACAGAGCAGGCCCATTTCCAAGAGCCTGACCACTGTTGCCCTGCTTATGGGTTTCTTTGCTAGGAGGCAGATGAGGCCACCAAGAACTTCAGGCCATGGCCAGTACCTTCCTCATCTCCCCACATTCACTTCTCCTTCACAACCATGCACTGAATATAGGGACTCCTGCCCACGGTGTAGGAGGGGGACTGCCCCCTCCAGAATACTTGGGCATTGCTCCAGGCCTGATGTCTTGTGGTCAGAAAGAAAACAGGAGTAACTGTCATCTAAGAGAGGGGCTCTCTCCCCAGTGTCCCCACAGAAGTCGCAGCACATACACTGGGCCTTGTACTGAATTTTTTCCTATGTTTTGTCCCCACTGCACTCAGCCTCTGTAGGGCAGGGCTGATGACTCACAAGCAGTCGGGCTCCATAGGCATTGGTGGAATGAGTTAAGTGCTGGAGGAAACACAGCATGGTATCCCCATGTATCCACAGCACAGACTTTAAAGGCAGGCTGACTTGGACTTCAATCCTGGCACTGCCATTTACTCACTATGTGACCCCCAAGTAAATTCCTTAGCTTCTGTGAGCCTGGGAATCCTGCTGTGCCAGGGGGATAAGGTAGTGTCTGTTGCACATAGATGTCAAGACACTGCAGTGAACCTGTGCATGGAAGACAGTACAGCTTCTCTGCACTTGGCATCTGCTCCATGAGTTATCCATTCATTTGTGCCTAGCCCTGGGGAAGTAGCGAGGAACCTGACAGATAATGTCCCTGACCTCACGATGTTTACCTTCCAGTGGCCCTTGATTTGGAGACAAAAGAAGCAAGTAAACCAAGAAATGAGTGAGAGGCAGGTTATGCTGAGTGGGTGCAGCAAGCAAGTAAGTGGTGCAGACTTGCTTTAGAAAGGGAGGTCAGCCTGACACCAAGCCCTGAGGGAAGTGGTCTGACGCTGGGCGCCAGGGGTGTAAGAAGAGCGGCTGAGCAGAATGGTGTGCCTCTCTGAGGAAATTACGTGTGCGGTAGAAGGAAAATAATGATGATTCATCTGAGTCTATGTAAGGCTGAGTGTGCACCCACGGAGGAGGGGCTGGGGACAGGGAAGTGGGAGATGGCCGAAGGGGCCTCTCCCTGCCACTTCCACCGTAGTGCTCTGAAAGCCCTGTAGTGTGGAGCCAGTGACCCGTTGGGTTAGATGTGATTTTGTGACGATGTGAGACGTGCTTGACATCCTAACGGGAGTCATATGTCACTGGGAACCTTGTGCCTATTAGAGGTTCCATTTTCTGAGCGCCTGCAGTATACCAGGTTGGACGCTAGGTGGCAGGAATGCGGAAGTGAGCGGACCGGGGTATCTGCCCCCAGCGCTGGCGGCCCAGGAACCTGCGTCTCCAGCACGTGGGGTCGTCCCTGTCTCGTTGTCCCTGTCCGGTCCTGTGTGCTGGCTCCGCTCTTCTCCTGGCGCTTTCCTTAACTCGGGGCCTGGCCAGTTACCTCACCAACAGCATGCCCGCCCTGGAACGCTTCCCCATCAGCTTCAAGACCTACTTCTCAGGGAACTACTTCCGCCACATTGTGCTGGGGGTGAACTTCGGTGGCCGCTATGGCGCGCTGGGTATGAGCCGGCGCGAGGACCTGATGTACAAGCCGCCAGCCTTCCGCACGCTCAGCGACCTCGTGCTGGACTTCGAGGCCGCCTATGGCCGCTGCTGGCATGTGCTTAAAAAGGTGAAGCTAGGCCAGAGCGTGTCGCACGACCCGCACAGCGTGGAGCAGATCGAGTGGAAGCACTCGGTGCTGGACGTGGAGAGGCTGGGCCGTGATGACTTCCGCAAGGAGCTCGAGCGCCACGCCCGCGACATGCGGCTCAAGGTCGGGTCAGGGCATTTCTGCATTGGGGCCAGTCCCTCCTCACCTCTCTGTGCCCTCCATCTCCACCCCCGCAGCAGAGGTGGTGTGAGCAGCAAGGGAGATGATAGTGGGACGCTTCTACTCAGGCCTGAACCTTGCTCAAAAGTCCTAATGGTTGAGGTGGTCCCCTCAAGCGATAGAAGAGGGCCCACTCCACAGAGAGGAGGAGATAGGAGTGCTGAGTGAGCTCTGTTTGAGCGGTGGTAGGCGTTGGACAGGTGGACAAGGGCAGGTGGGGGCGTTTGGGAGTCAAGTCTGATGGTGGGAAATCATAGCCCATCTGGATGGCATGGTGGGGCTGCGTGGCTGCTGGCCGGGGCCACTCCTCTATATCCACCCTGACTCCAGCCCCCTGGCCATCTGCAGTAGAGAACTAGGAGGCGGCTAGAAGAAAGAAAAGTGAATCCATGGGGAATATCCTGAGGGTGCTAGTTTGTTCTCCCTCTTAACCCCCTACAGATGAGGCTGGGAGGGGGTGTTGTACCCAGAACAATTGGGCTGGGCTGTTGAGACACAGAATCCTGACCTCTTCCCTGGGTCTCCCCGGGGGTGCTCCCCTGGGGAGAGAGCCAGGACCCCCTGGGTATTCCCTCCCTGTCACTCAGTCAGTGCTAGGCTTGCACTCTGCCCCTCCAGGCAGCCTGGCACCTCAGCCTCCCCCACCAATCTCTGCACTCTCACATGCACTGCTTCTCCTGACAGCCTGAGACGGTAGTGGGCAGTAGTTGGCAGCTTCATTTTCAGAGTAGGAAGCCCAGATTCTAGCAGTCAGGCAGGGAGAAGCAGATCCAACGGGATTGGCCTCCCAATGGAGTATCTGGGCTTGTCTCAGGTGCCAAAAAGCATCTGGGCAGGGGTTTGGAAGAGCTAGCACTGCCCTGCTCTGCCTTCCCCTGGAACAGAAGCATGCTGCCACCAGCCCCACATTGGAGAGGGGCTGCTCTCTCCTCCTGAGCTGCTTCCCAGCCTAGCTCTGGGCCACCTTGCACCCTGACTTGTGCTGCTCAGATTATTGTGTCTTCACGGCAGTCAGTTGGATCTAGAGTTACAGCTAATAGTTACCTTGTCTTTTAGAGGTGTAATTCCCAGCTATTCAGCACTAAGGACTCCTCATGTTATTTACCCCCCTCCAGTACTCCTGTGATGTTCCCATATTTTGAAAACTCAGATCAAACTGACTTCGCCTCATAAAGGATTTTTCTCATTTTTTTTCATAATCAGAGCTAGAGCTTCCAGTCTGACTTCTGATTGGCTGGAGATAACCAGTGTCCCCTTGGGGGTTGATGGGATCCCAGCCCAAAGCTCATCATGGGTCACTTTCCCACACATTTACCTGGTGTGGGCAAATGGGCCTTTTCTTGAGGGGTCTTCACTATTCCTACTCAGTGACTCCTCCACTCCCTTCAGGACCTGTGGAGATTGGGTGGCCCTGCTGAGGAACCCCTGCTGTGGCAGCTTTAGTGCCTGGGACATAGGTTTGGTAAAACCCCAGAGACAGGGCAGAGCCTCACTTGAGACTTCCTAGACCCTGCCCAGGGCAGCCTCTGGGGACATGTGGCTCTTCTGGGGCAGCCCCGGAGTGATGCTCTGGCTGCCTCCTCTCTACCTAGATTGGCAAAGGGACTGGTCCGCCCTCTCCCACCAAGGACCGGAAGAAGGATGTTTCATCCCCACAGCGGGGCCAATCCAGCCCCCACCGCAGGAACAGTCGCAGTGAAAGACGGTGAGAGATGGGATTGTGCTTGGTGGGTGCAAAGAAGTCTTTTTCCTTTCTTCTCATCTTCTGGGTCTCCTTTTTTTGTTCTCTTCTCTTCTCCCTCCCACCCTTCTCTCTTTGCTTCCACCCAAGGGAGGCAGTTTGGGATGGCAGGTTCATGAGTTTATGCATCGACATCTCCCACAGCAAAGGTGTCCCATTTCTTAGAGAAAACCCCCCACCACAGGCCAGTAGGGTCCACACGGCAGGTCTGAAGCAGAGGGCAGCATGGGTCGTATAGGAGGGAGGGGGCTTCCAGGAGGCAGTGAGTTCCCCCAGGAATGTTGTGGGGGAGGTCTGATTATGGTGGCTGGGTAGATAGATGGCTTTGAACATGAGTTTTACTCTGAAGAGTCTGTGGTTTTTATCTGTATCTAGATGCCAAAAAGAAGTTATTAAAATACCAGGCTGCCTCCTCTGATTTCATCCCCTACTTATCAGTCTGGCTCTTGCTTTAAAAATAATTGTCACTTAGGAGCCACCTCTCTGGTATGAATTAGGGGTACCAGGCAGGCCTCTGGCACCAAAATATCTACCCATCATTGACTTTGATCTAGGTGGCTTTGGTAGGGAGATTACCCTTGGAAAGATTTATGCTTTAAGCTATTACCCATCAACAGCAGCCAAATGAGCTAACTCCAGGAGAGCCCTGGCAGGCCAGAAACACGCTGTCACATGCACTCTCTACTGCTGTAGTGCAAAGCCCCTAGGAGAATGGAGGAGAAGCTAAGGGATGGGGGGCAGCTGCTGCCTGCTCCCTCCCCCATTTCTCTGAGGACCACTCACTCTTCCCCCTGCTCTGTTCTCTTTCTCCCTGCAGGCCTTCGGGTGAGAAGAAGCCTTCAGAGCCCAAAGCCATGCCAGACCTCAACGGATACCAGATCCGGGTGTGAGGCGGGTGCCAGCAACCCAGACCGCACCCACCCTTGGGGGCCAATGTCCACCTGCTGGAAAAAGCCTTGTTCCCGGGGCAGAGGGTTTGCTGATGGGGCAGGGCGAGAGGATGCAGGAAGAGTGGGTTCCAGCTCAGCCCCCAAAGCTGCTCCCCATCCTGCTGAGCTGAGCCCCCTAACTTTGGGCCAAGAGGCTGTTAGTGTTTTGTTTGGAGTTTTAACTCTACAACTGAAGATTAAGGTATTTGGGGAAAATGTAAAACAAATGAATCTCCTGACAGCCAGAAGGCCAGTGTGTAGGAGATCAGTGTGCTATGGGACTGGATGAGGAGGGGCTGCCAGCTCTTCTGGTGCTCCTGCCCATGGCATCATCTCTGTGGGAAATTTTCCAGCCTTACCAAGCCTGTGGGAAGGATAGAGGAGTGGAGATGTTGCTCCAGTTCGTCCTGCCCTGGCAGAATCTTAACCCAGGGAAAGGGAAGCAGGGTAAGAATCATCCTGAGAAAGGTCTGCGTAGCCCATAAATTAGGGCGTGACGTAGGCCCTGTCTGCCCCCAGAGCAGGAACCCATGGCCCAGGAAAGGTGCCAGACCCTGTGGCCCCCACGGGCAGTGCTGCATGGGCCGATGCTGCCTGCTGGTCCAGCCCCCCACTGGGGATAGGTTATAGGACAGCCCCGGGGAGCACTACTGGCCTCAGAGTTCTCAGGCCCCCGGCGGGTCTGCTTGCCCAGTCCCAGCTCTACCCATTGCTGGAGTACAAGGAGCTCCCTATGGAGTGTGTGGGCTTTGTAGAGGACCCAGAGTTGCACTGGGGTTGCCATGACCGGGCATTGCACAGGCCTGGATGCTGGCCCCGGAGCCATGGCTGGGATGGGGTGATGAGCTGGAGTACTCGGGCATGGGTTCTTCCCTGGGCAGTGCCAGGAGTGGGTTCTGCTAGGGAAATCAAGACCAGAGACCAGACCAGGATGTGTGTGCCCCAGGCCCACCTCTCCTTAAACCATGCATGTTAGCTTGAAAGTTGCAGTGATGGTCAGGGCTGTCTACTTTCGTGGCAGTTCTTCAAAACCTAAGCAGCTGGGGTCCCCCACAGTCTGCCATCACATACAGAGACCTGGTGGGAATGTGAGAGGATATGAAGAGAGGCCGGCAGAGCTGGGAGGTGTAGGGCAAAGCTACAGCATGACTGCTGAGAAGAGACAGAGCCCGAGAACCGGATGTGGGAGAAAGTTTAGAGTCAGGCTACTTTGACGGGTAGGGAGTTCCCTACAGCAAGGACTAGTTGGCTGATTGTCAGGAAGCTGGAGGAAAGATTCAGGTTATGGAAAGGTAAATGGATGAGATGCCCATTAAGGTTTTGACGACAGAGAGGCTGAGTTGGCCGGAGCAGCTCTCAATAAGGCTGCAGAGGGGCTGGGGGTCGGCATAAGGGAAGAGCAGAAGGAGGCTTGTGAATGCAGATATCCACAGGGCCAGTGGGTGATGAAAAGGACCATAGGTCTGGGAGGGGACTGTGACTGACTAGAGGGCACACCCTCACCTCACAACGCCAGCTCTATCAGCCAGAGAGTCTTGATACTTCAGAGGTCAGAATTTGGTATTTTTAAGTGAAATCTGATGTTTTAAATGTTGGTGATAAGTTAGAAAAACCCAGTACAGTTGAAAGAGAATGCCGTTCTGCAGTGTGTAAAATAGTGGGATCTGTGCTAGGGAGAAGTACTGAGATGCTTCGGGATGTACAGAAACTCTAAGTTTCTCAGAGCCAGGCTAGGCCAGGGGCCTTGCAGCTGAGGAGGAAGAGAGGTGCTTTGGCTCCTCCCTAAGTCTTTGACAGTTGTCTCTGTAGACAACCAGAACCCACACCCTTCACAGTTACTGGGTCACCAGAGGGGAAGGGGTTATACAGCTCTCCAAGGTGGTGGTGCCTTCCAGCAAGAAAAAGGAAGGGTGTAAGGAGACAAGGGAGGTGTGAGGCTGAAACAGGATCCCTTCTGGGTCTGGATGTGGCCACTCAGTAGCCTAGGAGTGGCCTCAGCTGCCTCTGGGAGTGTCTTCTAGGAATGACAGGGGAAGAGGAAGAGGGAGCTGCTCCTGGTTCGGGAATTCTAGAAGGAGGATCTGACCCACAGGCTCCTTCCTTAGAGCAGAGTGTAGCCCCAACCCTGCTTGCTGTCTGCAAGGAAGAAGGCTGATCCCCAGCAGATAACCCCGAGCACTCACCCTTCCTGAGCTGAGCCCTGGGGCCTGTGGTGACACCACAGGACATAGTGGTGCTTTTTAATTTATTTTTAACTATTTCTCATATGTAGCAAGCCCTCCTTTCCTCCTGGGTGTGTTTACACAGGCTCTGCTCCCTGGGGCTGGACTGGTCGTGAGGTTTCTAGGGAGGCAGGGACTTTGGGGCCTTAGTCACCATCCATGGTATCACCTCATCTCACATCCTGTCAGGGACAGGGGCCTGGCTGATGGGACTCCAGCTCCCCCAGCGCAGGACTGCCTTCTAGCTCCTTTGCCCCTGGCATGGGGACTGCTGGCTGAGGAGGGGTCAAGGTGAGGTCACAGAAAGCTACATGGGGAAGTGAGCCAGGCTGGGGGTGATTGTAGGGTCTCCCCAAAGCCTGGCTACTTGTGCTCAGTGCCAGGAATAGTTAGGAGTTGTACACTTAACTGCCAGACCTTCCCCCATGGCCTTGCCCGCCTTCTCGTGTTCTCATCCTCCATGCCCGCCAGCCCATCCTGGCTTGGACCCAGCCATGTCAGGATAAGCAGCAGCCCTCTGGCCCTGGGATGTGATGATAAAGCCTGGGGCCAGGAGTTTTGAGGAGCAGAAAGAGCCAAAAAGGGACCACATCTGATTTCTAGCCCTTTCTGTCGTCTCATGCCCCCATCCCTTCCAGCTTGGCCTTGACTTCCTGGCTCTGGGAGTCTGTTGCATTGTGGCCACAGAACACACAGAGGTCTGTGTGTGTGTACGCGTGCACCTGGTTCTCCTGTCTGCCTAGTTTCTGAATTGGTTCACCCTGTGTGCCTGGCCATGCTCAGGTACAGGGACATGTGTTGAGCCAGTGTTAGTGGTGTAAAAGGAAATAAACAGTCCTCTGAGGAGTGGGAGGCAGGGAACTTGGCCCGCAGCTAGTGTCTCTCCTTCCAACTTCCCCAGGCCAGGCAGGGGTGCTGTGGTGCTAGCTGCAAGTCCATCAGTGTTGACCCTGTTGTTCCATCTTGGTGCTCTGGAGTCCCAAGATTCCCTTCTTCAAGTATGACAAGAGAAGAAACCTGGGTATGCCTGGCTGCTGGGGTCTGGTGATGATGGGCCATCCCTGTTCTTAGGCTTTGTGCTGGCTGTGGTGTTGTACTAGACTGTGCTGTTCTCACATCAGTATTGCCCCCCTTCACTTTCACACTTTGTCTCATTCCTATTGTCACTTTCCCCTGAAATGAATAAAGTCTCCCTAGCTCCAGTTGCGTGGGCTGGGCAGAAACCACGACAGGAGAGCCTTGTTTCCTTTCTTTTGGGATGAGGGCCTGAGCCCATCGCTACCCCATGGGTATCAGCCCCAGTGTTCTGGGAAGTGCCTGACCTAAGGGAAGGGGAACCTAAAACCAGGGAACAAGAAACCTGCCTGCCCCTGCAGTGGTGAAACTTTTGAGGCTTTCATTCCCAGGCTGCAAAACCACTTGGTTCTTGTTAATCTTGATCTCCCTCACACAGCAGATGAGCTTTTTTTCAGGAAACCATAGCAATAGGAGCCTGAAGGCCCTTCTTATCACAGTGGCCAGTCCAGAACTCATGGTGGTTAAAGCCACAGCTCTGGGCCCACCCGCCACCCCCTTTCTTCCTCAATACTGTCCCTCCAGCTAAGGACTTCTTCCCATACTTTAAGATGAGCCCAAACAGCTGAAACCAGAACTCACAGCCTGTTTCAACCTTAACCCTTCTTCCCCATGCATCTGCAGCTTAATAGTACTATTAACGCAGATTTGGAAGATGATGTAGGATGTTTCCTACTTCTCATCCCAGCCAATCCCCACAAAGTCCTAGCTAGAAGTATCAATAAGCAAGGGTGCATCCTTCATTTCAGGAGTGTGGTGGTGACCATGGGCAGGGGGAGGCATGGCAGCTGAGAGGAGAAGCCATTTGTTGGAATCCATGAATGTCTTGAGACTACACACCATTAAGTAGAGGAAGTTTTATTGCAGGCTCACTGAAATCAGCTAAAACAAGAGCCTTTCAATAAAGGCAACCAGCATTTGTGACTACCTTGAATTACATACCCTTTTGTAAAGGCAGAGTTGTAATTTGCATTTAAGTTCAGCTAAAATGATAACCAAATACAGGGCTTCATGGGCAAGCTTCAACTACGGGGGGTCCTACCGGGTGGATTCCAGCCTGCACACACTAGGGCTGGGTGCATGCTGAGATAAGAATCTGTGTTAAGTCAAGCAGGCTCATTATGGACACTGCTTGGCCACCTACTTGGAATGCAGAAGTACATGTCATTGCAGGATCCTGGGAGGATCAGACCCCAGCTTGCTGGGTGGGTGGGTAGTTACCTCATTTCTTGCCGTCCCGTTTCTCTCAGACTCAGTGCATGTGCCTGCTTAATTCAGGCACAAGATTGAATTGGGTTCAACCTTTGGATGTAGATGGCCCTTCAACTCCTTCAGGTTGAGAAGGGCCCATCTGCCAGGATCTGGGTTTTGACTACCACTATGGAAACCAGTGGTGAGAGGAAGCAGTTATCATGCCAAGAACCAAACAGACTGGGCCAGATGTGGCTGCTTGTTAACCCAGTGGGGTTAGGGGACTACCTGTTGAGACCTGGCAGGTGGTAGCCACCTCAGGTCAGCTGGAAGGTCAGCTATCTGAGCCAGCCCACGTGACAATGTGCACACAGATGCACAGACTCACTCCAACCTGGAAAGGAAAAGACTGAGTTGTGGGAAACGTGAAACTTCCAAGAAATTAAGTGTAGACTCCACTCTTCTGCACAGCTGGCTGAAGCCCCCGGCTCTAGGATCACAGGAGCTGACTGTAGATGGGGCAGAGGACACAGAGTTCCCTTCAAAACCCTGAGATTCACTGTCTCCTGAAACTTGGCAGATCTGTACCCCTGCAAACTCTCATCTGGCTGGCCCTGGTGCCTAGAACATTTTTTTTTGTCTTGCACATTATTTGTGTGTGCTGGGGAGGGGTGGAGGAAGGAATGTCAGGGTGTTGGGAGTCCACGGCCACAGGGCAGCGCCCCCTGGTGGAAACAATACTGCGTTCTGTTCTGAAGCTTATCAAAACAGCCCTCCAGAACAGGAGAAAGGTGCTACCAGAGGCCGGGAAAAGTAGAGGCAAGGGAGTGAAGAGAAATGAGTGAGTACACAAATACAGTTCTACAGTAGAGTAAGTTCTAGGATAGCACAGTAGGGAGACTATTGTTAACAATTTATTATACACTTCAAAACAGCTAGATGATTTGGAAAGTTCCCAGCACAAAGAAAAGATAAATGTTTGAGATAATGGATATCCCAAGTACCTTGATCACTGCACACTGTACATATGTATTAAAATATCATGTACCCCAAAATACATACAAATGTTATTTGTCAATAAAAAAGGAGAAACAAAACAATCCTCCAGTGTGTGGCTACAGCAGGGCAGGAAATGGAAAGAAAAACAAAAACAGCAGCACCACTGGCCTTTTCCCTTCTTGCTCTCCATCTAAACGTGGCCTTTGAGCTGCCTTCCCGGGTCCCTCTCCCCATGTGTGTCTATCTTACAAGACAGTCTGTCTCTTTTACTCCCAGAAAGCTTCAGAGGAGCTTAGGGTGCTAGAAAATAAAGCAAAGGAAATTCTCAATTTTATCTCTGGAATTCCTGTCTCCTTAGATGTAAGGGGTGTGTCTGAGCAGCACCTCAGCTGCCACCTCGCAGTGGTTAATAGTCTTTGCTGGTGCGAGTGCTATACAAATGTGAAGTGATGGAGGCAACTGGAGGAACCCTCATGCCAGGAAAGGGCTCTCTATGTCCACACCTGAAAGTTTGAGTTTTCAAATACTTCTTAGCCTGTTGGCCCAACTGTCCAGCCTGGCTGGGGGAAACCATCTACCACCAATGCTACCAAAGATTCTCTGAAATTCTTAGTGCTCATTTCTTGTCAAAGTCCAAACAAAGCAATTTCAGATCTGAAAATTCCTCACAAGTAGATTATTTTCCACTTCACCAAGGCGCGTGAACTGACACACAGAGGGTAAGTAACTTACCTACAGTCACCAACTGGCCAGGCCAAGATGATGCATGGTGTTCCTCATCCCTGGCTAAGTTTTCCTTCTACTGAATCAGTGGATCTCAACCCAGGTAGGCAACGGAGGCACCCAGGTGGCTTTGAAAAACCAGAGACTGATTCAGAGGTGTAGTGTAGGGTCTGGGAATCCACTCAGGGGTAAGGTAGAAAACCACACCTACCTTCACGGCTCGCAGTGGGCGCGAGGGCTTGGCTAGGCCTACCGCACAGAGGACAAACGCGCCGGCAGTTAGGCCCAGAAAGGAAGAGGCATTTTTCCAGCAACAGATGGCCCAGTGCTCAGCCCTGGCTCCAGAATGCAAACGAGATCAGAAATAGACTCTCAGCAAGAGGCATGTGCCACATGTACGCCTCGTGCAGCTGCTGTAGTTTTGACCGGGAAAACATGTCCCATTCCACTTTCCCCACAGATCCTCCTGAAATGCGGTAGCGACTGGGGGAGGTGTGGGGGCAGCAGATGGAGTAAGAATGAAAAGCAGCTGAAAGAGCTATTCTCTCACTTGGCAAGGATTGAGATGAGCGCTGTACCCTAAAACAAAGTCAGGGCAGGAGGCATCATTCAAGCCTTGTTCCTCCCAGGCCTGGGAGTAGTGGGAATCTGCCTCCATTAATAGAGGAAGATTATAACAAATTTCTCTAGTCTGGATTTAGATCTTGAGACCCCACCCCAGGATCAGAAGCCCCTCGGGTTCTTATTCTCTGCCCACCTCATCCTCTAGGCCCTCTCTTAAGAACCTCATGCCCTTTAGGATCCTTTTAATAAAATAACCAACAGTAGAGGGGGAGGTAAACCTTTATTTGGAAAAAGAGAGTTTAAATGGCCATTTAAAACCCCCATTTCATTTCTGAAACAGAAACAAGTAAGAAAACAAGAAAAGATAATCTATTAATCTGCCATCTTAAGCCATTTTTAAGTTGCATTTCCTAGCAAAAGACAACAGCGACAGGCCCCAATCCTAGAAACCCATAGGGCACTGTCTTGAGACCATCTCAAGAGGTGCCCGGGGGACACAAACAGAGTGAATAGTGGGGGTGTCAACAGGCAGGCCTGGGGCTCAGACAGGCACATGCCTGGTACCCGGGAAACAAAGTTAAAAATATACATACACAGAAAAATAAATCCCCCAGAACCTAGGCATGGAGAACTCATAACCATGAATGTAGCAGCAGAATTCAAGCTGGGTCTTTGGCTTTTAAAGACAGGAAAGAACATTCACCTCTGGCTCACTGCCCCTAGCTCAAGCTCTTGGCCACTATCTTCAGTCCCATTCTGGAAGTCTGGGTCAAATCTACCAGGGCCAGCAGCTACTCTGAGCTAAAGGAGATGTGAGGAGGGGCTGGCCCAGGAACACCCCAGGCGACACCCTAGCAATGAAAGATTAAGGCATGCAGGTGACACAATATGGGCTAGGGAGCCCTCTAACCTCCCCCCTCAATTAGCTAAGGTACCCCTGTGTCAGGAGAGGGAAAACAGAGGTGGCAAACAGCTGAGGCTGTGCTTGGACAGAGCAAACTCTCAAGCACTGCCACCCTCAGTTCTTGGACCACTTTTGCCCAAGGCCACCATTCTGCTGAGACAGATTGACCTGAGCTAAATACTAGGCTATTATAGAGAGAAAACAGAAGGGAACAGGGGAGGCAGGAGGCAGCAAAAACTGGTAGGGGGAGAGGAACAGAAAACTGCTTCTTGGGTGTGCAGAGGAAAGAGAACTGGCCCCTTAGGTCTTAAGTCCCAGCTGAGGCAGCTACAGAGTATATATGCTCCTTCCCCACTGAGACTCCTACCCTTGCCCCAGTTCTGCCTGCTGCAGCGTCCAGTGAGACAAGAGTTTCCTGAAGGTTCTTTTTCCTCATTCTTAAAGGAATTTTAAACCTCACACCACTATCCCAGCCCATTGAACCACATAGGGGTTCAAACTTCGGCCTCTTTCAGAGCAGCCTGGAGAAAAGGACGAGCCCTGGAGAAATCATGCCAAGTCTGTGGGGAGTGCTGGGCTGGAAGATGTCTCTGGGACAGGCAGCACATCCCCAAATCTGCTGGCTCCAGGCTGTGAGGCCCATTTGTTCCCAAAGGTCGTATGATGACAAGCCTGCCCTCATTGGCAGGATGAATGCCTAATGAAAACAGAGGCTAAAAGGAGAGAAGGGCCCATGTCCTGCTGCTACCTGGCAGCATGAAGCCACTGTGTCAGCTCTGAACCCTCCTATAGGCCTACAGCCCCAGTGTGGAAAGTGGGCTGATGAGAGGGAGGCATGGCTTCAGAACAGTCCCACCAAGAGGACACAAGCATGCTACATGCATCTCACATGCGCATGCCTGGCCAGAGGGCTGGGCCTGTCACAGGTCATGAAGGCAGGGAGAAGGTTGGGCCAGAAGGTACCACCAAGAAACAGCCTGAAAACAAATAACCAATGAGATCAATAGCTCCCACAACCCTGGTAATTAAAAATCAAGGGGGAGCACTGGATACATGGAAGGAAGGGGAAACCCCCCCCTTTCTGCCTCTCCCAGGGCCACTGAATGTGTGGCATAGGATTAGGAAGAGGTTGAGGCGGGGCAGGGACCACAGGCAGAGAATGTGGACAGGCCTGGAGAAAATCTAACCATGGGAAAAAGGGAACAAGGAGGGGGAAGGGAGGGGACGTAAGTTTCTTGGATCTAAGTTTCCAGAAGCATGGGATATTTCCACAGTCTCTGATCCAGTGAGCCCTTCTGGAAGAGAAGCTCTCTTCCCCTGGGAGCCCCATCATGGGGCGGTGACTTCCATCCCAAAGCTGGCTAGTAGGCAGAGATGGTCTGAAGAGCAGAAGGGGTTGGGTAAACCATTGGCAGCCCAGAGAATCTCTTCAGAGAGGAGGGAGAGACGGCCCAGGAGCTTGAGAGTTCCATCTCCATACAGCCTTGGATCTGGGGCACAAAGCAGAAGCCAAGGGTATAGCCACGCAGCACGGGTAGGCAGGGACGGGGTCCTCTGGGAGCTACGTCTTCAGTGGGCTGCATTCTCTTGGCTGCCCCACTATCCTTCACCTCCTTCTACAGCCTCTGGGGGAGAAGCCTCATTTTCTCAGAGATACTCTATGATAATATGAAGTCAGGAGGGTTCCAGGGGACCGTAGTGAGCTGGGGAGTGTACACTCAGGCTCAGCATTGTGAGATCTTTTGATTTTCCAAGAAAAGCTAGAGATCCAGCTTTTCAATTTAAAATCTGACTTTTAAATATAGGAACCAATTCAAACATTTTAAAAAACATTCTTAAACAATATAGGCATGGAGCTGGGAGACTTATATACTGTGACTACTGGTATGGGGGTCAGGAGAGAGGAAACAGGGTCTCTAACCTAACTAAACTGGCTGCCCCTGAACAAATCCAGTCACCTCCTGGAGCTCTGCTTGTACCTCTAAAACAGAGATGGAGAGTGACTACCCACCTCTCTCTAATGCTACAGGATAAAAAGAGAGATGGCAGGCAAGTGGCCTATGGGGATGAGGATGACCAATGCTAGGGAGGTGGGAAATCTGCCCCTTTGCAGGTGAGTCCCAGCAGCCCCCATGCTACCACATGCCTGACCATTAACTATTCCCAGGGACCCTAGGGGTGACTTCTAGGAACCCAGGATCCCCCATGCTCACCAGGTCTGTTCCCATTTTCACAGGACTCAGCTGAGAAGAAGATATAATCCACTGTCATTCCCAGTCCCAGGGGCATCGTGGTAACCTCTGGGCGGCCATGCTGAGGCAGGAAGTGGGTATATACTGAGGTCAGGTGGAGGCAGTGCTGGATGGTACCAATAGTCCTATAGAGATAGACAGGGAGAAGTCAGTTGACAAAAATTAAGTTTTCTCAAGGCCCCTTTCTCTTTTTTTAAGGGATGATTCCAAATGACTCAATCTCAGCAAATTCTTTCCGATACTAAGGAGCGGCTGGCAGTCTTAGCTAAAATTAGCTGAGAAACAGACACATTTATATTGGGACCCCCTGACATTCTTTAACCCTCACTCTCCTCTTGTTACCCAGTAAATATACCCAATGCACCCCTGTCGGTGGACCAGGCAAAAGAATGCATAGGCTTTTCCCCTTCAAGAACATGGGTGGGTAATCTCTGACTTCTGCATACCTATGTGCCCTCTATAAGCTTAGAAAATATTAGAGGAAGAGAGAGCTTAGCAAAAAGGCTCCCCCCAAACAGCCTTAGGATGGCCATTGGAATCTCTCTCACACCGACACAGGGACTAGACTAAAAGCTGAAGAGAACTGGAGAGAATGGTACCTGGGGAAGACAGGCTCATGCTCAGATGCAGCCTCCTCAAGGACAGACTCAGCCCAATCTGCAGGTCGCTCTGTAGAGGACCAGAGAGAAACAGGTCTTCTTATCCATAAGACAGTGAGAAGCAGGGTCAGAACCTCCCACTCTGAAATCCCTCCAGGATCCTTGACTGGACTACTCCAGAAAGATCCAGAGGGAAAAGGGAAAGAGAAACAGTGAGGAGAGGAGGAAAACAATAAACCAAAGTTAAGAACCTAACAAAGGCCGTTAAAGAGGCCTCTGCTATAGATACACTCTTCCTTGGCTCATCATTCTTTTTTTTTTTAGACTCGGTCATACAATTACATGATGCAAAAATCAAAACGCAGAAAAAAGTATCAGTGACGTTTCCCTCCCACTCACCCCAGCCATTCAATTCCCCTGTCCAAAAGCAATCAATGCTAATTCCTGGTATATTCCTCTAGAGCAAGAAGTCCAACCTTTTTTCTCTTCTGGGAAAAATAAGAGTTGTTTTAGGTTATACAGTAAATACATAAACACTAAAGAAAGCTGATTAGCAAAAAAAAAAAAAAAGAGGTCTGTGCATACTTTATGTGACATCAGACACCACAGATAAGCAAAAAAATTCCTCACGAAATCAGCATGCAGCTCACAGGCCATAGGTTGGGCACCCCTGCTCTAAGGATTTTCTACCATATACCACCCATTGTGTATATATGCATCTAGGTATGTAAGCACACACACACACACACACACACACACATATATATATACATGCCCATATGTGTACATAAGTACACATACAAATGTCAGGAAAGAAAGAAGAAACATTCCTACAGAAAGAAGAAACAGATCCTACTGACATTAATAGTGTAACAAGGACCTACAACACTGATAAACCCTAAACTAGACTGACCAAGAAAACAGAATACTCAAATCATTAAAGTCAGGAATGAAAGAGGGGCCATCATCACTACCAATCATACAGAAATAAAAAATAAAAAAACAACTACCAGACAACAGAGACCCTGTCTCAAAACAAAACAACCCTTAAAAACACTATAAACAACTGCATACTAAAAAATTCAATAACTTAGATAAAATGGACAAATTCCTAAAATAAGACACAAACTTTGTAAACTGACTCAAGAAGAAGTAGAACATATAAATGGTCCTTTAATAAGTAAAGAGACTAAATTAGTAATTTAAAACTTCCTACAGAGAAGAGGGCAGGCTCAGATAGCTTCACCAGAGTACTTTATCAAACATTTACAAAAAAGTTCCTTCACAAACACTTCCAAAAAATAAAACAAACAAATCCTTCACAAACACTTCAAAAAAAATAAGAGGAGACAACATGGGACACACTCCAGTCATTCTATGAGGTCAGTATTACTCTGATACTATAAACTATACAGAAAACATCAAAAAGAAAACTACAGATCAATATCCCTCATAAATATAGGTGTAAAATCTCCCAATAAAATACTAGCAAACCAAATCCAGCAAAATATAAAAATGATTATATACTATGATCAAGTAGGTTTTATCCTAAGAATATAAGCTTGGTTTAATATAAGAAATCAATTAACTAATATATCATATTTATAGAATATTTAAGGACAAAAACCATATGATTATTTTGACAAAGGAAAAATATCTGACAAAATCCAATACCTTTCATGATTAAAAAACACTCAACAAACTAGGAATAGAACTTCTTCAACCCAATGAAAGGAATTTATAAAAAGCATACAGGTATCACACTTAATGGTGAAATACTGAAAGCTTTACTCCTCATATTTGGATTAAGATAAAGGTATCTGTTCTCATCACTTCTACCCAACATTGTACTGAGAGTTCCATTCAGGGTAATTATGAAAGAGGAAATAAAAGGTATCCAGGTTTGAACAGAAATAATACTATTTCTGTTTGCAAGATGACATTATCTTATACAGAGAAAATCCTATGAAATCCACTAAAAAACTATTAGAACTAATAAATGAGTACAGCAATAGTACAGGATACAAAATTGGTATACAAAAGTCCTATTTTGGCTCACATGATGGCTCACACCTGTAATCCCAGCACTCTGGGAGGCCGAGGCAGGTGGATTGCCTGAACTCAGGAGTTGGAGACCAGCCTGGGTAAGAGCAAGACCCCCGTCTCTAAAAAAAAAAATAGTCAGGCATTATGGGCACCGATAGTCCCAGATACTTGGGAAACTGAGGCAAGAGAATCACTTGAGCCCGAGTTTGAGATTGCTGTGAGCTATGACACTACAGCACTCTTCCGAGGGTGACAGAGTGAGACTGTCTCAAAAAAAGGTCTTATTTCTATACACTAGCAAAAACAAGAAAATAATTCCTGGGGCGGGGTCTGTGGCTCAAAGGAGTGGGGCACTGGCCCCATATCCCAGAGATGGTGGGTTCAAACCCAGCCCCAGCCAAAAACTGCAAAAAAAAAAGAAAGAAAATAATTCCATTTACCATAGCACTAAGAAGAATAAAATAATTGGGAATAAATTTAACAAAAGTATTGTAAGACTCGCACACTGAAAACTATAAAACATGGAAAGAAATTAGAAGATCTAAATGAATAGAAAGATAGTTGATGTTCATCAGTTATAAAGCAAGACTGTTAAAACGGTGATACTTCTCAAATTGATCTATAGATTTGTAGATCCCTACCAAAATCCCAATTGCCTTTTTTTGCAGAAATTGACATGTTGATCCTAAAATTCATACGGAAATGTTAAGGACTCAGAAGAGTCAAAATCATTCTAAAAAAAAAAAAAAGTCAGAAGATTTGCTCTTTCCTATTTCAAAAGTATAGGAGTCCCCCCTTATCTATGGGGAATACATTTCAAGACTCCTATGGGATGCCTGAAACCACAGATATTACCAAACCATATATATGTATACACATATATATACACACACATACTGCGTTTTTTCCTATGCACACCTATGTTAAAATTCAATTTATAATATAGGCACAGTAAAAGATTAACAACAAAATGGAACAATTACAACAATATACTGTAATAAAAGTTATGTGAACTCTCTCTCAAAATATCATATGGATTTTCAAACCATGGTTCGCCATGGGTAACTGAACCAACAAAATGGAACAATTACAACAATATACTGTAATAAAAGTTATGTGAACTCTCTCTCAAAATATCATAGTATTTTCAAACCATGGTTCGCCATGGGTAACTGAAACCAAAGAAAGAAAATGATGCAGGAGGAGGGACTACCGTACAGAAAACTACCATAATCACGACAGTATGGTACTGGCATAAGGATAGACACAGATGAATAAGATAGAACTGAGAGTCCAGAAACCCATATTCTATGGTCAACTGAATTCTGACGAGGGGAGAGAGAAATGGAAAGTGAGTGCTAATGGGTGATGAGAACGTTTTAAAATTAGATTGTGGTAATGGCTGTACAATTCTGAATGCATACTTCAAATGGGTGGACTTTAGGACATGTGAATTTCACCTCAGTGATGCTGTTTAAATATTAATGAAAGGATAATGGAATGTTATAGAAAACTTTACGCCAATAAATCTGATAATTTAGATGAAATGAAATGTTCCTTTACGTATCTTACGTTTTTCCTGTTAAATTTATTTCTATGGTTTTTCTTTTAGTTACTAATACAAATAGTCTTTTATTATTACATCTTTTAACAAATTTATCAGTATTGTTATGTATGAATACTACTAATTTCTGCATATTAATCTTTTATCCAGCTACTTTCCAGAATTACTTCAGTACTTCATGCTTATTTTAGTTCTCCTCAATCACCAGTTATATAATATCATGTGCAAGTAATAACTTACCCCTCCTTTCCATTTTTACTTCTGTTTTCTTACTTAAATTTCTATTTCTAATTCCATTGGCTGGTATCTCCAAACACAGTTAAATAATACTAGTGTCATCCTTGTCTCACTCCTATCTTTAACAAGACTAGCTAGAGGCTCAGCACTTATAGCTCAAGTGGCTAAGGAACCAGCCACATACACCAGCGTTGGCGGGTTCGAATCCAGCCTAGGCCTGCCAAACAATGACAACTACAACCAAAAAATAGCTGGGTGTTGTAGCAGGCGCCTATAGTCCCAGCTACTCAGGAGGCTGAGGCAAGAGATTCACTTAAGCCCAGGAGTTGGAAGTTGCTATGAGCTGTGATGCCACGGCACTCTACCCAGGGTGATAGCTTGAGGTTCTGTCTCAAAAAAAATAAAAATAAAATAAAAATAATTAGAGCTTTTTTTTTTAAAGATTCCAATTTTGGAGCTGAGATAGATATATTTCAAAAATGGAAGGAAATAATGCATTTTTACCTTAATTTAAGAGAGTTGTTTTAAAAAAATCCAGAAAGATGTTGAATGTTAACAAATGTTTCTTTAATATCTTAGAGAGAATTTCATATACATGTGTGATAAATTATATTAATAGATTTTCCAATACTGAACTATCCTTATTTTTTAATAAAACCCAGTTGGTCATGGAATAGTGCTCTTTCAAAGTGCTACTAGACTTTGTTTCCTGATCTTCTGTTTAAAAACTGTGCATCAATATCCACTGGTGGAGAATATCGAAGTCTGTAGTCAGGTGCTGGTGTCAACATACCTGTTTCATAAAAACAACTTAGCCCCCTTCCTGTCTGTGCTCTACAACAACTTATGTAGCAAAGAAATCACAGTGTATTTAAGAGTTTGAGGCTGTTCCCTTTTCAATCTGAATCTAGTGTATTTGAGGGACTGCATCTTTAAGAACTTTTTCTATTATTCCCCCCCATGATAATTAGTCCATTCAGACAACCTTCCCTGAAATAGGTCTTAGTAAGTTACATTTATATACCATCTAAATTTTCACTTTCCTTTTACATTTAGTTAAGCAAAAAACCTCTTATGATTCTTTTGTCTTCTACATCTGGACATCTGCTCCTGTTCCTCATGCACCCCCTCTCCCGCTATAAATAGGATGGGCTTGCTTGACAGCTTTTTTTTTTTTTTTGAGACAGAGTCTCATTATGTCACCCTCGGTAGAGTACCGTGGCGTCACAGCCCACAGCACCCTCACACTCTTGGGCTTAAGCGATTCTCTTGCCTCAGCCTCACAAGTAGCTGGGACTACAAGCGCCCACCACAATGCCTGGCTATTTTTTTTTTTATGGTTGTAGTTGTCATTGTTGTTTGGCAGGACTGGGCTAGATTCAAACCCTCCAGCTCTGGCGAATGTGGCTGGCGCCCTAGCCGCTGAGCTACAGGCACCGAGCCAACAGCTCTTTTTCTCTCAACCAACCAACTCTTTTTTTGGAGACAGAATCTTACTGTATCACCCTGGGTAGAGTTATGTGACGTCATAGCTCACAGCAACCTCAAACTCCTGGACTCAACTGATCTTCTTCCTCAGCCTCCTGAATAGCTGGGACTACAAGTGCCAGCCACCATGCCCAGTTAGTTTTTCTATTTTTAGTAGAGATGAGGTCTTACTCTTGCTCAAGCTAGTCTCAAACTTTTGAGCTCAAGCAATCCACCTGCCTTGGCCTTTCAGAGTGTTAGGATTATAGGCATGAGCCATCACAAGGGACCCCAAACAATCATCTCTTAGTACTCTGCTGCGTTGTCATGAGTTACCCAGTAACATGGATAGTTTCTGTGTAAAATGGCTGGTCAACAATGTGTTAAGATGTTAGAGGCACTAAATAATTCTATATTACAAGCAGCTAAGACATTGTGGGGGAAACAGGCTGAACTGGGGACAACTGAAAATTGAGACTGGGAGAAATGAATCCGCATACAAGCTGCTATGTTAACACAGCAATTTTACACAGAAACTAGCTATATTACCGAGTAACTTGTGACAGGTCAGCAATGTGTTAAGAGTTTATTAGTTCCTTCCGCTTTCTAAATTATTCTCATTTTAATCTTCTTTCTCCGTTGTCTTTCTGATCCTGTTTTTTAACTTCTTGAATTAAATATTTAATTCACTTATTTTCATTCTTTCATATCTACAATTCTATTTTGCTAAATATCTATATAATTCTATGAATTTTTTTTACTGAATATTGAATATAAATATATGGTACTTTCATTGTTGTTATTTTCTAGACATTTCGTGGCTTCAGTTTAAACTTTCCTTCAAAGTTAATGTCACAGTCAAAGTAGCATGTTTTGATATGTATAGTTGGGTTGGATAAACAAAAAAATATTATTTGTTAGCATAGCTAGATAGATCCTCTAGAAAAAAGAACTCCCACAGTATGATCTCCTTGTACTGCAACTAAATTTTCCATTCACGGCCTTTTTAAAATAAGGATAGTTTTTCAGATTTGGAGTCTTTAAAAGAAATTCATCAGGAGTCTGTTCAGCTGGGAGGGGCAGGGGGAGAGCTAAACAAACAGAAGGGCATGTGGTGAATGTATGTGTTTACCCAAATCTAATCTCAGTTTTGGAAACAGTACTGTTATCTTGCATTGATAGTGAGTTGGGTAGTTCCCTCCCCATAGAAATGAGTCTTTTCTACTTAACAAAGTAATCATCAGAAAGTGTTTTAAAGGTTCTTTGTTTTTGTTTGTTGTTAAACTGAAACACTTATTTTATGTTTCATTCAAGTTTAAATAATCTAATCTTAAGATGAAATTATCTATGTGGGACTCTGTTACTGTTAAAATTTAGGATTTTGTGATTTTTTAAAATTAGTTTTTATTAGATCATAACTTTGTATATTGATGCATTTATGGGGTTCAGGGTACTGCTTCAATATACAACGTGAAATTCTTATACTGAACTAAGTAATAAATCCATCACAAGGGATTTTGTGATCCTAAACCCTGAAAACCCTGAGCCGCTGTTCCCTGGCCTTAGCTTGACTGATACAAGAGCTTATCCCAGTTTCTGCACAGGATAGTTGCTCAACACAGGGTGGTCATCCCACAGCTATAATGATACTTTAGCTTTGCAATTAAAAGAAAATTGAGCCCTTGGAATGTTCACTGCTCTGTGCAAAATGCCAATTCAAATTAAATTCTTATAAGAAAAAAATAAATTCAGTGTTCACCACTAGCCATTTTACTAGTGCTCCCAGCCATTGATTGCTTGCTTGCCTTTAGTTATTCCTCTAGTACAGGGGTCCTCAAACTTTTTAAACAGGGGGCCAGTTCACTGTCCCTCAGATGGTTGGAGGGCTGGACTGCAGGCCCCAGGATGAGTCAGCTGCTAAGCAGGACAGGCAGTGGCAGCAAAAGCACCTGGCTGGCCGGCTAAACGTCCTAGGTGGGCCGTATGTGGCCTGCAGGCCATAGTTTGAGGACGCCTGCAAGTATTTTCCTCAAGAAAGGCTGGTCAACTCTTGAGCCATACCTTTTTCCTTGAGCTTTGATCCACGATCTTCTAGAGGTCGTATGTAACCTTAAGAAGTCTGAAGTCAACTGGTTACTGTTATGCTTTTAGGCAGCTCTATTTCTTGGTGCAACTGCCCAGAGCATTTTTACTCTTGATTTCTAATAACTTCACTAAAAGATGTCTTAGTGTTGATTTTCCCACATCATTTTTTGAGACATGGTATGTACACAGTCTGAAAATTCAGATCTTTTCACTTTGGGAAAACCTTTCTTAAATAATATATTTAAATATTTCTTTTGGGCCATTAGACTAGTTTTCTTTGTGAATTCCAATTACATGTATGTTGAATTTCCTTTATCTTTTACTACTGTCATTTTTTCTCTAATCCTTTTTATCCCTTTACTTCCATTTCATTTTGCTTGTTGTTATTTTGTTTGGATTTTCTGACCCATCTCTTGCCTTGTACACAGGTGGTTCAGAGAATTCTCACCTGTCCAGTCTTCTGCCTTGTTTTCAGCAATAACTATTCCCACTTGTGCAGCATTCAGTTTTGTCTTCATTTTTTATTCCACTTTTCTGAACTCTGCAGCTTAAACTTCACCTTCTGAAGGCTTGCAAAGTGTCTGAACTTACAAAAGCAGTTGTTTTTGTCTTGTGTTCTTTTATAAAGACAACTGCTTCCTTTTTTAATTCATAGGAAAATAACCATAATTTCCATAAGCTTCATGGCAATAACTTTTATCTTTAAAGTTATGTATTCTTTATCTGCCTCTTGTTTTCCCATTCCATCCTTTTTTTACTCTTATGGTATTTTAGTATAAATCTATGTTGGTCCTTGTGGGGAAATCTAGCTTTGATCAGTTGGGATTTTTCTACACCAGCTATTTGTACAAAGTTTATGTAAGAGAACAACTGAGTATGCATCCAACGATCAGGAATTTACATACAAGTCTTTTTAGTCTTTATTCTTCCCCACTCAAAAGAGATTAGCAGTTCCCTAAGTACCTCATCTCCGCTATACCACTAGAACAGACTGCTTAATGCAAATATGGCTTGATTCCTTGATCAGGCTTTCCTCTACTGTCTCTTAGGATCAAAACAGGTCCAGAGATTATCCTACTACGATTCTATTCTTTTTTTTTTTTTTAGAGACAGAGTCTTACTTTATCACCCTTGGTAGAGTGCCATGGCATCAGACTGTTCACAGCAACCTCCAACTCCTGGGCTTAGGCGATTCTCTTGCCTCAGCCTCCCGAATAGCTGTGACTACAGGCACCCACCACAATGCCTAGCTATTTTTTGTTGTTGTTGTGTTGCAATTTGGCTGGGGCTGGGTTTCAATCCACCACCGTCAGAATATGGGGCCAGTGCCCTACCCACTGAGCCACAGGCACTGCCCTGTGCAACCTATTCTTGTTGAAAAAATAAGGGAGTTGGTTTTGTGCCTGAAGGTACACTCCTCACTTGGAGAAGTACACTGTTCTGGTTCTGTGAAATCCATATAGCCCCCCAGGTAAGTCTCTCTATACATTCTCCAGCACCCCTGCATGATCTCCAGTGATTCTTGCAGCCATTTCTTCTGTACTGTGGTTTCACATATCATCAGATCTCCTAGTTTTGCCAAAGATGGAGCCTGAATTTCTTTTTCCATTCTCCTTGTTGCTTTGGAGTGTTTTTAGAGACAAGAAAGGAAGAATGTCAAGTGTACTCTGCTATATTCAATGTGAAAGTTCTCAACAGGACCAACTTTTTATTACAACAGTCACTTATGATTTCCAAAGTCCCATCCGATGTGCTGAACACATGCAAGTTCTTGGGAACGTAAGCCTAAAAGGTTAAACGGCTTAACTCAAGCTCTCAGAGCTAGTTACAACTCAGCTCTCCTGATTCTTGGTCCAGAGCTCTCAGCATGGTGCACGTCCACACATGCGTATGGCCACCAAACTCAACTGGCCTTCACTCTAAGTCTACTCATTACCAAAAGCTGACCTCTAAGAACTATATCTAAAAAGAATAGACAACCACATAACTGAAAAAGAAAGAAAACAGGTTTTCCCGTTACCTGGTTTAGTATCTGTCACTCCTTCCATGAGAACCAGTCCTACTGGTCGCTGACAAGCGATGTTGCAGAAGCGAAAACGTAATAGGAAGTCTCGGCCATACTTACGTCTCTCTGTAAACCAGGAAAAGCCATATACACAGTGAAAGAAAGGAAAAGGAGCCACATGCTAAGACCTCTTAGCACCCAGAAACTTCTAGCACATGGACACAGAGGAAGTCTGGCTCTGATGATACGATTTCCCAGCAGCAATAATTTAAAGTCCATTTTATTGGGTGTCTATGGGGAGGACAATGGGAAAAAACAGAGGAACCTGGCTCGGCGCCTATAGCTCAACCGGCTAAGGCGCCAGCCATGTACACCTAAGGTGGCGGGTTCGAATCCCCAGCCCGGACCCGCCAAACAATGACGGCTGCAACCAAAAAATAGCCAGGCGTTGTGGCGGGCGCCTGTGGTCCCAGCTACTTGGGAGGCGGAGGCAGGAGACTCGCTTGAGCCCAGGAGTTGGAGGTTGCTGTGAGCTGTAATGCCATGGCACTCTACCCAGGGGGACAGCTTGAGGCTCTGTCTCAAAAAAAAAAAAAAAACAGAGGAACCTGCTAAGAGAACTGAGGGGATTCCACTTGTCCTTGTCATTAAGGTGCCAGCTTTCTCTCAAAATGGGCATGAAAACATGAATGTAATGCATGCTCACCTGATCTCTTGGGGTGACAGGAGGTGACATACTGACAGCAATCAGTGATGCCCAAAGAGCTGGGCCACAGTGGGGCCTGCAGCTTCCTCTGGTAAAGCTGATGGGAGAAGTCTTCCTGTCCAGATACCTGCAAGGAAAAGAACAGGGAGGGAATGAGGAAACCAAGATAGGAAAAGGAAATAAGAGCCCATGTTGTAGGACATGTGTACAAATACAAACACACACAATCACACACTATGTATGTGGTATAAGCCACATATGTCTCAGGGGAAGGTTAAAAATAAGGAGCTAAATCAACCATCGTTTTTTCACTAAAAACTGAAATGCCCATGGAACAGAACTGAGGGCTAAGAGAGTAAGACACGTGAGTCAAGGAGAATAGAACTGCAGAAACGTGTGGTTCCCTAAATTTCACCTCAGAAAAATCTATACACATTTCTCCACAGGGAATATCAACTCTTAGGGGCCTTAAGTTGGAATAGGAAGAGGTTTATCTTGACCTTTGGATCTTCTAGATCAAAGTCTAATATCTTGAACCTATTATTGGGAAACCACAGGGTCAAACCAAATGGGAAATGCACCAAAGCACTTTACCGTATCTATGTCACCATCCTCGGTCAAAGCCAATGAGCAGCCTGGGAACGGACAGAACGTAGTAGGGGAAACATTCGGCAACATCAGTCATCTGCACATCTCCAACGTGTGTAGCAAAATCCCCTTTATTTCATTTAACAACAACAAATATTTGAATGCCAAGAGACACTAGCTAAGTGCCAGGGATAGAGCAGTGATAGACACAATCCCTCTGCCCTTCAAGGGCATAAATTTTCAATATGGTAACCTAAAATAAAACAAACCTGGAATTTTAATGGCCATTTAATAGCTGTGTGACTTTAGGCAAGTTAGGTAACTCTCATGGGTTCAATAACCTCTATTGTAAAATGGTATAATAATACCAGGTACAATTAAAAATCTTAATAATATCCACTACCAGTTGTTGACTGTTTCCTTTGAACTAGGTTCTGGAAAATACTTTACAGGCATTATTTTATTTAATCCACCTAGAAAACAAAAACACCTCTGAAGTAGGTCACATTTTATCCCTGATGTACACATAAGGCAAATAGGACCTAAGAAAGTGAAATAACCTGCCCAAGGTGGCAGAGCAGGTTTGAACTCAAGACTGGCTGCAAAGCAAGTGGTCTCATTTACTAAGCCCAACCGTGCCTGTTACATGGCAGACACACAGTAAATTATTTTTCCCATTCCCTAAGCTCCTTGATTATAGCTCCTTTAGAGCAGTGGTTCTCAACCTTCCTAATGCTGCAACCCTTTAATACAGTTCCTATGGGTCACAACCCATAGGTTGAAAAGAAATGCTGCTTTAGAGCAAGATAATGCCTTTCTCTGTGCACTTGGCAACTATGATGTTGTTGGCCCTTGTGTAACCTCATTAACATAAAATCCCAAAGTGCTCACCTAGAATTCAACAATTATGTGTCCTTTCTCTACTACGCCTTGCCAAAAATTAAGCAACAGGTTGGATCAGTAGGGGCAAAACTGAGGAATAAAAAGATTAAGTGACACATAAAGAAATCAGCACAAGCTGATAAAACTACAAAAACATCTAAGCTGTCAACACTTAGCAGTTAGAAGGAATGGGACAGATTCATATGCAAATTGTTGAGCAAAACAAGAAGCTACAAATGAAACATACAATAGTATATCACATTTATAAAACACAGATGATAGATTACCTACTAGTTGTTATAAGCAATTACAGCATAGTATTTGAAAGGAAAAGCTCTGGGGCCAGACCACCTGGTTACAAGTCTTGGCTCCACCACTAACTATCTGCATAATAACCTAGAGCAAATTACTTAACTTCTCTGCACCATGGTTTTCTTATACAATGGAAGCAATCATAAAAATTGTAAGAATTAACAAACTAGTACATGTAAAGTGCTTAAAATAGTCCCTGAGCCACAGTAAATGCTTAATAAATATAAATTTTGATTACAACATCATAGGAACATAGATAACCCTGTAAATGCACAGAACACAATCCAGAAGATGGCTACCAAAATTAGAATAGCCATCACATCGCTTCTTGGCCTTTTGGCTAAGATCAAGTGTAGAACAGCCATCACTTGCCTCTAAGAGTAAAGGGTAGGGAATGTAGACAATTAAAGGAGGCTTTTGCTTTACTTCATAATGTTTGAATTTGTGCAAGTATGTACTTATGTGTTACTTGTGAATTAAAAGTAAAGTAATGATAAAAATGAAAAGGATTTCAACATGCCAAAGTACTCAAGAGTTCCTAGCTTCCAGGCTTGGGCACAAGCTACTCAACATAAAAAGAAAAAGCAGGAGGGAGCCAGAACAGGTGTAGGTCTCTGCCACAGAAGCAGCACTGGATGTCAACACCTAAATCTCTCCCTAGACCCTGTTCCCACCCCCACAGTAGCCTCTCCCACTTCACCTTCCAGGCTGGCATCCCATGGTACTGAAGCTCTCCGTCCCTGATGAAATTGTAAAGAGGTGAATCAGGGACAGAATTCAGGTCCCCGCACAAGATGATGGGGCAGTGGCTGCCATCTGATAATCTGGCCACCTTGTCCACTTCCGCCAGGAGAATGGCCATCTGTGCCAGCTTGACATCACCCCGGCGTGGGTTGTAAAGGACGTGGGTATTTGCCACACACAGGGGGGCCACTGAGACTTGCCCCAGGCCTTCTGGAACTAGTGGCTGCAGTAGCAACACTAAGCCCACGTTGTCCCGATTGAGAAGCTCCAAGCCAGGTCGGAAGTACTCCACAGGGCTGGCACAGAGCAGACGGAATCTGGTGGGCTTGTAGCAGACAGCACAGCCATCCGTTTTATACCCAGTCCTCCTCTTATAGAAACAGGTAAAGCCTGCAAAGAAAATCCCACCAAGCAGACGGGTCAGAGTCCTCAAAGTCTGAATATATTCCAACCACTAGCAGCGGCCCAGGTGTGCACGCCTAAGGCACTGTTCTTGCTATTCAGTAAGGGGAGCCACCCCTACCACTTCCCTTGGTTTCCTTCTAGTTGTAACCAAATGACTGGTGGTTCTCAACCTTCCTAATGCTGCAACCCTTTAATACAATTCCTGTGGTTCATGACCCACAGGTTGAGAACCACTGGGCTAGAAGATGAAGAGAAGGAAGGGCATGAAGCAAAATAACACAATAGGAATTAACAGGACATGGAATCTGGAGTCAGACAAGTTAGAATCCTACTCCCCATCTCTAGCTTTGTAGCTGTGTGATTTTAAGAAAGTCACATAGGCTTGGCACCTGTAGCACAGTGGTTATGGCACCAGCTACATACACCGAGGATGGCAGGTTCGAACCCTGCCTTGGCTAGCTAAACGACAACAACTACAACCAAAAAATAAAAAGCCGGGCGTTGTGGCGGGAGCCTACAGTCCCAACTACTTGGGAGTCTGAGGCAAAGAATCACTTAAGGCCAAGAGTTTGAGATTGCTGTGAGCTATGACGCCATAGCACTCTACCCAGGGCTACAGCTTGAGACTCTGTCTCAAAAAAAAAAAAAAGAGAAAGTTACACAAATTTTCAGAACCTCAGTTTCCTCAACTGGGGTAATTATAGTCTCACCACATTGGTTACTTTAAAAATTAAAAGGCAACATATGTCAGAGTTGCTTTAACAACTGTAGAACTTTACTTTCCCACCCACACACGGAAGGCGCTAGCTCACAGGTGAGACTGAGAGTGTACTAAGACAGAAGAAAAAGATGGGGTTTTCAAGAGAGTGGGCAAGGCTGTAGGAAGAAAGGCTGGCAACAATTCCAGGGAGCTGCATTACCCATCATGCGCAGAGAGGGCTCCAGCTGCTCCCAGTAATGATCTTCCTGGACTTCCTGGAGACACAGGATCTGGGAAATTGACAAGGAAATCAATCACTCCAGAGTTCTAGAATGTGACTCCTACCCTCTAGGTGCAAGCACAAAAGCCAGGTGGATAGCTGCTGCAGATGTCAGGTAGTGTCACCCTGAAACTTCCCACAGAGCTGACTCTTCTCAGACAGCCAACAATAGCAAGAACATGCCCAGACGTAAGCTGAGAAGACTAGACTTGTGTGCTGGATTTTCCTGCTCCTTGAATCCCTAGAGTCTCCCTCCCTGCATAAAGGGGCTGGAAAGTGCACACTTAGTCTTCTCAGCACCTGCCAAAAACTCTGACTCCAGGCAGGCAAGCTCCAGCTTAGGCAGGACTCCAGTGATTTGAAGCTTCTCAACTATGGGGCTGAATTCATGTTCTAAGAGCACTGGGCAACAGCTTAGATCTAGCAGCAATGCAAGATGGCACTTCCCCCTCTTCACTCACATCGGGATCCCAGTGCTGGAATTCCTGCATGAGGTTTGCGAAGCGATAGTTCCAATTGAGGATGTCAGGATGGCAATGCAGATAGAGCTCTGAGCTCTGCTGCATCAGGTCCTGAGCCAGGATATTATAGGACATCAGAGTAAACTGGAACTGAGGGCCATCCCCTGCCTCCAGGCCCTGAGCATCCGGCTGGGTGGTGGAGAAATCCTCCCATTCTCGCCACAAGATTTCTGCAAAGGGTTCAGAGAAGAGTTTCATGACAAGTATGTCTTACCCAGAGGTACCACTATTGCCACTCCTGATTATTATGCCTAAAGTTCCTTCTTTCATCTTCCCTGTCACTCTCTGGTTATTTAAATAACATTCTAAGGACAGTCTTTGGACTAGATGGTACAAAGCTAGAGACAATCTTGGCCTTTTCACCTATTTATGACCCAGTACCTAGCACTCCATAGATGCTCCATAAATATTTATAGGCTGACAATCTCTCACTTTTGATAAATCCATGACTCTCTGGAGAATCACTCAGATGGGTGTGCTTAATAGTCACCTGAGGTTAAAGACATTTCTTTCTTTTTTTTCATTTTTTTTGAGACAGAGTCTCACTTTGTCATCCTCGGTAGTGCAGTAGCATCACAGCTCACAGCAACCTCCAGCTCTTGCGCTTAGGCGATTCTCTTGCCTCAGCCTCCCAAGTAGCTGGGACTACAGGCACCCGCCACAACACCAGGCTATTTTTTGTTGCAGTTTGGCCGGGGCCGGGTTCAAACCTGCCACCCTTGGTATATGGGGCTGGTGTCCTACTCACTGAGCCACAGGCACCACCCTAAAGACATTTCTAGAGTAATTTCAGCCTTGGGTGTTTTCTGACCCCTAAACCTAAAAAGTCTGTGGGACCAGAGACCACGATGTGTCCCCCATCTTCCCTATAGCATAGCAGGGTTAAAACCTATTTGAGCCACATTATTCTTTCTTCAAATATTAATGGACTCCCGGTATGTTAACACAAATAAAATGAGTTATTCTAGTTGAGGCGGAGCAGAGACCCTAAGACCTCTCCACTCCTACTCCCAGAAAATCCTTGGGTCACTTTCAAATAAATGACAACATGGAGAATCAGAACGAGGGTCTGCTTTCAGTTCTTCACTGCCTAGCTGTGTTACAACTTAGGCATGTCCTGTTACCTCTCTGCACTGTGACTGTCTCATCTGTCAGACCTTGGGGATGGATGAAATCATCTATAATATTTGCAGAAAAAGCAGAATGTAGTTGCAGAGCTTTCCACCAGAGAATCTTCTCTTTAGCAATGGCTCTGCCTACCCCCAAGATAACATGCTGCCCTGGTTCATTCAGCCAGTTGTCAAGACTCACCATGATAGGGTATTTCCATTGGAGGAGGTTGCATCTGCCCCAGACCCTCAAAGGGCCAGATGGGAGCCTCTTCGTGGGGCATAGGCTCAGGTGCTATGCTCCAGGCTACCACTGCAGGGTCCTCTTCCCATTGCTCTGCAGCCAGGGCACCCACTGGGAGGACAGCACAATCTGCATACTGGGGGGCAGTCTGCATGGGAATAGCTGCCCACATGGGGCCCTCAACCTCTGGCAGTGGCTCCTCTCCTACAATCTCAGGGTAAGGCTCATCTGGGTTCTCTGCTGCCCGCAGGTCACTCAGTTGCCTGCTAGACCACTTTTCCTCTGAAGCAGTGTCCTGTTCTCCAGAATTATCCATCAGGAGTGCCAAGCTGCTCTGCGCTAGTCCCTTATCTGTGAGAGGACCTTCACTTGCAGTTGAGAGCACCTGGCTTGACCCTTCTTCTCTCCACTGCTGCAGCAGGCCCTCACATTCCTCCTGGTCAGGGCCCCGAGGAGCCATGGCAAAGTTGCCCTCTACCTGGGGGGACGAGCTCTTCGCCAGTAGTGCATTTTTCCGACATGTGAAGAAAGCATCTGAGGAAAGCCAAAATACCAGATTATAAGAAGACAGCATCAACCAACCTACACTCTTCTCCCAGTTAGACCAAAGCCGCATATAAACAAGAACTACATCCACCTTGCTCATCATTATATCACTGAGCCTGCCCACTTTAATGCCAGGAATATCATCATCGTCCTCAGAGCAAAGTGCTTACTATGTGCCAGGCACTGCTCTAAGTGCTTCATAAGTATTAGCTAATCTGTGTGTTAGAGATCTGATAAATATTCGGCGAATGAATAAAAGAACACTGTATCTTGTGGCAGGCGCCTGTATACCAGCTACTCCGGAGGCTGAGGCAAGAGGATCGCTTGAACCTGAGAGTTTGAGGTTGCTGTAAGCTATGACACCATGGCACTCTATCCAGGGCCACTGAGTGAGACTCTGTCTCAAAAAAAAAAAACAAAAACAAACAAACAAACAAAAAGGAACACTGTCTCACATAAATCTAGAACAAAGATGAGCACACATAACTCCACCACTTTTATGTGACAGTTAAGACTGCTATTACTATAAACTTTCTGGTTCTAAGAACTACATTACATTGGAACCAGCACTTGACTATGAATCAAAACCATAGGCTATAGACTATAACTGAAATTAACAAAACTAACTGGCCTCAACCAATGCCTCTAGTCCAGCAGTTCTCAACCTGAGGATCGCGACCCACAGGAACTATATTAAAGGGCTGCAGCATTATTAAGGCTGAGAACCACTGCTCTAGTCAGATGGAGTTACTCTTGACTATAATATGGGTACAAGAGAAGTCTGAACTAGATAATCTCCAAGAGCTTTTCTAGTTCTACAAATTCCCTAATCTACAAATGCACTCCAAAAGAAAAACTCCTAAAATAGACGGTCTCAAAATCTATAATTTACTTCTTAGCAAAGGCCTTTGGGCCTCTTCTCTAAGCTATTAATATTTATTGTACTTAGAAAATCTTGACAAATTTCATTATCTGCTTTTCCATTCCACAACACATCAGAGGCTATAAATTAGAAGATGCCAGCAACTGGCAGTAAGAGACAGCTGTAATCTCTCTGCTACAGCAACCATAAATGACAGCCAACAGGCAAGAAAGCAGGTGGGAAACACTCTAAAATTAGAGCCCTCGAACTCTGAACACAGTATTTTGGTGAGAGCATACAACCCACACACACTAATTTATTTACAGCACAGGACAAGAGACATGCATGATGCTGGCCCTCATTCACTTAACAGATTCAATTTATTGGCAATTTTTTTAAAGGCAAGAAAAAACTTAAAATGGCTGAAATATTGAACAACAGTTCAAATATTTTGTTTATAACCTATGTATATTTATGTTCTCTAAACCAGTGGTTTTCAACAGGGTGATTTTGCCCTCAGGGAGTATTGAGGAATGTCTAGAGATACTCTGGTTGTCACAACCATAGCAGTGCTACTGGCATCTAGTGGTTAAAGGACAGGGCTGCTGCTGAACAACCTGCAATGCACTAGACAGACCCACAACAAATGATCTGGCCCAAAATGTCAACAGTGCTGAGACAGAGAAACCCTGATCAAAACCCACAGGCTGGGTTGCTGGGCTTTAGTCTAAGGGCCTAATTATATGCCCCTTGAAACATCCTCTATGTATAAGAGATGGCAAGGTTCTATGGTTTAGGTGTACAAGGCTAGTAGCTTTCAACTTTTGCAGTTTTTTGGTGGTGATGGTGGTTTGTTTTTCCGCAGCAGAATACTTTTATTAAAAAAAAAAAAAATCTTATCTAGAAACCAAACACACAAAGTAAATATAAGTGGGACTATTTTAATGTGTGGGTGGGGAGGAGGCCTCCTCTGAGTTCCCTAGAAATCTACTGGTCTACCTCTGGACTAGCACACTGTTATCACTAAGGCTGCCATTATGGACAACAGAAGAGCTCCAGAAATGACAGCCGCAGCAATTAAAGGAGTATGCTTAGTTCTATGAAAACAATTACTTGTGTGGAGTGCCCCATTCCTCACAAGTATGGACACACAAGACATTGCTGAATTCACTGAGTATCTATCTACTAGTATACCAGGCAGTGTGTTAACACCAGTTATAGTGAACAAAACAGACATGGCCTTGGCCCCCTGAAGCTTGCATTCCAGTGGCAGACACACAGTAAAAAAATAAATTTAAAATATTTTTATGTGTAATATATTACCAATTACATACACACACACTTCTTGGTACTGCCCCCTAAACTGCAGGAGAAAAGTCTGGGTGTTCCGTGAGACCTCAAAGAGAAACTGATGGTTTCTCTGGAATTTCAAAAACCTGGAACAGGCGGTGCTGGCAGATTTTAAGTAAAGGATAATCTTTCCTCCTCTATTTAAGGTATAACCCGGGCATTGCCTACTCCATCACATCTCTCTTCAAATGTGAAGAATGCTTCTAAGCTGAGATTTAAATGTGACTTCTGAGCATTTGTTTTCAACTAAAGACATGGTGAGAGAGAAGCCAGAGTTGACAGGCAGCTGTGAAAGGTGAGTGTGAAGTTAACTTGGGAAAGACAGGTACCTCCAAGACTTCAACCCACAGACCTCCCAGGGTGGACCCACCTCTACCCACAATTCGGGCACACGCCTCGACCGGAGCTGTCATCCCTTCCTGACCCCCCAGAGCAGTGTCTCAGTCGGCCCCAGAACCTCTCTGCACCCCCCACCCCAGGAGCAGGGAAGGGTGGCCCTGCCCCAGCCGCAGCCCCCCTCCACGTTAACCGTGGCCCGACGTCACCGGACTACAGGTGTGAGGAGGGGGCCGCCCACGAGGGTCGTCGGCCAGGCCGGGGCCTCTTGGCATCAGGAGAGGCCCCGAGGGCCAGGGGCCAAGGACCGCCACCCCACTCTTTGGCACCGCCTGGTGGGCTGTGGTCCCGAGGCCCAGCGTCCTGCAAGCTACTTCAGACCCGCAGAGCCCCGCAGAGATAGGCCCGGGCCGGGTTCCTGCCTGTCGAGACGCGGGGCCGGTACCTGAGAGGGCGCGGAAGAGGCGCGCGGCCGGCAGCAGCAGGTAACACAGGCACGACGCGATCATGGCCGGCGCCGGCCGCCCGCAGCCCCTCCTGGCCGCCGCCCGCAGTCTCCCTCAACTCGGCCCCGCCCCCGGCCGACCCACGTGGCGCCGCCGCCCGCGCTTCAACAACAACTTTATTGAGAGCGCAGCGCTGCGGGGGGCTCGCAGGGGGCGGGGGGCGGTGGTTCCCGTGGCAACGGGCGGGCCTGGCTTTCCGCCACCACCAAATACTAGGGTTTAAAATTTAGTACCTCTGTCTGGTCAAGAGGAGACGAAACTCTCTGTTTACAAAGACGCAATCAATAAACCCAATACGCCACGGCCCAGCCTTTCCCACCCTTTGTAAAACCTAGACAGGAGTTTGAATTGACCTGGATACAAAATAATAAAGCCTAGATTTTATGATCTGAGATGTCCCTTGCTAACTTTTCCTCCGAGTTTATTTGGTAACAAAGTTTGGAATAAAGACTCCTCAAGGAAAAATAAAAAAAAAAAAATTAATACCTCCCTGGAGGGTCTATAGTATTTATTCAAACGCCACAGTTATTCCCACTTACCCTGCTTTGTATACACCTTGGGACCCCATCTAACCTCTCCCCAACTCGGTTTTCTCGTCTGTAGAATGAAGGGCTGGACTGTGTCGTTAAGGCTCAACTTAGCCCTGACTTCTATAATCTACCCCTTCTCAGCCAGAAAGAGAGTGAACTTGAGTTTGTCCCCATTTTCCACCTTTTCCTGCCTCTACTATCTTCCCCAGCTCAGCGTCTAGGTCACAAATAGAATCCTCCTTTGCTTCAGCACCTAAGATTTTGTCTCCTTCCCCACCTGTTAGAAATGGGCCTTCTTTTCCCTAAGGTGGGGTGAGAGGTGTCCCATTGTTAAGAGAGTCAAGAATAAAAGAAAAATAATCACCTCTACAGGCCAGGGAGCAGTCTGGCTGGTGGTTTGTTTACCTTGAAGTATCTCCCCAGCACCTAATATAATGCACACGAGTAGAGACCAAATAAACCTTTGTCCACTGGTTGAACCAAGCAGGTGTCGCTAAATGAAGGCTAGTTCTTCTGTGCCACCCAAAGACCTCTTTGAGTTTCTCTTCCTCAAACCCAATCCTCAGTCTTCTGTCCCAACCCTGCTCTGAAGAAAGGACTGTATAATACGCCCAATTTCAGTACCGAGTGTCTGAGCTGTGTGATTTCCAATTTGTGGCTGGAGCCTTGGTTGTTCAGGGAAGCCCTCTGGGGAGTCACCAGATCCTGGACCAGCTGGGTACATCATAACACTGAAAGGCTAGAAGGAGGAAGAAGGAAAGAGTCAGTACTGTGGCCTTCCCACTATGTACCCTTAGACGAAGAGATGGCAATGTCTGCCTTCAGGCAACAGCACTCATCTCTCTGCCTGAGATGAGGCCATAGCAATCTGAAGGTTAGGAAGCTGCTCAAAAATTAGTGCACAAATGTTAAGATCTACCTAAGCAGCCCCCAAGTTCAGGCTCATTCCTTTACAAGTAAACCCTCCTTGTACTCGCCTTCCATTTTGTTCTAATAGTTACCCAGAAGTCCAAGTTCCAAGTCAGATCCTAAGTCAAAAAACTGGCCTGGAGACTATGTTTATCATTTAATGAAGTAATGGTTCCCTTATCTACTTGGAATTTTTTTTTTCACTTTTTTGAGATAGAGTCTCACTTTGTTGTCTTCAGTAGAGTGCAATGGGATCATAGCTCACAGCAACCTTAAACCTCTTGGGCTCAAGCAATCCTCTTGCCTCAGTCTCCCAAGTAGCTGGGACTACAGGCACCCACCGCAATGCCTGGCTATTTTTCAGTAGAGACAGGGTATCACTGTAGCTCAGGCTGGTCTCAAATTCCTGAGCTAAGGCAGTCTGCCCACTTTGGTTTCCCAGAGTGCTCAGATTATAGACGTGAGCCACCACACCCAGCCTGGAATATGTTTTTAAAATACTAATTTCTAGGCCCTACTCCCAGAGTTCTGAGTTAACAGGTTAGGGATGTGCCCCTTAAGCATTCATCAAGTTATTCTGATGTATAGTTTGGGAACCTCTGCTAACAGGTCTAGCCTCAACTGGGCTGTTCAAGGCACATGTGTGGGCACAATGTGTCAGCCAACTGATCTATGTTCTTTCAGAGGCTTTTCCTGAGGCAGTTAAGCAAAGCTTCCCTCTTCTTGACCCATACGCAGGTATGTTGGAAAGTGTGGGGATCACAGGCTTTGGAGTGAAACAACCTGAGATTAGATCCTGTCTCTGCCACTTCCCACACATGGAACCTCTCAGGTAGTCTAACTTCTTGAGGCCTCAGTTTTTTCACTATGCCTGACCCAACACAAGCTTTCAGTGTTTACTGATATATTTTTGGAACTTATGCAACAACAACAAAAAACAAATAGCTCTATCCACTGTTAATGGAGGGTCTTCTTCCACTATCCCCGGCCAAAATAAGGTTCCTGCTCTTCAAACTAAAATGTGACATTGCTAAGCAAGCCAATAACTGCAGATTCCAGGAAACTTGGCCTGGAGAAGTGCAGCCTCAGGCTTCTCCAGTGAAAGGAAAATTACAAATACAACATGCACGGTCTCTAGCCTCATCGTGTCAGAACTTTTCCAAGAGACATAGGCTGAGCGCCTCAATTCCTTCCAACCAAGACAATGAAAGCTTTGATGAGCACCTACACTCAATAGCAGTGTGGTTTCCAGGATGTAGAACCTACCTAATGGGGCAAGTGGGAGGTTTTGCAATACTTTGAGGCATTTAAAATGTTCTTTTAAAGGGGAATTTCTGGGCGGCACCTATGGGAAGGGCGCTGGCCCCATATACTGAGGGTGGTGGAGTCAAACCTAGCCCAGCCAGCTAAAACAGCAGTGGCAACTGCAACAAAAATAGCTGGGTGTTGTGGCGGGCGCCTGTAGTCCCAGCGACTCAGAAGGCTGCGGTAAGAGAATCGCCTAAGCCCAAGAGCTGGAGGTTACTATGAGCTGTGATGCCACAGCACTCTACCCGGGGCGACAAAGTAAGACTCTGTCTCTAAAAAAAAAAGGGCAGGGTGGTGGTGGTGGTGGAATTTCCCATGTATAGGAAATCTAAGCCCTGAGAGCTCAAATTTTAGTTATAACAACAGGTACATAGGGAAGTTAAACAGGTTGGCTGCCTGATTTAACTTATTGGTTGAACATAGGTGATAGTTGGGGTGGCATATTGCTTCCTTCAGGATTGCAGAGGCTACTGATCAAGGCCTGCCCAAAATAAATATAAGCTACATATGTAATTTAAAATTTTCTAGTAGCCTTATATAAAAATAAATAAGTGGTTGAAATCAATTTTAGTGTTTTATTTAATCCTCTAAATTCAAAATTTTAGTATTTTAACACATAATCAATATTTTTAAATGATATATTTTATATTCTTTTCTTTCTTTCTTTCTTTTTTTTTTTTTTTTTTTTTACCAAGTCTTCAAAATCCAGTGTGTGTTGTACTTGGACATCACCTCTCAATTTGAGGTAGTCATATTTCAAGTGCTACAGGAAGAAACTAGCAGCTACCACGTTGAACGTGTGTGGGTCTGCAGAGCACAAACAGCCTCTCACATAGGATAGACAGAACAGAATTACCCGTTTTCACCTCTTACAATAACCTGAGGCCCCTATACTCCTGGTAACTTGGCTTCTTTAAGGCTTGTGTTTCTTCCCTTCCTGATCTCAGGATCTATGGCTAGATAGTCTCAGGATGTGCCAAATTAGTTTGAGCTGCTGCATTCATTTGTTCACTTATTTGCCGATTCATGCATTCATGTACTCATTAGACATTTATCAAGCACTCGTCACTGTATGACCCAGCCTCATCCTTGTCTTTTCTTGGTCTCCTCCCTATTCCTCCTCATCCCTTGAAGACTTTGGTCCTGGACTCACAATCTTTCCTCCCTCAGATCCGCCCATCACCAATGTGAATGAGCCTTCCTAACTCCCAGAAGCTCATTGCCATGACCTTCTCAATGACCTTCTTTCCCAATCTATTTAAGACACTCCTTACCCTGACACCAGCTTGCATGTGTCAAGGGCACCGCTTGGAAGTGGTAAATTACACATCCATTCTGAGGGGTCACATGGGGGCTCTCTGCCTCTCCCACTTTAGCTTCTGCTTCATCTATTCTTTCACTATGTCAAACCCTTGACCTCTCCATTCCATCCTTCTCAAGCTTCCAGCCCAGTCATCATTTCTCTCTTTAACATGTAATTCCCATGATCCTGCTTTTAAATCACTCTCTTTCCAATATCAATGCTCCTGCCCATTGTTCTTAGATTATATCTGCCTAAGTCAGTAAAACCATCCTTGTTGGCTCTTAAGGTTTGGGTTGCCGAGCACCGTGCTGAGCACGATGAACAAAATGACCAACCACCCAGATTGAGGCCATTAGTGAGCTGATCTCCACCCTCAGTTCTGCTCGCCACCCTCCCCAGAAATCCCATGCTCTTTAATCAACTTTCTCTCCTACTTCCACAGCAAGAGTCTGTTCTCAGACTCACTGCTCCTCTGCTTCCCTTCTTGCTCAAGGAGATCAGCTCCCTACCAACGTTAGAGAGAAGATAGAACCAACAAGTGTAAGCTCTCTACTCTCTGTCACCACAGCAATGTTTTGCCCAGCACCTGTAACCAGCTATTCCTCTTTCCATCCTAACACAGCCTCTGACCTTCCACTGCACTCAGGACCCCCTCCCTCCTTCAAGATGGGGCTCCTTTACTTGCCCTTTTTCTTCACTGACTCCTTCCCAGCAACACTTCTTTTTGAGACAGGGTCTCACTCTGTTGCCCAGGCTAGAGTGTAGTAACAATATCATAGCTCACAGCAACTTCAGACTCCTGGACTGAGTTGGCAGCTCAGCTTCCCAATTAGCTGGGCATGCACCATCACACCTAGCTAATTTTTCTTTTTCTTTTCTTTTTTTATTAATATGGGGTCTTGCTATGTTGCTTAGGCTGTTCTCGAACTCCTGGCCTCAAGCAATCATCTCACCTCAGCTTCCCAAAGTGCTGGGATTATAGGCGTGAGCCACCATGTCTGGCCCCCATCAACATGTTCAAATTACTCCTATGCTATAAAACCCTCCCTTGGCCCTATGTCCCCCTCCGAGCTAGTACTCTGTCTCCCCACCTCCCCTTCACAGCCAACCTTCTTATAAGAGTTGTCCGCACCTGCTGTCTATTCTTCCTCACCTCTTGTTCATGCTCACGCCACTGAAATAGATCTTCCCCCACGACTGCACTGGAACTCCCTCACCAAAGTTCCCAAAGCCTCCCTTGTTGAGGACAGTGGGATCGGCAGAAATAACACCCTCCAGGGCTTATCATTTCTTGAATATTCAGTAATTTTGCCCCCGATTCTTCTAAGATTCTCTCCTCTTGGTTTCTGTGACTTTCTTATTTTCCTTCTATCTCAGTGGACATTCCTGTCCTCACATCCTTCACTTCTGTTCCTCTGACCATCCTCCTTTCACTGACGGTGTTCCTAGGATTTCCCCTTTGCCCTCTCCCCTCCTCTTACTCTACTAGCCCTCTTTAGGAAAATTTCATCATTTCAATGGCCTCAAATGCCATCCATACACTAACAACTCACACATCTACATTTTTAACCTGAATCCTTTTCCTGGGCCACAGATCCTAAGTCCCTTTGCCAGTGAACCTCTCCAATGGGTATCCTAGAAGCAACTCAAAGACTCCACACACCCAAAGCTGCACTTATCACCTTCCCCCACCATCCTCCAAAGCCTCTGCCCCAGCTACCTTGTCCTCTTCTTTATGAATGGCACAGCCATCTCCTAAGCGATCCTGGCCCCTCACTTTTTCTTCTCTTTTATATCTGATCCATCCTCAAGTCCAAATGGTTCAACCTTCCTTACATTTATTCTGTTAGTCCACATCCTCCCTTTAGACCCTGCCAACTAGTGTTGATTCCCCTCTGGTCTTCAATCTGCTTTCCACATGGCAGCCAGAGCAATCTTTCTACTTCGTGAACCATATCAGGTCACACTGCTGCTTAGAACCTTTCTGTGAACCCCAACTGTCCTCAAGATGCAAGCCAAGCTCCTCAGCATAGCACTGAAGGCCTTTCACCTTGTTTCATTTCTTAGTACTTACTTCCCACCACTATCCCCAGTGAAAGTCACACTTTACCCTCACCTGTCTACTCGAGGTGACTTGAACATGCCATGCGGACATTGTATATGCTTTTTTCTCAGCCGCAAAACCTCCCCCACATCCACACCACCCCTTTGCCTTCACCTGGTTGCTGCTAATAGACTTTGGATAGACATCCCTTAGTCAAGGAAGCTTCTTGCATCATTTCTTTTTATTTTGCAGGGGTATTTTTTTGGCTGGGGTTGGGTCTGAACCCACCACCTCCTATATGGGGCCAGAACCCCACTCCTTGAGCCACAGGCACCGCCTGCTACCTGAATCTTTGACACTCACACTGACACAGACACACAGTTGCCCCCAGTAGGGACAAGACACCACCTCCTATTTGCTTTTGCAGCACCCTCGCCCACTCTGCGCTCAACACTGTCCCTGCGTTCTCGTCTGTACCCCTCAGTAGACTGTATACTCCGTGAGTTTCACCACTCCATCCCTGTCACCTAGTCGGCCAGCACCAGGGCACTTAACACAGTGAACGAGTGAATCGATGAATGAATGAACAAACAAAAAATCCTGCTCTGTGAAGAGCTTCATTTCATGAGGACACCAAATAGGGTGAAATCCAAACTTGCAAAAGGGGGCGCATAATGAGGAATTTCTTTGCACTTCCTGCTGGCTTTTTGCTTTACAAAATAATGCACCTGAACACGCCTTTCTTTATGACACCAAGCCCTTTATTTGAAATCTGACTTGACTTAGAACTACCATCTTTTTGCAAATCCCTTGTATAAAATCTGTACTGTATTGTCACAACTAATGTGACAGCATCTGGTCCTTTCTTTGGTTGCGTTTCTTCATCTTGCCTCCTCATATGTTTTTATGCCAACCTCCTTTCTCTGAACTTTTTCTTTCCATTCTCTCCCTTTGAGAACTCGGACCTTTAATAATCATCTTATGCTAATGGCCATCAAATACTTTTTCTTATAAGGCCAGATGGGAAATATTTTTGCCTTTGTAGGCCCTTAAGCCTCTGAAATAACTGCTCACCACTGCCATTGTGGCAGCCACAGGCAGACCTACCCAGAGGATCATGACTGTGTTTCAATACATATTTATAAAACAAGGAATGGACCAGATTTGGCCCCTGGATTGTAGTTTGCCAATTGAGGAAATATACCACCTAATCCCAATTTAGCCATGGGCAGGAGATGCCCAGAGGGGGGAAACAACCTTGTCATGTTCAAGGAGCAGCAAGTGGGTCAGTGTGGAAAGGCGGCCTAGACTCTGCAGTCAGAGTAACTTCACTTACATCTCAGCCCTGCCACTTGCTAGCTGCATGACCTTAAGCCATCTACTTAACCTTTCTGTGCTCAGTTTCCTCATCTGCAAAATGGGAACAACACTAATATCTCATAATACCAAGATAATAGTTGTTTGGGCAACTTAAATGCATTAATACATGTAAAGTCCCTGAAACAGTGCCTGGCATTTATTAAGTGCTATATATAAATGGTACCTATAAGATATGAAAGGGTCCCTCTGCCTTGCTTCCCACTAGTGGAAGTTAAGCAGGAATATTGTTGATAAAGAAGGCAATTATCATTCCCTTAATATTTGACATCCATTCCTTGCCCCAGGTGACATTGTCTTTGACTTGTTTCAAATCAAAATCAGAGCTCCTCACTCCTCTGGAACTGTTTTGCTCCCGCTCTGTGGACTATGTAGTCAGTTTGCCTCCCACTCCCTAAGTGCCCTAAGTGCCTCAGGCCCACCCCCAGCACCATGGGATTTGTCTCACAAATGAACTGTTAAAAGCACCACAGTTCGGGGGGGCACCTGTGGCTCAGGGAGTAGGGCGCCGACCCCATATACCAAGGGTGGTGGATTTGAACCCGGTCCCGGCCAAACTGCAACAACAACAACAACAAAGAAACAGCTGGGCATTGTGGTAGGCACCTGTAGTCCCAGCTACTTGAGAGGCTGAGGTAAGAGAATCGCCTAAGCCCAAGAGCTGGAGGTTGCTGTGAACTGTGATGCCACAGCACTCTACTGAGGGCGATAAAGTGAGACTCTGTCTCTAAAAAAAACAAACAAACAAGAAAAGCACAACAGTTCAATCAAATGGTGGTTACAAGGCATATCAGGTAAATGGTGTCTGAAAAAAGGACCCAAATTCAACTGATTTTTGGTAATCGTGAAAAGACAAAGGTAGAAAGGACAGTCTTTTCAACAAGTGGTGCTGACACACCACATGCAAAACAAAGTAATCTCATCCTGGACCCCACGCTTGATCTAGAAATTAACTCAAGGTGGTTTATAGGAAAGGTTCTGGAGGCTCAGCACTGGCCACATGCACCAAAGGTGGTGGGTTCAAACCCAACCCCGGCCAGCTAAACAATGACAACTGCAACAAAAAAATAGCTGGGTGTTGTAGCGGGCACCTGTAATCCCAGATACTTGGGAGGCTGAGGCAAGAGAATCACTTAAGCCCAAGGAGGTTGCTGTGAGCTGTGACACCACAGCACTGTACTGAGGGCAACATAGTGAGACTCTGTTTCAAAAAAGAAAAAAGGCCTGGAAATAGATGGTGGTGATAGTTGCATAACATTGTGAATATACTTAAATGCAACTGAATTGTACACTTTTTTTTTTTTTTGAGGCAGGAGACTCAAGCTGTCCCCCTGGGTAGAGTGCTGTGGCATCACAGCTCACAGCAACCTCCAACTCCTGGGCTCAAGTGAGTCTCCTGCCTCAGCCTCTCGAGTAGATGGGACCACAGGCGCCTGCCACAATACCCGGCTATATTTTTTGGTTGCAGCCGTCATTGTTGTTTGGCCAATCCGGGCTGGATTCGAACCCGAATCCAGGGTTCGAATGGCTGGTGCCTTAGCCACTTGAGCCATAGGCGCCGAGCCTGAATTGTACACTTAAAAGTGTTAAAATGGGCCAGGCTTGGTGGCTCATGCCTGTAATCCCAGCACTCTGGGAGGTCTAAGCCAGTGGATTACTTGAGCTCAAGAGTTGGAGACCAGCCTGAGCAAGAGCGAGACCCCATCTCTAAAAATAGCCAGGCATGTGGTGGGCACCTGTAATCCCCATTGCTTGGGAAGCTGAGCAAGAGGATCGCTTGAGCCCAGTAGTTTGATGTTGCTGTGAGCCATGATGCTACAGCACTCTAACAAGGGCAAAAGTGAGACTGTCTCAAAAAAAAAAAAAAAAAAGCAAGAAACAAAACAGTATTATCTTACACGTATCTTGCCATAATTTCTAAAATGTGTAAATGATCACAGACATGTAAAAGCTAAAACTATAAAACTTCCAGAATAAAATATAGGAGAAAATCTACATAACATTGGGTTAGGCAGAGATATGTCACATTTGACACCAAATTCATGATCTGTGGCAGAAAAAAATTGATAATTTTGACAAAAATTTAACTTTTTTTTTTGAGACAGAGTCTCACTCCCTTGGTAGAGTGCTGTGGCATCATAGCTCACAGCAACCTCCAACTCTTGGGCTCAAGCAATTCTCTCATCTTAGCCTTCCACGTAGCTAGGACTACAGGTCCGTGCCACAATGCCCCATTATTTTTTTAGAGACAGGGTCTCGCTCTTCTTCAGGCGGGTCTCGAACCTGTGAGCTCAGGACAATCTACCCACTGAGGCCTCCCAGATTGCTAGGGGCTGGCGCCCTACTCCTTTGAACCACAGGCGCCGCCCAGAATTTGACTTTTTAAAAAAAGATATTTTTCCCTCTGTGAACGACACTGTTAAGAGAATGGGAAGACAAGATCCAGATATTTGAAAATCACATTTTCCTGTTTTACTTAATTGATTTTTTTCTTTTTTGAAACAGAGTCTCATTTTGTGACCCTGGGTAGAATGCCACGGCATCACAGCTCCCAGCAACCTCTTGGGCTTGAGCAATCCTTTTGCCTCAGCATCCCTAGTAGCTGGGACTACAGGTGTGTGCCACCACGCCTGGGCTGAAAATCTCATTTTCTGACAAAAGACTTGTATATCCAGAATATACCAAGAACTCTCAAAATTCAACAATAAGAAAATAGATAATCCAATTTTAAATGGGCAAAAAATCTAAACAAACAACAGAAAAAAATCTATGAATGGCAAATAAATACATGAAAAGATGCTCAACATCAGCAGTCACTGGGAAAGTGCAAACTAAAACCACCGTGAAATACCGTTACGTATTTACCAGAATGGAAAACCAAAACCAAAATCTGGTAATAGGAAACATTGGCAAGAACGTGGAGCGGCGATGGTCTCATACATTCCTGGTGGGAATTCAAAACGGTACACACTGAAAAACAGCTTGGCAGTTCCTAACAAGGTTAAACACACACCTATCCCATGACCCAGCAATCCCAGGCCTCGGTATTTACTCAAGAGAGATGAAAGCTTATGTTCACCCAAAAACCTGTATGAGAACATTTATAACCACTTTACTCGTAGTCCCAAAATAAAGGAAAATATGAAGCTATCTTTCTGCAAATGAACAGATAAATAAAGCATGGGACATCCATGTGATCAAACATTACTCTGCAATAAAAAGGAACAATCTGTTGTACCAGGTGACAACACGGCGGGGATCTTCAATGCATTTGTTAAGTGAAAGAAGCTGGCCCCAAAGAATACACACCTTGTATGATTTCATTTATATGATTCAGGAAAGGTGAAACTGTTAGGGTAGAAACCTGAACAGTGGTTCCCAGGGGCCAGAGAAGGGGGTAGGATAGCCATAAAGGGGTGTGAGGACTTTTTAGGATGATGGAGCTACCGCCGTAGATAACAGACTTTATGTATGTGTCAAAACCTATAGAACTGTATACCACAAAGAGGTATACCACAGGAGTCTACTATATATGAATTAAAGTAAAAGCAGCCAGGAGTGGGCAGGGGGAGGGAGGATGAAATGCAGCTATTGAAAAACAAATATAACTGTATTACAAGTGAATGAAATAACCACACTGAATGGGATGGGCATCAAGAATTGACCTGAGTAACTCTGGGCAGGGAGCACTGGATACCATGAGAATAAACAATAGCGACAACAAAAACCCTATGGACTAACAAACACAGTACTCTAGTGGCTAAATGTGTTTCCTTTATTATTATTATTAAATCATAGCTGTGTACACTAATGCCATCATGGGGTACAGTGTGCTGGTTTTATATACAATTTGAAATATTTTCATCAAACTGGTTAACATAGCCTTCATGGCATTTTCCCAGTTATCATGTTAAGACATTTCCATTCTACATGTAGTAAGTTTCACATGTACCCTTATAAAATGCACCGTAGGTGTGGTCCCACCAATTACCCTCCCTCCACCTGTCCTCCCCCCTCCCCTCTCCTCTCTTTCCCCTTTCGCTCAATTTGTTTCTGGGGATATGGCTTTTAGAAATTCTGAAACTGCTTTATGTAGATACCAGAGATGAACAAATAAACAGAGAGATTGTATAAAATGAGACCTGGGTTTCTAGCCAGGAGAAAGAAATGACAAATATGAAAAGGAGCAGGCGCAAATGAACCCCGTGGTGCTGGATTAGAGATAGCAGTATCAGTATAGCCTTGCGGGGTGTGTGTGTATATATATACAGACACACGTGTACACACATATACACACACATCTATGATGGATATAGAAACAAATATGTGTTTTGGAAGAGTTAGTATACAAAACAAACAAACAAAAAAAGAGTTAGTATACACACACACACACACACACACACACACGTTTCTTTCCTACCTATATTTACCAAAATAGACCAGAAGCTCCCTCAACCCAAGAGTAGTGAGCACACCAGCTCCCAGAGCTAGATACCAAAATACCACTCTCCCCTTGGACAAGTAATTAATTCCTGTAGTTCCAGAAAGTAAAGAAAGGCTCAAATAGAGCAGGAGCCTATCAGAGGAGCACAGGAGTCAACCTGAACGAGCTCCCACTGGTCAAAGTTGGAACTTTAATGGCAAAACAAATGATAATATTGTATTGTAATGCAAAGAATAAAATAAACGTCTTTGAGGATTGATATAAACACCTAAATAAATAAATGAGGGATAGGGACAAAATTCTCTCCTGCAGAACAATTCCAATTAACAACTGTAGAAGGATTGTGGATATAGAAAATCATTAGGATGCTATAGCAATAATTGCTGAGTCATAATCCACTGATGGATGCTAAAATTAGTGGGCAAAAGTTTACGCTTAAACAGAATATTTGCAGAATCTTAAAGTATCGTCCCTACCCCTGTGTTAATTACAAAGATAAAAATAGTAACTTTACAGTGGAAAAAGCTGTCAGACACTACCTTGACCGAGTGATCAGTATAACTAACTCATCACGTACTCCACACTGAGAAGTACGCGTCAACTCTTGGCACCCTTCCCAATCATGATGGCAAAACATCAGACAAATTAAGGAGCGTTCTACAAAATGCTCTGAAAGCATCAGGTCATGAAAGACAAAAAAAGCCGGAGGAAATGTCACAGATTGGAGGAGACCAACAGAGCCACAATAAACCCAGCATTATGGAAGCCTGGTACCAAAAAGGGACATTAGTGGCAAAACTGGTAAAAAACAAAGGCAGCATGTATGTTAGTTCACAGCATCGTATCGATGCTAATTTCTTAGTTTGATCATTTCTCTACGGTTATAGAAGATATTAGGGGTAAAAAGTGTATGGGAACTCTTCTATTATGTTTGTAACTCTTAAAAGTCAATTTTACAAAGGATACCCTTTTGTAATACAAAAATGTTTTAAAATAACGTATAAAAAGAAGATTGCAGGTATTATGTTACATTTCATGATTTTTTAAAAGATAGAAATTTTTTAAAATTGTATTTCTTAAACTTTTCATTTTTACAGAATTGACTCTCATACAAAAATACTGCTGTCCATCATTCTAAAGAAAATCTCTGATAATGTCACTCTCCTGTGTAAAAATCTTCAATGGCTTCTAATTGCCTTTAATTGCATTTGAATCTGTCCCTGCAGTTGCTCTGGCCCATGTGGCTCCCCTTTCCCTACTCCCCTTTATATCCTGCATTCCTACCTAAAGCCCTGCTGCCTTCCTTCACCCCACACGCCTAGAAATGCCTCTTCCCCAGCCTCTGCTTGTCCAGAGCCCAGAAACCTCACTCTCCCTTGAATTCCTAGAAGATTTTCATCACAAACCTTGTCAATTTCCAGTGCTGCTCTGAGACCCGGGACAAGGATGCCTCTGTCCAGTGGCTTTTGGAGTACCTTCCGCAAAATTGTCCAACTCACCCTCCAGAGAGTTCTTTCTGTCCAAGACCAGCGGTCACATACTCCCTCTTTCTCCCCTTCAATAATGCTTCCTTATCCTCCACACCAACATAGGGCTGACCAAATGCTCTAAGAACTCCAGGGCTCCTGTCTACCTGAATCTCATCCTCCTGGGAGTGATCATCCCCCCGACCTGTTGGGTATTTCTTTTGAGGAACCACAAGACTGAGCCAGCTGGATGGCATTGCCACACTGATTTAGAGTAACTGACTCAAATTGTTGATATGAACAAAAACTCTGCCAAAAACTTGCCTAGGACCCTCACCCTAGGGTGGCCTTGTCAGTTTTTGTCTGGTATTACATATCCCCTGAAAGGGCCCTGTCCTAATCACATCTGCATTCCCTCCCCACAGTCCTGTTTGTCTGGAGACCTTGCATATAGTAGGTGCTCAACAAGTATTTCCTAGAATGAATGCCTGAAGGCATGAGTAACAGCTTGTACATATTGCCTTTGATCCATGATTCTAGCCATGTTTTTCCTATGCAAATTTCTGGATCTTCCTCATTCTTTTGATTGGGATTTTCTCATCCCAACCCCTCTGGTCACTGACCTGACCGTTGGTGTGCTGAAAGCTTATCAAGAAGGAATAAACACGCCTCCAGATTCTCTTGACTGCAAACTGCAACTGAACTTCAACTCCAAGGCATGTGAAAATGGCCAAGCATGGGAATGCTGGTTGAGTGGTTTCAAGGTAGGCAGCCCAGTAGTTTGGGTAGACCAGTGCTTTGGCTGCAACAAACTGTAGTGATAGAACATATGTTGTCGTGCTTTGCTTTTGATCTTCTGCTCCAAGGTTGAGGATACTCTCCCAGGGGGGAAAGAAGAAAGGAAGAACCGGGCCGATGAAAACGGAGTTTACCCATCACTGACATACTTCGTACCTGAAGCACAGCCACCTTGAGTGAAGACCATGGTGGCAGCTCTTCACAGTCACCTGATTAAGGAGCGTGGGTTTGGTCCTGACTCAGAGGGAAATGCAACACGACTGAGAGGTCTCCCCCACAGCACCTGAGCACTTACAGCCAAGCCTGGGCTTGGCCGCAGCGGACATACAGGTGACTGCCAGAGTCACCAAGAGGGCTGGAGGCCTGCTGTTGCCAAGTCCCTCTACGTGGATCACAATAACTGCATGAGGTCATGGAATGTTGAAGATGAAATGAAAGTAGCTCCTAAGTCACAAAGTCACAAGCAGGTGGACATCCTTTCGACAGGGCTCCTGGAAATAGAGCTGTCCCACTGTCCCTGATGAGCACAGGAAGTAGCTCCCTCTCCCAGACAGAGTTGGGGGGAGTGGGGGTCAAATCCATGAATGTCCAATTCCCACCAAAGCCCCCTCTCCCAGGGGATGGCTGGGATGGAAGGGTAACCACAGGCTCCCCTGGGATTCCCCTGTGTGAGGGCAGAGATAGACACAACGCCTGAGGCAGAGGTGAATGGACAGGTGTGTTTCTTAGGGACCCGGCTAAAAGGTGGCAAGAAGCTGGCAGCAGCCCTCAAGAGGGTCCTGGCACCATGGACAATGATGATGAGCCTCTTGAGCCCGAGACACAAGGTGAAAAGGCATCCCATCTCTCACCACGCAGGCCTGTCCTGGCTGCATCAGTTAACACCCATGGATCACAGGAACCCTGGAGCCCACTGCTCTCCTCATCTGGGACCCTCTAGAATTGGGATGATATGTTACATTGACTCAGCTTCAGGGCTTGGCAAGCACTGAGAGTTGGATGCAGTGCTATGCTGGAACTGGCTCTGGCTGGCTTTAATTTTTATTTTATGGTCTTGGTTGATGTCATTTTGGTAGTTTAAAATCGGCCACATTTGGGAATATTTACACCACATGAATTGGCTAAACTATAAGTCAGGGTATTTTGATGGTTTTGTTTTGTTTGATTTTTGATGAGATAAATAGTTACCAGCATCCCCGTGGTTGAATGGAAGTCTAAAATTGTTGGACTGATGAGGAAATTAAGACTTGGAAATACACCACTTTTCCAAGGCACTCAGCAGTTTGGCCACTAAGCTGCTGTATGTCTTCTAACTACCCGGCCACTGCTACTTACACACACAGACCTTGTATCATACAGACTTTGTGTTACCAGCCAGGAAATAAATGTTGGAACCTGACAAGGACAAAGAAGGATACAGACCTGTGCAGATTTGTTAGAAACCCCACCATCCTAGTATCTAGGTGGTCACAACTTGAGATGCTGGTCACCAATGCTCAGTCCTTCCAAAGAGGAGGTTGGCTGAGTTCTGACAGGTCCTGCTGATACTGGAAGATTGAGCTCTAGAACTTCCTGGGTGGCCTTTAGGAGCCCATGGCTGGTTTCAGATCAGTGGACCAGAGGTGGAAAAACCATGTCTAGCAGGGAACGGGGGTACAGGAAGCTCTTCCCCTCCTGTCAGCGTCTCATCAAACCAACACATGTATTTAATCACAGCAATCAGTTTCAACCCAAGGGAGATTGTCAAGCCCCTCCTTCTTCTTGGTCATAAAATCAATGTTGGATTGGAAGGAAGAGAATCTAGGTCAAATTCTTAAGTGTCAAATTCTCTCTTGCTCCCTGGAACTGCTCCTGGTCTGTTTTATTTTCCACTTAACCCAAATTAACCTGTGCTGCCCTGGCCCTCCCCAGCACCGTGTGTGCCTGACAGAGAGGAAGCCTGGGCGTTTGGACCCACCCTTTCACCTGCAGACCCTGAAACCCATGCAAGCAAATAAGAAGGAAAAGTGCAATCAGGGAGCTCATCTCCAAGGCAGGCCCCAAAAACGCAATGCCGCGGGAGCAGCCACTGTCCAGGGAGCATGGCAGAGTGTGCTCACAAGACCCCAAGGACCATGTGTTGAGAAGGGAGGGCTTGTGGCTTGTGCAGTGCAGTCACTCTGGCAGGGCTGAGCACCTTAAGCCACATGAGGCCAGGGGGATGAAGGCCACTGCCAAGAGCTGGGATGCAGAGGAAGGGAGCAGAGCCCAGGGGCAGTTGGTAGCAGGCTCCACCCAAGGGGCTGGCAGATTTCATCCCCAGAATCAAGGAGGTGAGTTTTTCTTCCAGATGAGACCGAAAACGTGCCAGCTCCAGAGAGTAGCGAAGAAGCCCTCTACTGTGAGGCCGAAACCCTGCCGACTGTCGAAAAAGAGAAATCAGCCTGGGAGAGTTCAGAAACAGACCTAGAGATTGAAGGTAAGAGTGGGCTTTGGGAGTGGTGGCGGGGGCAAAGGAGGAGGGGAGATGTCTCAGTGGCGCCCCCGGAAGCTGGAGAAACAGTGTCCAGGAGCTGGCATCTCACACCTTTCCAGAGCCTGCCAAGGCTCTGCCTGGCAGGACGTCCTGCAGAGGGACTGTGGGAGAAGGGCCTGTGCTCAGTTTTCACCATGTCCTCTTCAAGGCTGGCTGGGGCCTCAGCTGGCTGCCTCGGGAGCAGTACCTCACATCAGCTTGCCAAGGGCCAAACTGGTGCAAAACAGGGGGTTCTGCTCTTCTAAATGTTTCCACCTATGGCATCCTATGCAGTCTTTGCAATGGTCCTAGGAGATAGGCATTATTGTCAATTTTTAACAGAAGAGGAAATTGAAGCTTAAAGAGATTGTGTGAGTTGCCCAAGGCCTCTGGGAGCTTGCCAAGCCTATGCTGGCAGATCCCATATTCAACTCTCCTTGAAGGTCTGCCTTGGTACGCCATATGCCAAGGCCCCAGAGTATTTCTGTGGCGCTTCTTGAATCCCACTCATCTTAGAGTTCGTGTTTCCCTGTTGGACAGCCCATGTTTTCCCTTTAACAAATTTAAGCATGCCTGGGTGTCAGGCCTGCTGAGCAGGAGCACCCTGCTCCTAATTTCCCCAAGGAGGAAAGCGCCCAAAAGAATATTTATGAAGCAAGGGGAGGATGACGTTGGTCCCACCCAATGGGGTCAGCCTCAAACATCCTAACCTGAGGCTAGCCCAGTAACTCTTCCTCTCCTGCGTCCTTGCAGCTAGATAGGGAGCAGTGACTCACAGGCCCCAGAGATAGAGAGGAGGCCATTCTGCCGCATTTAATTGTGAGGCTCATCTTCACAGAGTCAGCTCATAAACCTCCCCTCCAAGGTCAACCTCCAAGGTCAAACTTGGAGGCAGACCTCCTTCCTGCTGCCCCAGACATCTTGTTGCTTTTTTCCTGACCTTTTATTCTCATTGAGGCTGTCTCTAATGTTGCTATGACACCTGACTTCACCTGGTTGGAGGAAGTGACAAAGAGCAACACTGGATGTCTGCCCAAGGCTCCTGTCTCACTCTCATTCCTCCTCACCTTCCCCCAGCAAGTGACAATGCTGTTGCAAGCGACCCCTAAAATGAACCATAGTGAACACAGCTACAAAGGGACAACCTCAAACAGAGCAGAATTAGTTCCAAGGAGAACATCAGGGGTTACTTCCC
>NW_003852415.1:3395098-3400344 GCF_000181295.1 Otolemur garnettii
GGCTGAATGTGCACCAAGAACTCTGTCCTGAAAGGAAACTCAGGGCTCAGCTGTTCTGGATCTAGCGCCCCTGCGGCTGGTGCTGTGGTTTGGGTGTTGGTGGAAAGGCTTCAGGACAGCATGGGAAGTGACCAGGGAAGTTCAAAGCCAGCACTGGGTCTATAGAAGAGGGACAGACAGAAGCAGTTTTGCTCACTCACCACAGACTTTTTCTCTCTCCAACATGGTTCTCACCCAGAAGCAATTTTGCACCCCAGGAGGCATTTGGCAGACTGGGGACTGGGGGCTTGCTCCTGGCATCTTGTAGGTGCAGGCCAGGGAGCCCACAACATATCCTACGACCCACACAACAGAGAATTACTCAGCTCACATCAGCGGTGCTGAGGTGGAGAAACCCTGTCCTGTCTGTAGCTGGGTTTGCAAAATCAGCTTCCCTTTAAAGCTATCCTCCTTTCACCAACAAAGCTCCCACTGTCAGCCTCTGAAAAGTTTGCTCGGGGTTGGCCAAAGGACCTGGGATCCATAGGAAAAACAGATGCAGACCCAGATGTCAGCGGGCCCCAGGAAGCCCTGCCACAGGCTGGGCTTACCTAAGGGGCACACAGCTGTGGGGCATCCAGGGAGCCCCGCTTACCGCTGACCACAGGCCAGACTGGTCTAAAGCCTAAGCAATGAAGGCCCTGGAGGGGCAGAATGGAGCACTGCAGTCCTCACTTCTGTTGGCTGCTTTGTGTGTGCTGACCAGCTCTGCATGATTTGGGGCTCGGTTTGTCATTGGTAAGACAAAGATGGCAGTCGTTTTTGTGAGGGAAATGGCAGGCAAGTCACTGACAGAGGAAAGCCCACTCTCGTGCAAGTGTGTTTGTTTCCTGCTGATTTGGACGTCTTCCCATCTTCACTGGCGAGCTATCTTGAGAAGCCCACTCTGTTCTACTGGGGCTTTTTTGGTGTTCCTCTCCATCTCTGGCAAAGCTTTGCTCATGGCTCACAACAGTTTAATGTTGGTAGTGAAACTGAACCTGAAATGGATACTCCCTCACCTATCCAAAGCCATCAGCTTTTTGATGACGGGTTTTGGAATGGACAAGAGGGCTGGGCCTTTGCATATCCTTAACAACCGGTCACTGGATGTGGCCAGCTTGGGAAGTGGGGTGACAGTAGACTGCTCACTGGCCCTAGGAGAGCTTAGGGCCTAAAACCACCAGACTCGTCTCTTGCCCAGAGAGAGATGTTCATCTGGGGCTTTCTGGAGTTAGGCCGTCCCTCTCTTACCCCTGACTGACTGCAGGGACTGGAGTTGGCATCTGGTGCACACACCCATGGAGACAGGTCCTCGGGCAGAGGGGAGTCCAGTCACAAGCGAACCTCGCCTGGAGGTGGCAGGGAGATAGGGTGAACATGCAAGAGAAATCTACTTCCTGCTCTCTCTCTCTCGGCAGATACTGAGAAGTTTTTCACCACTGGACAGAAGGAGCTATACCTGGAGGCCTGCAAACTGGTGGGCACCGTGCCTGTCTCCTACTTCATCCGGAACATGGAGGAGCCCCACATGAACCTCAACCACCATGGCCTGGGGCCCAAGGGCACCAAGGCTATTGCCATAGCCCTGGTGGTAAGCATGCCAGTGGGGTTGACAGGGTTGCAGTGGGTGAAGACTCAGAGGGCCCCTCCTAGGGAGCAGAAATAGAATCTTTATACCCACCCTTACCTGGGGTGTGCTTGGGGCTCCTGACTTCCCCCTAGCAGGCATGGACTTCCCTTCAGCTCCTGAGAGAAGGCTGCTAGAGCCCTGGGCCTTAGAGGCCTATACTCCTTACTATTTGGGAAGCAAAAGTTCCAACCCTGGGCCCAGGGAAAGTGATTGAGCTGAACTTGGGTCCAAGCATTAGTGCCAGAGCATAATACAAAATACCGGCCTGGGTGTCCACACCAAAGCTCACCTTTCCTATTAATAGGCTCACTACTGAGCCAATGACCACAGTGTAAGGCAGACCATGTTTTCCCACAGGAATAGGTTAACTCTAGGCTTGGCATGACCAAATAAGAACTTCACCTTGAATTCATCATAGCTTTATATAATTATAATTGATTGTATCCCATCAAGGAAAAAACAATTTAACAACTGTATATCAGCACAACATTGTCTGTTCCCTTAGAAAGATAAAGTTATTGGGGCGGCACCCATAGCTCGGTGGGTAGGGCACTGGCCACATACACCAAAGATGGCAGGTTCGAACCCGTCCCAGACCAGCTAAGACAATGACAACTGCAACAACAACAGCAAAATAGCTGGGTGTTGTGGCAGGTGCCTGTGGTCCCAGCTACTTAGGAGGTTAAGGCAAGAAAATTGCTTAAGCCCAAGAGTTTAAGGTTGCTGTGAGCTGTGATGCTATGGCACTCTACCCAGGGCAACAGTTTGAGACTCTGTCTCAAAAAAAAAAAAAAGAAAAGAAAAGAAAAGAAAAAAAGAAAAAGAAAGTTATATCTTAAAAAAGGTAAGGAAGGTGGAAAGGCAAATACTTCTTTAGAGGCAATATTTAAAACTCAGCAATACTTTAATTGTCCATGGAAAGAATTAACAGAAAAAAACAAAGAGGACAGAGAACAAATTTTTAAAACATGTTATTTATAAAGGATCTGAAAGAACAGAAGGAGTCAGCAAATGAAACACAGAAGGAGTGACGGAGAGGCAGGAGAAGCTACAGAAGGTAGGGACAGCCGAAGACAAGCCTTGGGCAGATTGAGTCAGCCAGGTTCACTCCGAGACAATGCAGAGACCTGCGAGATGCTGAATTTAGAAGGCGAAACAGTTACAAAACACAAAACAGTCTCCAAAAAGTCTTAAAATATGCTGTCATTGTTCATTGCTACAATGTACAGTAGTCCCCCCCCACCACCACAGGTTTGCTTTCCAAGGTTTTAGCTACCCATAGTATAGAACAACAAGATATTCTGAGAGACAGAGAGAGAGAAATACACTCATATAACTCTTATTACAATATATCCCACTGCAAATTCCTCACACAATAAAGGGAATGAGATTGCGAGCAATTCATTTTGCGTTCCCAGTCCCCAGATGGCACTGAACGATACATTTATGGAATAGGTACATGCTCTTATTTTTCCTTGCCCTTACACTTGACTTTTTTAACAATACAGGTGGCCATAAAGTTCGTGTGAAATTTAAATAGTTGCATGCATAGTTGTAACGATTTAAATTCCACACGAACTTTATGGCCACCGTGTATAATAGCATTTGCATTCAGCATGTGCCCATGAAATAGTTACATGAAACCTGAGATGGTAGGTACTATTTCATGGAAAGGTGGAGGAAAGAGCAGAGAAGGAACAAAGCCATCTTGAAATGTCTGGAGGGTTGAAAGGCTGGTTGATGAGGTGTTAGGAACACACCATGACCTCACGAGCTTCATGGGAAACACGGATGACAAGGAAATCCTCTTGGGACTTGGACCGCTTGTTTCTGTTTGGGGACAGTTTTTTCTTCCCTGATTCTCTCTGTCGTTCACTTGACAATCAGCGTGGCATTCTGGAGGACTGAACTTGTATTTACCTTTTGTAATGATTAACTTTTTGCGTGTTTGTGTTTCCATGGCTTAGAAAGCAAGACCTCCATAATAGGGATGGTGTTTTGTCCTTGTGTGTGTCCCTCACTACCTAGACTCATGCCTGTGCACCGGGCAGGCTGCGGGTGGGAGGGGTCGGTGACGTCCCTTAAGAGAGGGGATGTTCTCTGCTCAACCCTGTTTCCCTGGAAGTTAGTACAGAGAGTGACAAATAGACATTGGCCTGAATTAAATGAATAAGGGTGGATTTAGTGACTAGGCCTCCTGCTGCACTCTGCAATGTGCGGGTCCCTAGTATGACTCTGGAAATGGTCATTCAGCCTATGTTTCTGGACACTGCTAAGTGGCACCTAGACTGGGAAATCACCTGAGCCATCTCCCTTGCCTTTGAACATAACTGAATTTTGCCCACCCTAGACAGCTGAGACCAGAGGACAGTCCATGAAAACCCTGGATGAACCACCCTGCATTGCAACTACTTGAAATATCACATTTCCCTTTTTCTTGGAGGGGAAAACAAACACTGCCCCTTTACCCCTTGGTGCTACTATTGCTGCTTGGTGGGCTTTAAAAATGCTCAAATCCAAAAACGTGTCTCTTCTCCATATCTGTTTGTACTGGGAACAAAGCGAGGAAGGGAAGAATATAATTTCTGGTTAGAGCTAACCCCAGTCCTTCCTTCTGCAATACAAAGCATTTCCTCTCTTTCCTCTTGTGGAAATTCAGACTAGCTTGGGTGTAGGTATTTATTAAAGAGTTAAAGTTTGGCTCCTTCCAAACAGATTTGAAGCCACCTACACTACTAAAAGCAAGTGTCAGAGCCAGCTACAGTGGTGCACACCCGCAATCCCCGCTACTCAGGAGTCTGAGGCAGAAAGATCACTTGAGCCCAGGAGTTTGAGACCAGCCTGGGTAGCAACATACAGAGACCTCATCTCAAAATAGAATAAATAAATAAAAATTTAAAAATAGAGTACTTAAGCCTAAACGAGAAGAAAGCCTCTGGCGAAAGTGAAGTCAGTTCTTTAGAGGGCCTCCTGGAAAGAATCTATATGTTTCAATCCCTTACTAAATGCATGAAGTTTTCCTTAGTCTTGGAGTAGGTAATGGTCATCTCTCCATGAGGCTAAGTAGTTCAAACCTGTTTATTTTCTCCTTATGCCTCTTACTTTTTAGGGCTTTAATTGTTTTAAGGGCCCTCTTCTAAGTTCTCCTAGAGTAGGTATATTCGCCCAGCTCAAATGAGTGGAATGGCTTGTCCTCTGGGGAAGCCTTCTTCTCCTCTCCTCCCCTTCAGAATTCCTAGCCTGAGTCTCTGTGTCCACCCCCATGATTGGACTAAGATGGGTAGGGACCCACTAGGTCACTGACCATTTCTGTGCCTTTCTCCCCTCCCCTTGTGGCTGGCTAAAGTCCAACACAGCTATTACTAAGCTGGAAGTGGAAGACAATGACATCACGGATGAGGGCCTCCTGAGCCTGGTGCAGATGCTACAGGAGAACTACTACCTCCAGGAGATGGTACTGTGCCCCCTCCCCTGGCTCCCTGCACCACAGCTGGGGGCTCCAAGCCCATTCCAAACGAGCCAACGGCCCACCCAGCCCCAGGCCACCTCCACTGTCTGCCACCAGTTTGTGGACGCCTGCCTCCTAGACACAACT
>NW_003852415.1:3400746-3403246 GCF_000181295.1 Otolemur garnettii
AAGTTGGATCTATCAGGTGTAGAGCATAAATGTCTTAATCCTGTAATAGGGTAAAAGTGGTAAAGGCTATGTTGTTTAATAGGATGTAAACATTCCAATTTGTACAAATAATCATCACATTGAATCCTATAATGGCATAAATGTATTTATGATCTATGTACGAAAGACTTAATAAAAAAAAGGCATGAGATAATTTCTGAAATGCAAAGTGCCTGGAGATGGCTGGAGGTAATGGTTCTACAATATACATATACTTAATGCCATTGAACTGTACACTTGAAAATAGCTAAGACATTGGGAGGCTGAGGCAAGTGGATCACTTGAGCTCAGGAGTTCGAGACCAGCCTGAGCAAGATCTAGACCCTGTCTCTAAAAAACAGCCAGGTGGGCAGCGCCTGTGGCTCAAAGGAATAAGGTGCTGGCTCCGTATACTGGAGGTGGTGGGTTCAAACCCAGCCTCGGCCAAAAAAATAATAAGAAGAATAGCCAGGTGTTGTGGCAGGCACCTGTAGTCCCAGTTACTCTGGAGGCTGAGGCAAGAAGATGGCTTAAGCCCAAGATTTTGAGTTGCTGTGAGCTGTGATGCCACAGCACTCTACCGAGGGTGACACAGTGAAACTCTGTCTCAGCAAAAATAAAAGAAAATAGCTAAGGTAGTAAATTGCATCTTATGTGTATTTTACCGCCATAAAATGAAGTTGAAAGGAAAAGGAGGAAAAAAACCAATGAAAACAATAATGGCTGGTTTATAATAAAGTCTCTCCCACTAGCCTGAAAGGATGAGTCATATTTCCTGAATCAATGAGCAGAATTTACAATAATTATTTTCTCTAAATTCATTTTTTCAATTGTTTACTGCCAAACTCTCCAAATGAAGCTGTCTTGAGTTTCAAAACAAACAAAATTATGTGCTTGTCTGAAGTACCAGGGCTGAACTGGAGAAGTAATTTCAGAAAACTGAGACCAGCCAAAGACATTAGAAAAGCTGAGTCTGGGCCGTGCACAGTGGCTCACGCCTGTAATCCTAGGACTCTGGGAGGCCATGGCGGGTGGATTGCTTGAGCTCATGAGCTAGAGACCAGCCCGAGCAAGAGTGAGACCCCATCTCTACTAAAAATAGAATAAAACAAGCCAGGTGTGGTCCCACACACCTGTAGTCCCAGCTACTCTGGAGGCTGAGACAGGAGGATTACTTGAGCCCTGGTGCTATGAGTGATGACTCTAGGGTACTGTACCAAGGGTGATGGAGTGAGACTCTGACTCAAATAAATAAATAAATAATAAGGGGGTCTGGAACCAGGTTTCCTGCCTCCCTTGTCTCTGTCCTTTGCACGACCTGAATCCTTCCAAACCTTTGCCACAGTGCCTCTCTCCCCGCAGCCCTCCTCCCTTAGTGCAGGACATCATTTGTTACCCAAGTCCCTTTGGTGGGCTTTTTACATGCAAAAGCCTTTTCTTGCTTTTTAGAACATTTCCAACAATAGCCTTGGCTTGGAGGGGGCCAGAATCATCTCCGAGTTCCTCCAGAGAGATGCCTCTTCCATCTGGAACCTTGAGCTTTCAGGTGAGCCCATGGATGGGGACAATGAGGGACAAGAGGGGAACAATAGAGAGGGACAGGGCCCAGGTGAACCAGACCTTCTTCCCCTCCATGGCCACACTGGCTTCCTGCTTCCCATGACAAGCCACTTCTGATCCGTTCTGCAGCGCCTTCCCTCTCCTGGAGAGTCTCTGCCCTCAGATATCTGTGTGGGCCTCAGGGCATCTTCCTCTCTCCCTTCATTCATGCGCTGCTCAAACACTGTCTTCTTGGAGGGACTTCCCTGAACACCCTATGGAAAACCCCATCCCTCTAGCCTGCCTCCTCACTTGGTTTTTCTGAGTACCGGGTATCACCACCGGATTGATCCCCTGTCGGAGGTCTTAATCTGTCTTTAACAGGAAACAAAGTCACTTGAGTCACCCTCACTCAAGGTTGTACTTTGAATTTATTCTGTCTGCAGGGTCCTAGGCCCCCCCCAAGCCAAGAAATTAACATGGAAAGCTGTCCTATATGATCAGAATGGGACCCCTTTGGAAGAGTAAACCCTCGACCCAGGCTGCTTGGGAGTCCCCTAGATGAAGCCATCCCACTCAGGATGGATTCAAGGCCCCAAACTGTGACACAAATAAGGCAGCAAAATACCCCGAGAGGTGTCAAACTCAGTAAGTGGTAGGACTATGTAATTTATCACCCAAAGTGGGTAGGGATGCTCTTTATTAATAATTAACTGGAACTACAAGCAAACTGAGATATCTCACACCCAACCGTAAAGTGCATTCAGTACTTAATAAAAACATAAAGGAACAAATAGCTATATTTTTAAAACTATAATTTCTAGAAATGAAAAAATAAAGTTGGCTCGGCGCCTGTGGCTCAAGTGGCTAAGGCGCCAGCTACATACACCTAAGGTGGTGGGTTCGAATCCAGCCCAGGCCTGCCAAACAACAATGATGGCTG
>NW_003852415.1:3403423-3404661 GCF_000181295.1 Otolemur garnettii
AAAAAAAAAAAAAAAAAAGAAAAAAGAAAGTCATTGAAATTAAAGGCTCAAAGGATAAATATAACAGCACATTAGATAGAGGTGATAGCATTAGTGACAAGTATGTTTTATCAATCTTCACAGCTTAGAAAGATAAAGATATAGTGAAATTAAAGACAAAAGAATATTAAAAATGAATAGGCTCAGTATTATAGCTAATAGGAGTTCTAGAAGGAAAAGAAAATGAATAAGCAGTGATATTTGAACAAATAATAAATGTTTCCTAAATTGATGAATTCTCAGATATAAGAATCCTAGTAAGTTGTAAGTAAAGTAAGTAAGAAGAAATCCACGCTTGAATATATCACTGAAAAATACAGGAAGATCTTTACAGGATTTGGGGGAAAATACAGAAATGGAGTTCGTATATTTTTAATATAAATATTATTACCTATCAGGTATTATTCTCCAATTTCCCGCATTTCTCTCTAAAAGTATCTTAGATTTCCTTCTGTGGCAGAAAAAGTAGATTTATCTAATTCTCTGGACCACTGGGTAGTATTCTGTGTTATAGTATAGTTTAATGTTCCCCTATTTGAGAGAGGAGGAATTAAGATCATTTCCAATGTATTAATCTTTTAATTAATATTTTAAAGAACTTTCTTGTACATGCATCTTTTAGGAACATGATCTTGTATTTATAGCTAGGCACCAAGGAGCAGAATTACTGAATGTGAATATTTATCCATTTTTATGAAATTAAGAATTGATGCTGGGTGCCATGGTCAGTGGTTAGCGCTCCGGTCTCACATGCCGGGGGTGGCAAGTTTGAACCTCACTGGGGCCTGATTAACAAAAAACAAAGAAACAAATAAAAAACTGAACAAAACCCCAAACAAACAATAAAAAAAGAGAAACAAAATTAAAAATTGATTTCCAGACTGGATGTGGTGGCTTACACCTGTAATCCTAGCATTCTGGGAGGTGGAGGCAGGCAGATTGCTTGAGCTCAGGAGTTAGAGACCAACTTGAGCAAAAGCAAGACTCTGTCTCTACTAAAAACAAAAAATATAGAAAAACTAGCCAAGCATTGTGGTGGACTGCTGTAGTCCCAGCTGGGAGGGGGCAGGCTGGGAGGCTGAGGAAGGAGGATTGCTCAAACCCCGGAGTTTGAGGTTGCTATGAGCTATGACACTACATCACTTTACCCAGGGCTACAGAATGAGACTCTGTCTCAAAAATAAATAGGCTCGGCGCCT
>NW_003852415.1:3404891-3425777 GCF_000181295.1 Otolemur garnettii
AAAAAAAATAAATAAATAAATAAATAAATAGATAAATAAATAAATAAAAATGAACATTAGTTTCCAAATTTCCCTTTAAGAAGACTATACCAGGTTACAGTTCTACCAACAAAATGTCTGTTTCCCCGGACCATCCCCAGAAGGGTTATTAGCAGAATGTTTGTGAGTCAAAAGAGTTAAGTATGTGGGTGTTGAAACCACAGTGCTTGAGTTCAAATCTCAGCTTTGATACTCAACAAATTATTTCACCCTTTTGTGCCTCATTTTTCTCATTTATAAACTAAGGATAATTACATTACTTACCTCAGACAGTGATTGTAAAGATTAAGTGGATTAAAATCTAAAACACCTGGCTTGGTGCCTGTAGGACAGTGGTTATGGCGCCAGCCATGTACACTGAGGTTGGTGGGTTTGAACCTGGCCCGGGCCAGCTAAACAACAATGACAGGCGCAACAAAAAATAGTCCCAGCTACTTGGGAAGCTGAGACAAGAGAATCACTTAAGCCCAAGAGTTTGAGATTGCTGTGAACTGTGACCCTATGGCACTCTACGCAGGGCAACACTTTGGGACTCTGTCTCAAAAAACAAACAAATAACCCCCCCAAAACCGTATGCATCAAAATATGGTAATTCATTCTTTACTAACTAATCTGAAAAGTCATTTTAAACATATATTAAATTCTCAAAGGTTTCTTTATAAAGTCTCTATTCCATTTCATTAATCTATTTATGTCAATGCTATACTGTTTTAATACTTATTCAGAGGCAGCACCTGTAGCTCAGTGGATAGGGTGCCGGCCACATATACTGAGGCGGGCAGGTTCGAACCTGGCCCTGGCCAGCTAAAACAACAATGACAACTGCAACAAAAAAAAAAAATAGCTGTGCATTGTGACAGGTGCCTGTAGTCCCAGCTACTTGGGAGGCTAAGACAAGAGAATTGCTTAAGCCTGAGAGTTTGAGGTTGCTGTGAACTGTGATGGCATGGCACTCTACCTAGGGTAACAGCTTGAGACTCTGTCTCAGAAAAAAAAAAACTACTTATTCAGAGTATTAAAGTTATAATTACTCTATGTTATTAATAACAGAGTTATGATTAATACAATAAATTTGATAATATTTAATATATTAATTATAGAAGTACATATTATGTTTTATTTGGGAATGGATAAAGACTGCCTTTTTTATAATCTTGGCTATTCTTGTGCAGTTTTTCCTTCAGGTGAATGATTCCTTCAGAATCATTTTTGGTAATTATTTTTTATTAAATCATAACTTTGTACATTGATGCATTTATGGGGTTCAGGGTACTGCTTTGATATACAATGTGAAATGTTTACATAGAACTAAGTAACACATCCATCACAATTATACTCATTTCTTAATAGTTTTGAAATGTACCATTGCATCATGCTCATTAGGTGAGGTCCCCCCAAATACCCTCTCTCCTCCCTTATCCCCCCTCCCCTCCCCTCTCTCTCCTCTTCCATTCTACTTTCTGTACTATAGTTATGTTTTGCCATTTGTATGAGTGTGTAGGCGGTTATATATTGATTTCATAGTAGTATTGAGTACATTGGATACTTTTTTTCCCATTCTTGAGATACTTTACTAAGAAGAATATGTTCCAGCTCCATCCAGGTAAACATAAAAGATATGAAGGCTCCATCTTTTTATGGCTGCATAGTATTCCATGGTGTACATATACCAGAATTTGTTAATCCATTCATGGGTCAATGGGCACTTGGGCTGTTTCCGTGTCTTGGCTGTTATGAACCAGGCTGCAATAAACATTCTGGTGCAAATGTCTTTGTTGTAAAATAATTTTTGATCATCTGGGTATATACCTAGTAGAGGAATTGCAGGATCGAATGGTAGGTCTACTTTTAGTTCCTTGAGTGTTCTCCAAACTTCTTTCCAAAAAGGTCGTATTAGCTTGCATTCCCACCAGCAGTGTAGAAGTGTTCCCTTCTCTCCACATCCACGCCAACATCTGTAGTTTTGGGATTCTGTGATGGGGGCTAATCTTACTGGCAGAATCATTTTGTCAAGTTTCATTCTGGTTGGGGTTCCACTTAATATTCTAGATTAATTTAGGAAAGAATGGATGTACTCACAATATTGTCTCCTCATTTAAGAACATGGTTTCTCTCTGCATTTCTTTAGGTCTTTTTCCTTCTCTTCAATAAAGTCTTAGTTTCTTATTAGAAGTCTTGCATGTTTCATACTAAGATTATTTCTAGATCTTTTATTATTTTATTTTTTGATTAATTTTTATACATTGATCTGATATCCAGTTACTTCATTATTAGTTCTACCATTTTGTTAATTTCCTTGGATTATTTAGATTGGTGATCATATCTGCAAATAGGGGCAGTTTTGTGTCTTTTTTTCCAATATATATAGCTCCTCCTGATTTCTCTGGTTGTTAACATAATACGGAAAGCTCTTTGTAAAAATACAAATCACCCATCCCTATCCCAGACTGCTGAATCATATTTTATCTCTATTTTATCAGGCTTCCCTAATGATTCTCTTACAACCACCTCTGCACTACAGTGGCTATCTAAGTAGCCACTGATATAATAATTGGAATAACTAATCACCTAATTTTATGCATTGGCTACCTTATATCTCATTTTATTGTACTGATAACAGACATGGCCAAACAAGTATTTCTGTTTCCGTGAATGCATTCTTTTATTCATTCATTCACTCGGTAAGCATTTATTAAGCACCTGTTACGTGCCAAGCACTACTTAGGTGCTGGAGATATGAAGATTATGAAGGGTTCTACTAAAGATAGAAAGATTAGGCCAACATTGTGGTGAGTGCCTGTAGTCTCAGCAACTTGGGAGGCTGAGGCAAGCATATCACTTGAGCCCAAGAGTTTGAAATTGCTGTGAGCTATGATGCCGCAGCACTCTACAGGGCACAGAGTAGGACTGTGTTTGCAATTAAAAAAAAAGGTATTATTCTTCTTGATAAGTTTTATGGCATTCCTCAAATTTTGCACTCACAGCAAGTGTCTCACTCCTTTACCCTGGTTTCATCCTTGCTGCTTGGGCCTGGATTAACATATTTATAAGATGACAGACTTTAGGGATGAGGCTAGGGATTGATGCTGCCAATGCATGCACAGGGTTTGATGTATCAGCTCCTAGGACTGCAAGGCAGAGAGAGAAGAGAATGTTCAAGAAGACGGTAAATAGTTGAGTTGTTTTGTTTTGTTTTTATGTTCACACAACATTTGCTTTCAGTATTTGCTACCTTTTCTACGTCTGATTGTTCCAGAGGGAAGAGAACGGGCAGGGCTAGGGTGTGGGAGGGTAAGGAGAGCCACAGTCTACAGCACATTGCTGACACGCCGCCCTCACTACAGGGAACAACCTCAAGGAAGAATCCGCAGAGCTGCTCTGCCAGGCCCTGTCGGTAAGCGCCCGGAAGCCCAGCCGAGCCATGTGGGACACGTCCCTGAGAGATCCAGGCAAGCTAGGAGCTGCTATGGGCACACGGAAACGAGGCCACTTGCCTGGTTTAGGGAGCTGGGAATACTTAGCCAACCCCAGCAAAGGTGCAGTAAGTGGTAGGGCTATTTGGATGGAGCTAAGTTCTCCCAGCAGCCATCAACCGTTAAACAAAAATGACCAAGAAATTGTCTTCATCTAATTTGGGGTACATAGGAATTTCCTGTTATACTACCCTGAGGTAAGTGAGATATTTGCAATCAAAAGGCAAAAACAATCTCTCTTTCTGTTTTTCTAGACTAATTACCGAATTAGGAAGCTGAATCTCAGTCACAACCAATTCTCTGACTTAGGCGGAGAACACCTGGGACAGATGCTGGGTAGGTCTCTGCAGGGCTGGGGGAGGGGCTGCCGGAGGGTCACCTGTCAGCTGAATCACCTGGATGGGGAAAGTAAAACTTTACAGTGATTGGAAGAACACATAGAGAAATAACTTGTTGACCTCAGGGAGGTGAAGGATTATTAACTATGGCACAGAATGCATGAATGGTAACACAAACAGCCCCTAATATTTGACAACAATACGTTTGAAGCATGCATATGATACAAGACTCACAAGCACGAACAAACTTAAAAGACAAGCGATGGGCTCGGCGCCTGTGGCTCAAGCGGCTAAGGCGCCAGCCATATACACCTAAGGTGGTGGGTTCGAATCCCCAGCCCAGGCCCGCCAAACAACAATGATGGCTGCAACCAAAAAATGGCCAGGCGCTGTGGTGGGCACCTGTAGTCCCAGCTACTTGGGAGGCTGAGGCATGAGACTCGCTTGAGCCCAGGAGTTGGAGGTTGCTGTGAGCGTGATGCCATGGCACTCTACCCAGGGGGACAGCTTGAGGCTCCGTCTCAAAAAAAAAAAAAAGACAAGCAATGGACAGGGAATAGATGTTTGCAGCATTTGTATAAAAATTAGCGTTCATTAACACAACAACTAAGAATATGACATGAAGGCTATGTTAACCAGTTGGATGAAAGTATTCCAAATTGTATATAAAAACAACCCAGTGTACCCCATGATAGTATTCATGTACACAGCTATGACTTAATAAAAATATAAAAAATAAAAAAAATAGTGTTCAGAATATTGGTAAGAGACCCTACAATACCCTAGTAGAACGGGAGTCGAGGCACATGGATAGCAAAAGAAGAAAGGCAAATAGCCGCTCACTTTACTAATTAGAGAGATGAAAAATAAAAGAGCAAAGACTTTCCCCGTGTCAGCTACCACAGCTGTAGAAGTTTGAAGTCAGAGAATATCAAAGGCTGAGGACAGTAGGGAGAAATAAGAATATTCATAAGCCATTAGGCAAAGGCATTTGGGGGAACTTAAGGGTACCTAGGAAAACTGAAAACGTGTATATTGCCAGGTGTGGGGGCTCACATCTGTCTGTAATCCTAACACTCTGGGAGGCCCAGGTGGTGGATTGCTGGAGCTTAGGAGTTAGAGACCAGCCTGAGCAAAAAAAAAAGAGACCCTATCTCTAAAAATAAAAATAACCGGGCGTTGTGGCGGGCGCCTGTAGTCCCAGCTTCTTTAGAGGAGGAGGCAAGAGAATTGCTTAAGCCCAAGAGTTTGAAGTTGCTGGGCGGTGCCTGTGGCTCAGTGGGCAGGGCGCCGGCCCCATATACCAAGGGTGGCAGATTCAAACCCAGCCCCACCCAAACTGCAACAAAAAAAAAATAGCCAGGCGTTGTGGTGGGTGCCTGTAGTCCCAGCTACTTGGGAGGCTGAGGCAACAGAATTGCCTAAGCCCAGGAGCTGGAGGTTGCTGTGAGCTGTGATGCCAAGGTACTGTACCAAGGGTGATAAACTGTGTCTCTGTCTCAAGAAAAAAAAAAAAGAATTTGAGGTTGCTATGAGCTATGATGCCACAGTATTCTACCCAGGGCGACAGAGTGAGATTGTATCTCAGAAAAAAAAATGTGTATATTCTATGATGCAACAATTTTCTCCTATAAAGGGATTATCTCAAAGAAGCTCTTGCACATACACAGAGAGATGTGTGAGGAGGTTATTGAAGTGTTGTTCTAAAAGAGAAAAAGATAATAGTCCTGAGCAAATTAGTAGAAAAAAGGAGGCTGCTTGTAGCTTGTGGGGAAGGGGTGCTCACTGAGGCAGGTGATAAGAGAAAGCCCACAGGGAAGTGGATTTTTGCAGATATCTGGATAACACAGAAGAAGGAACCACACTAAATTCTGGAGTTGCAGCGTTCCGGGCAGAGAGATCAGAGCTAACGTGTTTGAGGAACATGGCTGGGGGTAGGAGGATGAGTTGGCTGGAGCAGAGAGGACAAGGGAGGAGGGTGGAAAGGGAAGAGGTAGTAGAGGTGGCCCCCAGCCAGATCACATCAGGCCTTGTCAGCCAGCGCATGGGTGAAGTCTGGAGTCTACTCCATGTGTGACGGATGCATTCCCGGAAGATGTTAAATGGAGAAGGAGTGTAATTTGAGCTCTAGTTTTAGAATAACTACTCCATCTGCTGTATGAAGGTTGCAGCAGAGAACGGCAAGAATGGAAGAAAGGAGACTGATTTGGGGGCTGCTGTAGTGGTCCAGGCAAGACAGGATAATTGCTTGACTCAGGCAAGAGGTGGTGAAGTGTGGATGGATTCAGAATAAATCTGGGGGGTAAAGCCAGAAGGACTTGCTGACATGAAGAATGGGGGAGGGGAGAAATAAAGGTGGATGGGCCATTTTGCTTAGCTATTGGTTGGCTGATGGTGTTACTGACTTAGGTGGGGGAAACTCGGGGAGTAGCAGCCATGGAGGGGCAGGAGTCCAGTTTCCATTTGTGCAATGGGATGTTTGCAATGGTCATTCATCAGCTGTGTGGAGATGTCAGACAGTTTGCTACATGAGTTTAGAGCTTGATGAAGAAGTCAGGGCTGCAGATAGACACCGGGAGTCATGGGCTTAGAGACGTAGTAAAAACCATGAGACCAGAAGAGATCATTTAGGGTTTGCAAAAGAGGAGGAGTCTGAGCAAGAGCGGTCAGTCCAATAGAAGGGAAACCAGGAAAGGGAGGTCTCGAGGAGCTGAAAAGGGAGTATTTCAAGGTGGACGTAGATCGCTGAGGTCCATGCTGCTAAGAGGTCAAGAAAGATGAGGATGAAAAAGTGACCACAGGACTCGGCAGCCTGGAGATAGTTGGTGGCCTGGACAGGTGCTGTTTTGGTGAAATAGGTGAGTATGACAACCCAACTAGAGCAGGCTGAGTTGAGAATGAGGTGGAAAGAGCACTGTAGGGAACCCCAGGGGTGCTGCTGGGAAGGCAGGGACAGAAAGACCGGGAAGAAGCCAAAGGGAGGCAGAGAGGGTTTTTAAGGATGGAAAATGCTAAGAGGAATAAAAAGGAAGAAACTGATGCTGATGGCAAAAGAGGAGATCATTACAGGAGCAAAGTCCTGGAGAAGGCTGGAGACAACGACAGCCAGATAAAAGTAGGGGGTTCACCTTAGCGAGCAGTAGGGAAGGTTCGTTTGTGCAGAGACAGACAGGCCAGCGTGGGCGCAGGTGCAGATGTGTGGCTGGTTTTCGTGGGCGAGTGTGAAGCCTCTTCCGTCTCGCTGCCGCTGTGTCCTCAGTGCCGTGTGAAGCAAGACCTTCAGCTGAGAAGGTGGCACAGCCCCAAGGGCTGGTGAGAGGGAAAAAGGCATAAAGCAGCCAGTGGGAGAGGAGGAAGCGTGGGGCAGTTTGAGACCGAAAACTGAGGACATAAATTTAAAGTGAGCCAGATTGTGCTGTCTTCCTGGATGGTCATAAGCACACTGCAAATGCAGATGTTAAAATATTATTTTGAAAGCTACCAAATAACTGAGTCATTAGTAGACGTCAGACACTGTGCTGGACATTTTACATCAATCTTCACAAAAACCCCATATAGGTTACTATCTCCATGTTACAGATGAAGAAAACAGAAGTAAAAGAAAGATAAGTGAGCTGCCTGAGGTCACGCAGCCAGTAAGTGGTGATGGCAGAATTCAGTCTAAATGGTGTGGCTATTTAAGAGATGTGGATGTGCAAGGTGTTACTTAAATGAGGGAAGTGGCAGAGAAGAGGGAGTAAAGGCAAGGGAGCCAGGGGAGGGAAAGGCAAGGGAAAGAAGGGAGCAGAAAGTCTGTTTCCTAGGGTGGCGCCTGTAGCTCAAAGGAGTAGGGCGCTGGCCCCTTATGCTGGAGGTGGCGGGTTCAAACCCAGCCCCAGCCAAAAACTGCAAAAGAAAAAAAAAGTGTGTTTCCAAAATTACATAAGATGATGTGTGCTTCACTAGAAATACATCCTGGGGGTTGGCACAGAGAAGCTTGATCAGTGCACTGTCCATAAGGAATAAGATAAAATATTTTTCTTATGGCCCCAGGAAGCCATTTCTGCCATTCAGTGATGGCCTAGGAGGACTTCAGCTTCACCTTTTGATGGTATCCTCAGTATAAATGTCCTCCCCAAATAAAAATAGCAATAATAATGTGCTGAAGTAGGATATGTTCACGACCTTATGGAACATGGAAAAAGTCAAAAAAGTGTGACTTTTATGCAAACCCATCTTCTCAACAAGCCTGAAGCCTCCCTCCTTCCAGCTGATGGTGTCCACAGAGGCTCTCACTACTGTTCCTGTGGTGCTCCACGAAAATGATATGCCATCACTTGATACACCATGTTCATCCCAGTCTTCTAATTAAATGCAACCCAGCGAATCCATTTTAATACACACGATTCCACCAGATAGAAATACGTGCGGACACCTCCCTCTTCCCTTACTCAGTACTGTCTCCTTAGGTAGCATCTCAGAGGTGTGTGATAGGGTAGACACTTTTTAAAAATTGGAAACTCTGTGACCAAATAATATTTGCTGAGTAGGATATACCGATTTACTTGATGCTTGCAATATATGAGCAGGATTATTTCACTGCATCTTTTCCAGAATTGAGAATCATCTTACAGTTTAAATGAATAACCGAAAAAAGGTATTTGCTGAGTGTTTTCCTTTGCATGGCCATGGAGCGATCATTATCCCCAATGTCATGGTTGTCTGTTAATGCTGAGAATGGATTTTTTGGGACGTGGGGGATGTTAAGCTGACTTCCTCCCTCTCCCAGCCATCAATGTAGGGCTCACATCGCTGGATCTGAGCTGGAATCAATTCCACATACGGGGAGCTATGGCCCTGTGCAATGGTCTCCGGGTAAGGTGCTCTGTGGGATGGTGTGTTGAGCTGGGGTGAGGGCAGCCAGGGCCTCCTGTCCTGCCGTAACGAACCTCTTCCTCATGGGCGCCACAGCTGAGGACATACTGACCTCTCATCAGGTGCTCTCAAGTTGTTGGTCTCCCTCCCACAATTTCTGAATGCACAAATTCTTTAGCGTAAATCCTTCCTACTGAGGCCTGGATGGCATCTCCAAGGATGCTTCAAGAGGGCAGTTTAATAGGGGATTGGGAATGACCAGAAGCCAAAATGAATGCGTCTTAAGAGTATTTGAGGCTCGGCGCCTATAGCTCAACCGGCTAAGGCGCCAGCCATGTACGCCTAAGGAGGCGGGTTCGAATCCCCAGCCCGGACCTTCCAAACAACAATGACGGCTGCAACCAAAAAATAGCCGGGCGTTGTGGCGGGCGCCTGTGGTCCCAGCTACTTGGGAGGCGGAGGCAGGAGACTCACTTGAGCCCAGGAGTTGGAGGTTGCTGTGAACTGAAATGCCACGGCCCTCTACCCAGGGGGACAGCTTGAGGCTCTGTCTCAAAAAAAAAAAAAAAAAGAGTATTTGAGACACTGAGCCCAGCTGGGAGGGGCCTTGATGTTGGGTGCTGTTCTCCCCTTTCCTGGAGGCTAACTTGACCCTGAAGAAGCTGGATCTCTTCATGAATGGCTTTGGGAACGAAGGGGCTCTGGCCCTGGGGGACGTCCTCAGACTCAACAGCTCCCTGGTCTACCTAGATGTTGGCAGCAACAGCATTGGCAACGATGGAGCCTCCAAAATCAGCAGAGGACTGGAAGCCAATGAAACCCTCAAAGTCCTGAAGGTAGTCTTTACCTAAGCTGGGAAGGGGCCGCTTTGTGTATGTGTGTGTGTGTGTGCATGTGTGTATGTGTATGTGTGTGTACATGTGTGTGTGCATATGTGTATGTGTGTGTGTATGTGTGTGTATGTATGTGTGTATGCGGGTGTGTATGTGCGTATGTGTATGTTTGTGTATGTGTGTATGTGTATGTGTGTGTGTGCGTATGTGTGTGTATGTGTGCGTGTATGTGTATGTGTGTACGTGTACGTGTATGTTTATGTGTGTGTATGTGTGTATGCATGTGTGTGTGCCTGTGTGTATGTGTATATGTGTATGTGTATGTGTGTGTGCGCCCATGTGTGTATGTGTGTGTATCCGTATATGTGTGTATGTGTATGCATGTGTATGTGTATGTGTGTGTGTGCCCCCGTGTGTGTATGTGTATATGTGTATGTGTGTGTATGTGTGTATGTGTGTGTATGTGTGTGTGTGTCTGTGTGTGTATATGTGTCTGTGTATGTGTATGTGTGTATGTGTGTGTGCGTGTATATGTGTGTATGTGTATGTGTGTGTGCACCTGTGTGTGTATATGTGTATGTGTGTATGTGTGTGTGTGCCTGTGTGTGTGTATATGTGTATGTATGTGTATGTGTGTGTGTATATGTATGAGCATGTATGTGTATGTGTGTGTGAGTGCATGTGTGTATGTGTGTATATGTATGTGTGTGCACACCCGTGTGTGTATATATGTGTATGTATGTATGTGTGTGTATGTGTCTGTGTATGTTTGTGTATGTGTGTATGTATGTATGTGTGTGCATGTGTATGTGTATGTGTGTGTGCACCCGTGTGTGTATATGTGTATGTGTGTATGTGTATATGTGTGTGTATATATGTGTGTATGTGTGTGCCTGTGTGTGTATATGTGTATGTGTATGTTTGTGTATGTGTGTATGTGTATGTGTGTATGTGTGTGTGCACCCATGTGTGTATATGCATATGTATGTGTATGTGTGTGTGTATGTGTGTGCATTTGTATGTGTACGTGTGTGTGCGCCCGTGTGTGTATGTGTGTGTATATGTTTGTGTATGTGTGTATGTGTGTGTGTGCACCCATATGTGTATGTGTGTATGTGTGTGTATGTATGTATGTGTGTGCATGTGTATATGTATGTGTGTGCACACCCGTGTGTGTATATGTGTATGTGTGTATATGTATATGTGTGTGTATGTATGTGTGTGTGTGTGCCTGTGTGTGTATATGTGTATGTGTATGTTTGTGTATGTGTGTATGTGTATATGTGTGTGCACCCATGTGTGTATATGCATATGTATGTGTATGTGTGTGCATTTGTATGTGTACGTGTGTGCGCACCCGTGTGTGTGTGTGTGTGTGTGTCAGGGTGGGGGCTACAGGGTGATGGGCTGCATATTCCTGGAGACCATTGTTGAGGACATCTGTCTTGTATGTCATATGTGCATGGATTCTTGACCTCTCTGCCGTAAACCCAGTGCTGCCCTGGGCTCTCCCCGTGCACCCCAGGCATGTCCTAACTGCTCTTCCTCCTCCCATCTGGGTCTCCTCCAGGCTGCTCTCCACAGTGCAGCCAGAGTGCACTTTCTGAATGCAGATCTGACTTCCACTACCCTTCCCTGGCCCCCAGTCTCCTCTCTGCTCAGTCCCAATGGCCTCCTGCTGCCCAAGTCCAGATCCTCAATCCCTACTGCCCTCCAGCCTCAGTCTCCCCCATGCTCTTCTTGCTCTCCACCAAGGCCACACGGGCTTCCTCCACTCCTTTCCTCCTTCCATGAGCCCCTGCTCTAGCTCTCTGAGCAGGTCCTCAGAGAACCCTGCCAGACCTTCGGTCCAGGATATCTGCTCCCAGAACCCTGCTAACTCCTTCCCGCAGAAGCCACTGCACTTCTGACCACAGTCTTCCTCAAGTGACTCCCTGATGACTGTCACACCCACTAGTGTTAAAGCTTCATGAGAACAAAGACTTTGTTTGGCTTTGCCCGTTATTATATCTCTCACATTTAGTGCAGTGCTGGGCACATGGCAGATGCCCTGGAAATACTTATTCAATGAATTAATGAATGAATGAGCACATGTTTCATTTTTAATTAATCTGCTTAGAGATGCTAACTTATAATGCAGATGCTACTAGACAGCTGGAAACAGAACAAAGATGAGGAGTTCCATTAATCCTTCCCCATTCTGGGGCTCCTGCCATGAGCCAGGTCCCTGGTCAGATGGTTTGCCCCATTAGTCATGGCCCAGCTGATAAAGCAGGCTCTGTTGGCTCCACTTGTCAGATGAGGAAACTGAGGCTTTATGACTGGCTCAGCCCACACAAATAGCAAAAGGCATAGGGAAGCCAGCTCTGTCTGGCTTTCCATGACAACTCCACCTCCCTCATGGGATGACGGTGGTTGTGGGGACTGCAAATGTGGGGTTCTGCTGAGAGAAGAATGGAAGGGAGGAAACAGTGAGGATGAGCCTGCCCTCCAAGAAGAAACCAGACCCTGGCTGGCAGAAGGAGCATGGTGACCACAGACCAGACCAGACCAGACTGGCCATCTGGTAACCAGGAGAGCTAGACGTCCTAGCTGGGGTGGAGAAGAGAGGTGCCTCAGGCTGGGGATGACTCAGCCCCAGTGACTAATGAAGCCAAGGATAGTTCTGAGGATCTGAATTTTTAAAGACTAAGAAATTGCCATCCAGGCAAGTGGGAGGACTTTGGGAGACCAAGGCAGGAGGTTTACTTGAGGTTAGGAGTTCAAGACTAGCCTGAACAAGAGCAAAACCCAGTCTTTACACAAAATAGAAAAAAAAAGAGTATGATGTTGTGGTGGGCACCTAGAGCCCCAACTACTCAGGAGGCTGAGGCAGGAGGATCACCTGAGCCCTTGCAGTGAGCTATGATGATGCCACTGCACTCTAGCCCAGGTGACAGAGCGAGACTTTGTCTCAAAAAGAAAAGAAAAATCAGCTCCATGCCACCCACTGTGCCCATATTTCCATAGGAAGCTGAGGCAGAAGGCAGGAGGATCCCTTGAGGAACTAGAGCTTGCAGGAGCAATGATCACGTGATCATACCACTGCACTCTAGCCCAGGAGGCAGGAGAATCACTCGAGCCCTTGTAGTGAGCTATGATGATGCCACTGCACTCTAGCCTCTTGCCCAGGTGACGCAGCAAGATCCTATCTCAAAAAAAATAAACAAAAGGCTCAGCACCCATAGCTCAATGGTTAGGTGGCTGCATACACCCAGGCTGGTGGGTTCAAACCCGGCCAGGGCCTGCCAAACAACAATGACAACTGCAACAAAAAATAGCTGGGCATTGTGGCAGACACCGGTAGTCCCAGCTACTTGGGAGACTGAGGCAAGAGAATCACTCAATGGCTCAGTGCCTGTAGCTCAAACGGCTAAGGCACCAGCCACATACACCAGAGCTTATGGGTTGGAATCCAGCCCAGGCCTGCCAAACAACAATGACAACTACAACCAAAAAATAGCCAGGTGTTGTGGTGGGCACCTGTGGTCCTAGCTACTTGGGAGGCTGAGGTAAGAGAATCACTTAAGCCCAGTAACTGGAGGTTGCTGTAAGCTGTGATGTCATAGCCCTCTACATATGGTGACAGCTTGAGGCTCTGTCTCAAAAAAAAAAAAGAGAGAATCGCTTAAGCCTAAGAGTTTGGGATTGCTGTGAGCTGTGATGACATAGCACTCTACTGAGGGCGAAATAGTGATATTCTGTCTCAAAAAAATAAGAAAAAGGAAGAAAGATTGGAAACCCCAGAAAGATTTTTTTGTCCGGAAAGTTGGGGCCCAAAACAGGGGTCACATTATACACAGGAGCATGTTGTACACTAAGGTGACCAGACGTCCCGCTTTTGGCGGGATAGTCCTGATTTTTAACAATTTGTCCCACGTCCCACAGCATTTTAAAAAAGTCCCAATTTTTGGAAAGAATGCATGACAAGCTAGGGAACGGCAGGACAGTGGGAAGGGAATATAAGGTTTTCAGCTGCTGAAAAGGTTAATGTAACTCCATTTGGGAATGAAGAGGTTAATGTAACTTCATTTGGAAATGAAAAGGCTAAACTCCCTACTCCCCTCCTGGGCAAGGTCACCCAGGTGGACCAGTGCACCACTCCTTTGAGCCACAGGTGCCTCCCTATACATAATTTTTTAAAATGTATTATATTTGTAAATTGTACTTATGTTGAAATTTAAAAAATATATATTATAATACTATTTTTGCGTTCTATGAAAATTTTTGTTGCTCCATATAGACCAAATTTTTAATTAAGAACACCACTACCTGCCTCCCCCCCTCACCTGGTCAATGGTGTCCCACTTTACCAATGTTAAAATCTAGTCACCTTATTGTACACGGCAAAATTTGGTATCTGTTGTCCTCCACATCCAACCCCAGAAGCCCTTTCCTTAATCCTGGAAAAATAAGGAATTCCCCTTGGGAAGCGAGTCCAGAAAAGGATTCTAGATGCTAAGCTCCATAAGGGCAGGGCCCAATTCTGTATTTTCTCACTTGAGTACATCAGAAACTAGAGAACAGCTAACACATAGTAGGTACCCAGTGAAATTGTTGTCCCCTTTCATCATGAAGCCACCAGGTAAAAGCCTACAATAATAATAATTAAAGTTCATTACTACTTGCTACATCCCAGGCAATTTTTTTTTAAGACAGGGTCTCTAACACCCAGACTAGAGTACAGTGCCATCAGCCCAGTTCATAGCAGCTTCAAACTCCTGGGCTCAAGTAATCCTCCTGCCTCAGCCTCCCAAGTAGCTGGGACTACAGGTGCTCACCACCACATTGGGCTAATTTTTCTTGTTTTGCACAGAGATGGGTCCCACCATGTTACTCAAGCTGGTCTTGAACTCCTGACCTCAGGCAGTCCTCTCACCCTGGCCTCCCAGAGTGCTAGGATTATAGGTGTGATTACTCAGTCTCTTTTTAATCCTTTGCCTGAACTGGTATGTTGAGTCCTCAGAGCAGCCATAGATGACAGGTACATGGTGGACAGGGAATCAACGCTAGTAAGCAGAGCCAGTGGGTTTCCTGTTCCCTGCTCTAATCCTCTATCCACACTTCAGTGGATGCCAACTCCATTGGGATAATGTCCTAATTCCTCAGCCAAGCCCACAAGGACCTCCAGGATATAGCCTATCCCAGCTCTGTGGTCTCGGTTCTCTCTGCTCCAGCTCATGAACACCACGTGCTTTTTTAGATCTCTGCATCTTTGCACTGCTTAACCTTCTCTTCTTTGGTGAATCTCACTCCTTCCTCTGGTCCTGCCTCCTCCTTCTTTAGACCTGACCAATTCTCATTAGTCCTGCAAGGCTTAGCTCGTGGTCCCTCCCTGTGCTGTGTGCTCCTCTCCTTCTCCTGCACTGTGTGTATCTCTGTCATTAAGGTCATCACATTCCTGATGCTGTTGGCTTGTTTGCCTGTCTCTTGCAGCTACAGCATTGAGCTGCCTATGGGCAGAAATCTTGTCGTGTTTGTGCATTCCTCAGTGCTCAGCCCAGTGGCTGGCACATGGCAGGCCTCTAATAAATATGCATTGGAGGGATAGGCAGATGGATGGATATATAGACAGATGAATGGATAAGCAGTAGGATAGACGGATGGATGGATAAATGGATAGATGAAGGAGCAGTGAAATGGCATGTGGTTGGATGGATGGATGGAAGGATGACAGATGGATAGATGAGTGACAGGCGGGTGGGAGGATGGATGGGCAGAGAAATGGATGGATGAACCAATAAATGAATGGATGGAGGAAAAGTGAAATGGGACAGGTGGTTGAATGGGTGGGTGGGTGGATGGATGGATGGTATATGGATGGAAAGATGACAGCTGGATGGATGAATGACAGGTGGAAAGACAGTGTCTCACTCTAACACCCAGGCTAGAGTGCAGTGCCATCAGCCCAGCTCACAGCAACTTCAAACTGTGGCTGGCTGGCTGAATGAGCAGTGAAATGGACAGGTGGGTGGATAGATGGACAGACAGATGGACAGAGAGACAAGTACTGACAGAAAAGTCTTGGAGGAAGACAGAGGTTGTGATTTAGTGAGAAGTGGACACCATAGTCTAAGCCAGCCTCTCCAGCCCCCGACTCAGCCTCCTCTTGTCTTGCCCTTCCCTCTATAGCTTTTCCTGAATCCTATTAGTATGGATGGGGCTCTTTTACTTATCCTGTCCATCAAGAGGAACCCCAAATCCAGGATGGAAGAGCTTGACATTTCCGTAAGTGATCAAATGGTAGTCACTTGCACCTGGCGCAAGCCAGTGACCCTGCCCACTGTGAGTGGGTCAGGACCCACAGCTCTATCCTTCACAAGCCTTCACACAAATGCTCCACAAAACGGTCACTTCTTTTGGTACAGCTCTGCCCTCTCCAGGGATCCTTTCTGTAGGAGTAATCATTTAGTCAATAACATCACCAAATAATTCACCAGATTCTAGAAAAATCCAGGCCAGGAACTCTAAGAGTAGAGATAAGGAAACACCAAAAAGAAAGGCAGGAGGACTCCAAAACAGAATTTGTTTACCATTAGCTTTGCTTATGAATGGCCCTGGATTCTTTTTTTTTTTTTTTGAGACAGAGCCTCAAGCTGTCACCCTGAGTAGAGTGCTATGACATCACAGCTCATAGCAACCTCCAACTCCTGGGCTCAAGCGAGTCTCCTGCCTCAGCCTCCCAAGTAGCTGGGACCACAGGCACCTGCCACAACGCCTGGCTATTTTTTGGTTGCAGCCATCATTGTTGTTTGGCGGGCCAGGCTGGATTCAAACCCGCCACCTTAGGTGTATATGACTGGCGCCTTAGTCACTTGAGCCACAGGCGCCGAGCCAATGGCCCTGGATTCTAGATGGTTTCAGAATCACAGAGTTATTAGAATCTGGATATTACAACATACATAAACTTGTGTTTTCATTTCATGACTTGGCCTACTATACTCAGAGTAGTATTTGTGGGTAAAACATCTCTTGATGAAGGACAAAAGCCTGAGGTGACTCCAGACTCCTGCCAGGCACTCTAGAGGTGGTAGCTGATACTTACAATATCTTACACTGTCTATCATTTCATGCCCTTTTTTCCCAAAGTGATTTTATATATGCCAGCTCATTTGATCCTACTCTGTAGAAGGTAAGTAGGGTACTGTATTAGTTTCCGAGGGCCACTGTAACAAAGTACCACAAACTGCGTGGCTTAAGCAACACAAGTGTATTGGCTCACAGTTGTGGGGCTGGAAGTCCAAGATCAAGGTGTTGTAGGGTTAGTTTTTTCTGAGGTCCATGAGGGAGAATTTGTTCCAGACTTCTTTCTTGGCTTCTGGTAGTTTCCTGGCAATCTTTGGCGCTCCTTTGGTTGTAAAAACATCTCTCTAACCTCTGCCTTCAGAGTCACATGGCGTTCTCCCTGTCTCTGTATCCAAATGTCCCCTTTTCATAAGGACACAGTCATACTGGATTAGCACCCACCCTAATGACCCCATTTGAATTTGATCATCTATTTTCAAACAAATTCACATTCCCAGGTCCTGGGGGTTAGAGCGTCAACATCTTTTGGGAGAAAGGGAAAAAGTTCAACCCATAACAAGTACTTTTCCTCATTTTCCCATTTTACATATAAGGACATTGAAACAGAGAGGTTAGGTCATTTGCCCAGAATCCACAGCAAGTAGTAAACCCTTCTGCCTCCTACTCTAGCGTTCTATAAAGGTACAATGTTAAAGTCCTTCTACGTTTTTAATGCCACACAAATACTATGTTTGGTAAGCTGATTTCAATGCCTCACAATTACATCAGTGATAATATTTTGAATATTTAAACCCAGGCTCCCTGGAAGTGAATAATCAGTAAAATTTGGATTTCTATTTGCCACAGATTTTAAGACATTATTTAAAAATAGCTGCTTTTCTTCTTGCTTTGTTCCTTCAGCCCTTCCTCCCTCCCCCAGGCCCCTCTTGTGCTCCTGGGACTTCCCGCCCAGGAGCCCTTTCCTCACCCTCATGCTGCAGCTCTGACCGCTCACCCCAGGTGCTACCCTGCTTCTGAGTCTCAGCCGCAGGTTCAGACTGTTTTGGCATTTGTTTTTCCTGCCGTAGTACAGGTTAGAAGACAGGGAGCCAGCCACTGCCTCGGAGTGTTTGAGGGAGCATCAGAATTGGTGCTGTTTAGGTGCTAGAGGGCACAAAAACTGGTGAATGGTGACAATGCTGGCTCTTAGCCAACCTCCCAGAACACGTCAGTCTGAGCCTTTTCCTTCCTTTGTCAACCAGGCTGCCGTCACTCTAACCAAGGTTGGAATTCCTCCTTTTGTAGATGCTTCTAGAACATTCTCTAGAATATCTACAAAGTCCTTAGCCCTTCGGCATGGGTTTAATTCTTTGAAAAGGCGAAAGGGGTAACTCAGAACCACACCTGAGGAATGAAACAGATGAATCCAACTGGTGGAGGCCAGGTTTGATCAAACACTATTTCCCAGAACACATTTTCTCCTATGTCTTATAAACCAGGTTTGGAGAAGTTCCCAATTTGTTTTAAGTCATTCGTTAGAATAAGGAGTCCTCTTCCAGGGCACCTGCTCTGAAAAACAACACTCATGTAGACATAGACACTTGAGGATATTTGTCTAAGGACCAGCCTCACAACGCCATAGTTGTATCTCTCTGCCATCTGAGAACAGAGCTAAGGTGGTAGCAGGTGGCAAGCCACCAGCACGCAATAAAACATCTGATTGAAATTATGTAGGAAACTGGCTCGGCGCCTGTGGCTCAATCGGCTAAGGTGCCAGCCACGTACACCTAAGGTGGCGAGTTCGAATCCCCAGCCCGGGCCCGCCAAACAACAATGATGGCTGCAACCAAAAAATGGCCAGGCGTTGTGGCGGGCGCCTGTGGTCCCAGCTACTTGGGAGGCAGAGGCAGGAGACTCGCTTGAGCCCAGGAGTTGGAGGTTGCTGTGAGTAGTGAAGCCATAGCACTCTACCCAGGGGGACAGCTTGAGGCTCTGTCTCAAAAAAAAAAAAAAAAAAAAAGAAATTATGTAGGAAACTTACAAGTCAAATCACAAGCTCTAAAATACCAATACTATCCCAAGCTATGAGCAGCATGGCAGATCAAACTGGAAAGACAAAACTTCCCAGCTTTGGGCGGCGCCTGTGGCTCAAAGGAGTAGGGCACCAGCCCCATATACCGGAGGTGGTGGGTTCAAACCCAGCCCTGGCCAAAAACTTAAAAAAACAAAACAAAAAAACTTTCCAGTGTTGGCTTAAGTGGGAAGGAGAGGACCTGCTGGCTGGACAGGGAGACCACACAACAGTGGTGCCCTCATCATGATGGGTCCCCTCTCTCTCTGCCACAGAACGTGCTGGTGACTGAGCAGTTCGTTAAAACACTGGATGGGGTGTATGCTCTTCACCCGCAGCTGGATGTGGTCTACAAGTCAGTGCTCGGCCTCACCGCCAAGAAAACCTTGCCCTTGTGGACAAACCCCATGAAACTGATCCAGGTGAGCTCCTGTCTTCCTCTCAGTCCTCCAGGGAACCCTGGAGAAGGCTGACCTTGGGCTCCAAATCAACTACTAGAAATTCCCCAGGCCCAACGTGTCTGAACAATCCTCTCTGCCAAGGAATGTCTTAGTGCCTTGGCCTGCGGACATGAAATATTCCCTGTAGAGACCGACTTTCTCAGCAGTGCTCCCTGGCTCCCACAGAAAGGGGAAGAGCTGAGATCTGGCTGAGGTGAGAGGGGCTTGGCACAGCCTGGTCTCTCCCACCCGGGCTCCTCCACCTGCTAATGTGTGACCAAAAGCCAGTCACTGTGGCTCTCTGTGCCTCAGTCTCTCCCTGTGTAGAATGGGTATAATGGTAGGGCCCACCCTAGTAGGATTGCTTAGAAGATGAAATTAAGTAATATACATATAGTGCTTAGAAGAATGTGGGTATGTAAAAGGCACCCAGTAAACGCAGGGCTCTCTGACAGCTGGTGAGGATGCCAAGCCATCCCTGTGGTCAGGGTGGCTATTTGTGGCCTCAGCTAAAAAGGGACGCTTGAGTCCTTTATTTCTAGTGGTAATTTAGACGTGGCTCACCCTTTCTTATTTTTGGCGATCTCAGGAAGCAGATGTAATGGTGGAAATATAAAATATAAAATATAATCTAATATTAGAGCTGAGAAAGCTATTACTGCTCTTCTAATGCCATTTTTCTTTTTTTTGAGACTGAGTCTCACTCTGTCACCCTGGGTAGAGTTCTGTGGCATCATCATAGCTCACAGCAACCTCAAACTCCTGAGCTCAAGCCGTCCTCCTGCCTCTGCCTCCCAAGTAGCTGTGACTACAGGCATCTGACATGATGCTCGGCTAGATTTTCTATTTTTAGTAGAGACAAGGTTTTGCTCTTGCTCAGGCTGGTCTCCAACTCTTGAGCTCAAGCAGTTCTCCTGCCTCAGCCTCCCAGAGTGCTGGGATTACAGGCACGAACCACCACGCCCAGCCTGCTCTTTTAGTCCCATTGCCCAGAGCAGTGACCTGGCCTCCTGCCCTTGGGTGAGAGTGAGACCCTGCTGCTTGCTGCAGACCAATTGCTGTCTGGGGAAGCAGGGATGGGTGATGCGAGGCCAATGTGGGCTCTGCATGAAGTGTGCCCCAAGGCCTGTTTCCTGTCCCTGGCACATCTTCTCTGTGCTTCAGCAGCCAGGACTAAATAAAAGAGCTCTTGCATATAAACTTGTGTGGTGGGTTGGCACTCGTAGCTCAGTGGTTAAGGTGCTGGCCACATGCTCTGAGGCAGGCGGGTTTGAACCCAGCCCAAGCCTGCTAAAAACAACAATGACAACTACAACAAAAAAATAGCCAGGCATTGTGGTGGGCACCTATAGTCCCAGGTACTTGGGAGGCTGAAGCAAGAGAATCACTTAAGCCCAGGAGTTTGAGGTTGCTGTGAACTATGATGCCATGGCACTCTACTGAAGGTGACATAGTGAGACTTTGTCTGAAAAAAAAAAAAAAAAACAGAAAGAAAGAAAGAAAAGTTGTGTGGTAAGAAAAGTTCTAGAAGGCAAAAGGGCATCAAGTATTTTTATGAGTTATGTGACTTCAGAAAAAGCCACCAAGGGCAAACCTGTTTTGCCAGAGAAGCAGGGCACTCTGGTGAGCAGGACCGACTGGTTCAATGCGAGGAACCCTACCCTCTGCTTTAAAGAATCTATAGAGGCTCGGCGCCTGTGGCTCAACCTGCTAAGGCGCCAGCCACGTACACCTAAGGTGGCGGGTTCGAATCCCCAGCCCAGACCCGCCAAACAACAATGACGGCTGCAACCA
>NW_003852415.1:3426254-3433974 GCF_000181295.1 Otolemur garnettii
AAAAAAAAAAAAAGAAAAAGAATCTCTGTGTAGACCCGCAGGAGACATGCAGGGCGAAACATAGTCCTCCCCTTCAGGGGCAAACGGTCTGGTTAGGAATATGGGATAGATGCAGGAATGACTCACAAAAAGTGTCATGATAAATAAGGGACAAAAGCAGCAAATAGAATCAGAATCCAACCGAGATCCCTGCAGGACTGGGGGCACAGAAAGTGAGGCCTGCTGGGCTGAGATACTGTTGGGGAAGTCCCCTGAGGGGAGTGAAGGATTCAGGTGGGCCACGGGCCTGGGGGCGGGAAGAGGATCCTGCCTGTAAAAGCTCAGAGGTGGGATTGCACACAGCGTGTTCAGGGGATGTGAACAGACCAGTGGCTCCAACAGAAGAACATGTGGCTCCAGGCTCACAGAGAAGCCTGAAGTCGACGCTGGCAAGGGATGTGGGGTGGCGAATCCTAAATCATCGGATTTCAGTCTCGGTGTGATTTCCCGGGGAGCAGGGAGCCGGCAAGAGCTGCCGAGCTTTGGATGTGATGAGTCCAGCAGGACAGAGGGGTGATCTTTCTGGCAATGGGAAGTGAAGAGAACTGAAGGGGGTAAAACAAGAGTGAGAAAACAGCCCGAGGATAGTGACTGACACTTGTCATCCTAGCACTCTGGGAGGCCAAGGCCTGAGGAACACTTGAGCTCCGGAGTTTGAAACCAGCCTGAGCAAGAAGGAGACCCCGTCTCTACCAAAAATAGAAAAACTAGCCAGGCCTTGTGGTGGGCACCTGTGGTCCCAGCTACTAGGGAGGCTGAGGCAAGAAGATTGCTCAAGCCCAGGAGTTTGAAGTTGCTGTAAACTATGATACCACAGCACTCTACTCAGGGTGAGAGACTGAGACTCTGTCTAAAAAAAAAAAGAGTGGGACGATCAGTGAGGCACTAGTGTTCTAGATATGGAATGAGGATTTGATGACTTGGCTGAGAATGACAATGAAAGCAGAGGACAGGTGTAAGAGACTTGGTGAGACTTGGTGAATGGTTGGGTACTGGTAAGAGAGATCCAAAGATAAACCAAACTCAAGCCCAAGGGGCTAACAGAAAGATGGTAGCCTGGGCAGAGGTGGGGAGTGCAGGTGGCCGCCACCCAGCCCTGCCTGCCTCTCCCCTGGTCCTGCACATTTCACTTCTTTCCTAACTCCAGGCCTGTGCACACACCGGTCCTTCCACCGGGCACGTGCTTCTCCTTGCCCTCTGTGTGCACCTGCTCCTACTCATTCTCCAGGTCTCGACTCAAAAGTCACTTCCTTAGGGACCCTTCCCAGATTCCCTAGTTAAGATTAAATGCCCTTGCCACTGCTCTTGTGTCTTTGGCCTTACCCTTCCACTGGGACACTATGAACTCCTCCAGGGCAGGGCACCTGCCAAGGTGACAGGCCCTGGTTCTGCTCAAGGTGCTTAGTTGTAACCACAGGATCTATGGACTATCAGTACAGCAAGACCTTGTCTGGGGGCTTTGGAGAGGGGGAGAGGAAGAGAAACAAAAGAGTTTTTAAAAAAGGACCCAAAGAATATTTTAATGACATTAAAAAGGGTTCACAGTGTGTTTGTACAGCGCATTTTATAAATCAGCAGGTGTAGTAGAAAGATGATTTGGATTAGATAGATTAGACAGATGTTAAATAGATAAGCATTAGATAGATTAGTCAGATGTTATGAGAGATGGATAGAAAAAAGAATCCACATCAAGATGTTACCTCTGGGCTTGGCACCTGTGGCTCAAGCGGCTAAGGCGCCAGCCACATACACCTAAGGTGGCGGGTTCGAATCCCCAGCCCGGGCCCGCCAAACAACAATGACGGCTGCAACTAAAAAAAAAAATGGCCGGGCGTTGTGGCGGGCGCCTGTAGTCCCAGCTACTTGGGAGGCTGAGGCAGGAGACTCGCTTGAGCCCAGGAGTTGGAGGTTGCTCTGAGCTGTGATGCCATGGCACTCTACCCAGGGAGATAGCTTGAGGCTCTGTCTCAAAAAAAAAAAAAAAAAAAAAAGATGTTACCTCTGAATGGTGACAATGGACTTGCGTGTTACTTTTTCTTTTCTTCTTCTAATCTAAAATTGCCTTGCAATGTGAGTAGGTAATACAGTTGACCCTTAAAAAACACAGGCTTGAACTGTGCGGGTCTACTTACACGAGGATTTTTTCCAATAAACACTGTCGGCCTTCCATAGCCACAGGTTCCACATATGCAACCAAATGTGGGTGGAAAATGCAGGGTTCATGGGTGCAAACCCCATGAATGGAGACGAGGCGACACCGAAACCCCGGGCCCACCTTCTGTATCCACAGGTTCTCATGGCCGACGGGAGAACTTGAGCAATCCCAGAGTTTTGTATCCATAAGGGTCCTGGAACCATCCTTCCTGTGGTACGGAAGGATGACTGTATTTTTGAAATGAAAACAATGAACTATTTTTTAAAATATTCTAAGAAAGCATGTCTCCATGTGAGCATTGGTGTGGAGCCGTGGGGATCCGAGGAATTCCTAAAACCTGTCCTAGAGCCTTGTCACTCAATGCGGCTGTGATTCAACCTTTGATCTCTGAGCTTACAACATCCCATCCACTAGCCACAGTGCACCGTCTGCACTGGTGTTAACAGAGGTCCTCTCAAGCCCAAGTCCCATAGCTGATCCCCAGCCCTGACGCCTGGATGCTGTGGCACTTCAGCAGCATGGACTTCAGCCCTTCCACCTGGGAATGGATGGAGCTTCTGCTCAGTGGCGCGGGGCTGGGAGAAACCGGGCAAACGTGGAAGAGCCCCCACAGATCCTCTTGTTTGCCCTCCCTGTTCGCCTCAGCCTTTCTGGGTCCTGGAGCTTGGGTAGCCTCTGGGGGAGGGACGGGGAGTTGTGGTGGTTGTTGTAAAGGCCAAACGTTTGTGCCTGGTGTCTCCTGCTTCTCTCAGAGCTATGCAGACCAGCAGAAAATCACGGTGGTGGACTTCTTCAAGAGCTTGAACCCTGCTGGGACAATGCGGATGCCTGTGGGAGAGTTCCAGAAAATTCTTATACAGGTAAGATGCTTCCTAGTGGCCGCAGGCACTGCGTGCAGGCATGTGACAGAGAAGGGGAGAGAGAGTGTGTGAGCACCTCAGAGACCTTCCTGGGATTGGCTGTGGGACACTCAGAGGGGACCCAAGACCTCCCTCAACCCCTGCTAAAGTGATTCTCTGTGCTGTATGGCTCAAAGGCACTGGAGACCCACGATGCCGCCTAAAGGCAGACGTTCTGTCTTGGGGTCTTTCCTCCCATGTGCTTGACTACTAGACAGATAAAAAGGAGAGAAAGAAGGCCATATCCCAAAGCCCCAGTGCTCCCACCTTTGGCCATATCATCTTGCCTGAAATCTCTCATTCCCCTCAGCACCCCCATAATGAAGGTGCTGAGGCCCCTGGAATGCACACTCCAAGAGGGCCATCGTCAGAGTAGCCAAGGGGGGCGCTGGACCCTGCAAGAACAGGACATAGGAGGGACGTGCTGGGGGCCCAGGCAGAGCTGGCCGGGACTCAGTAGTTGCAGAGGACAGTTCTGTCCACCCCATAGGCCACTTAACTTCACCTGACCCTGACCTCCAGCCCCCTTACGGCTCCCCAGAAGAGGGAGGCCCTCTGGTGTCTGGGCAGGAGACTTCTTGCCATCCATGGTCCCAAGAGGAGCGGGTCATAAAGTGGGGAGGGTGAGAGTGCGTGACAGACGTGTGCAGCGGTGTTTGTGGAGGGGCGAACAGAGAGCTCTATTAACCAAACATGTTCCATCCACCTCCTCAGCAAAACAAGGTCCCTTTGAACCGGTACCAAGTCAGAGAGGTGATAAAGAGGCTGGATGAGAAGACAGGCAAGGTGAACTTCAGGTCAGCCCAGGCTGGATGACGGCCATGCCCAGTTTCCACAAGGGTTCCCACTGGGCGGACGTGAGCTCCCACGGCCACCCCCTCTCTGAATTTATTGAGTTAGGGCCTCACACCCTCACCCCCTCACCCCCCACCCGCATCCCCGCAGGAGCTGGCTGCCTTTTCCCTACATCTCAGGGCCAGGCCCCACAGCTCACCCTCCTTCTCATCTTCAAGCCACTTGTTTAGTAAAGCTCGAGCCCCTGTCACATGCTGCCAGCTGCTGGGCCAGATGCTAGGCACACTGGCAGAGGAGCTGTAGCCCACCCCTCACAGCCTTATGCAAGGTGACACCAGGGCCTCTCGGGGTGAGGGAAGCAATGGCGGTGTGCACCAGGCAGGCTGTATCCTAAAGAGGAGGCATCACTCAGACAGGGGACGGTGGGGTTTCCGTGAGTCTGGTGTGGCAGAGGGATGCGGCTCCAAGTGCCGGAAGCCTGGTGTGGCTTACGACGACGACACAGTCACCTCTGCCGTAGCTCAGGCAGTAAAGTGGGCTTTTGCTTGAGCTAGATTCCTTGAAGAGATAGGAAAGATCCATCATGGTAGTGATGACAGTGACCAACCCCACGGAGCCCCTGCTGTGCCAGGTCCTCTGCCATGCAAATACTGAGTCCTCCTTGCATGGTGCTTGCAAACACCACTGCCACCCCCACTTGGCAAACTATGACACTGAGCTTCGGAGAAGTAAGACAAAAGCAGCTCCATCCTCACGCTCTGGCCCTGCCCCTGCCCCTGCCCCAGCCCCAGCCCCTGTGGTTCCAGACCCGCTCTCACTCCCAGGTGCAGGACGCCACTGCCCCCACCAGGCCTGGTCCCTGTGGCCTTGTGCCTGCCTGGCCTGTGTCCTTAAGGAGCTCCAGCAGAAGAAGCCCCCCTCTGGTCCTGCCCTCCTCCCAACCTTCCCCCAATAACAAGGACAGGACGGGCAGCCTGACGCAGCCACAAACCCTGTCTACTTACAACAAGGGTGCGGCTGTACCGGGCTCTCAGTCTCCCTCATCTTCAAAATGGGGTGAGAACCACAACAGCCAAGAGGGTATTGTGTGGATTAAGTGGGGGAATGCACGGAAGTGGCTGGCCCACGGGGCATCACTCAGAAGTGACACTGTCATCCAGCAAGGGGGGCCTCAAGGATGGCTCAGGGGTGCCCCCACTGTGTCCCCTACTCTGGTTCAGCACTTGTTCCTTAAGAACCTGGTGGCAGGCTCGGCGCCCATAGCACAGTGGTTATGGAGCCGGCCACATACATACACTGAGGCTGGTGGGTTCAAACCCAGCCTGGGCCAGCTAAAACAACAATGACAACTGCAACAAAAAATAGCCAGACATTGGGGCAGGTACCTGTAGTCCCAGCTACGCAGGAGGCTGAGGCAAGAGAATCGCTTCAGCCCAGGAGTTTGAGATTGGTGTGAAGCTGTGATGCCATAGCACTCTACCCAGGGCAACATAGTAAGACTCTGTCTCAAAAAAAAAAAAAGAAGAAGAAGAAGAAGAAGAACCTGGTGGCAGTCTCAAGACCAGGTTCTAAACTCTCCAGGGATGCAGATGAATGAGGTCATGAGGCGGTTGAGAGGCCTGGTCACTGAGTGTCAGGACCCAAGATGGCAGTTCATAGCCCACCTCAAATTGCCTGTCATATCGCACACTGCCTCTTTATTAGTTCTGATTGAAGAGCAGAGTGCTAGTTTTTATTCTTGTATGAATCTTTTTCATTTATTTATTTTATTTTGAGACGGAGTCTCACTATGTCACCCTTGGTAGAGTGCTGTGGCGTCACAGCTCATAGCAACCTCAAACTCTTAGGCTCAAGCAATTCTCTTGCCTCAGCCTCCCAAGTAGTTTGGAGTATAGACACCTGCCACAACACTCACTTTTTTTTTTGTTATAGTTGTCATTGTTGTTTGGCAGGCCTGGACCGTGTTCGAACCCACCAGCCCCTTTTTTATTTTTATTTCTTATTGTAAATAATATCTAATTACAAAAATGCTAAATCCACAGAAATATAGCCAGGAGAAAATGAAAGTTCTTTTTTTATCTCCTCCCACAGTTCGCTCTGCCCCCCCCAAAGGACTCTCACACACAATTTCAGGCACACATTTCCATGCCTCTCCACATGTACTTATAATCGTGTGTGTGTGTGTGTGTTCTTGCACATGCCCATGTGTGAGTGTGTGTGAGTGAGATATAATAGTTAAAAACATGGTTTCTAAAGCCAGACTACCTGGCTAATCCCACCTCCACTCTTCCTGTGGAAGCTTGGGTAAGTTATGCAATCTGTGCCTCAGTTTCCTTGTCTGTATTATGGGACTAATAATAGTACCCACAGCATAGGAGTTTTTGAGGATTTATTGAGTTAATGCCTGGAAGGGTGGAGTCCCCAAGCTCCAGGCCACAGACCATATGGGTCTACCGCCTATTAGACACCAGGCTGCACATCAGGAGGTGAGCTGCGTGCAAAAGAGCAAAGCTTCATCTGAACCTACAGCCGCTCCCCCTGGCTCCCATCCTCACCTGAGCATTAATAGCTTCTCACAGAAGCATGAACCCTGAGGGAAGCTGCTCATGCAGGGGATCTAGGTTGCAATGTGAGAATCTAACGCCTGATGGTCTGAGGTGGAGCTGAGGCTGTGATGCTAGCGCTAGGGAGACGTTGCAAACACAGGTTATCATTAGTCGAGAGGCTTGACTGCACAGAGACCGTAAGACTTCAACTGCTTGCAGACTCATCTCAAAACCAACCTCCTCTCCTGGTCTGTAGAAAAACTGTCTTCCACAAAACTGGCCCCTGGCGCCAAAAAAGTTGGGGACCACTGCCGTTACTAAGGCATTTAGAACACTACTTGGCACATGGCAGGTAGACTCACAGTACATGTGTGCTTTATTATCTATTGTTTTACACACACACACACACACACGAGTTTCTTGTCATAAATAGAATCAGACAATCATGTTCCTCCGAACATGCTTTGTCCTAACTTCCATCGTGGTGATCTTTCCATGTTGGCCCATTTAAACCCACCTTGATCGTCCTCGCTGCTGCATAATAAATACTTCATAGCACAGCAGTTTTGTAATCTAATCTCATTTAAGCTATTTCCAGTATTTTACCAGTACCACTGCAAACATTCTTGTACCCAGGACATAGCATTTCTCAAAATAGGCTTGGTGGAGTAGACACAGCAATCTGGGGCAGAAGGTGTGCATATTCTAAAATTTAAACCGGCCCAGCCCCTGCCAATCATGTAAACCAGTGCTCTGCAGTGACCCTGTTCAACCTTCTGCCAAGATGAGAGCTGGTTTACAAATGGTCTCATTTGGATTCCAGCCCGTCTTAACATTCTCGCCAATCGGCTATGCAGCTGCGCTGGCACTCAGTATTATTCTCTTACCTTTCAAACCAGTTTCTTGACAACATCGAAGACATAGTGACAAGTCTGGTCAGGAAAGAAGTCTCGGCAAGGGAAGTCCTGGAAAGCTGGGTGGTGCCAGAGAGGAGACCGAGAGGCGGCTGACCCTCAACAAACGCCGAGGCCAAGGCTGTGCATGAACAAATAAAACCCTGCTTGACTGGGTGTTCTGGGGTTCTGGTGGAGTGTTCTCCACCAAGGGACACCTTCTGGTCTCAGCAACCACCAAGGGACACGTTGTGGTCTCAATAAGAGGTGCACAGGGCTTGGTGCCCCTAGCTCAGTGGTTAGGGCACCGGCCACATGCACCAGGGCTGATGGGTTCGAACCTGGCCCAGGCCTGCTAAACAACAATGACAACAACAACAACAAAATAGCCAG
>NW_003852415.1:3434426-3440023 GCF_000181295.1 Otolemur garnettii
GAGCCCAAGTGACTCCACCTGAAAAAATGAAACAGCTGAAATAAAGGCTTCCCGATCCATTCTGGGAGTCTATCATTCTTCATGTCATGTGAAAATTCTTGGGGAAACTTGGGAAACACGAAGAGCTTAGCAAAAGAAGAAAAAGAATAGCCAAGAACAAGTACACTGACCAGGTGGGTGGACGGGCACCTTCAAGAATTGTGAGTAGCCTCACCAGCCACCACTGTGCATGAACCAGGGCAGGGACTGTCCCCTGTGGCTCAGGAGCACCCCACACAGTGCCCAGCACACAGAAGGTGCCCAGGAAAGACCTGTGGAGTGAGTGAGCACATTCACCTGGCAGTTGTTTGGGGTGAGTGGTGGAAAGCTGGGAAAGTTTGGGGAGGGAGGGAGGGCTGCTATCTAGGAACCCACGCTCTGGAGCACTGGTGGAGGGGCTAGGAACCAAGACACCACCCCTTGGCTTCACCAAGAGTGAGGGCAAAGGTCGAAGCCTCTCTACACATGTAATAGAATCATTATTTGAAATAATTTATTCTCCCTCACACGCCATATTTTCTCCTTATGAAACTCCCAGTCTTGATGGGGTTTAGGGCCAGGGTAGAAGTTTCTAGCAAGACTTGCCTCTCTTTAGCTCACCTTTCCCACAGCCTAAGCTTACTGGGGACAGGCAAGGAGGGTCACAGGAAACCTGAGAGTTGCTTCTTCTGCAGTTCAAGGAGGAGAGGGAGGCCTTCAAGTCTGCCAGGACCTCAGAGCAAGCAGCTGAGTTGCATATCAGGGGCTGGCTCTAGGCCTGGGTCATCAGCCTCTCCAGAGCTCCCCTGCCCCAAGCATGGCATGAGTGCAGCTGAACAGTGGCTCTCCCTCGTGAGCTGGGACCAAAGGCCCCCTACAATAATCAGTGTGGAGGGTGACCAGTGACTAGAAGGTAAGTCCCACAAAAGGCTCAAGTCATTGGCACAACCCTGAGCATGGTCCTAAACTTGAATCTCCATCACCTGGGTAAAATAGAGGTTCAGGGTCAAAAGGAGGATAATGAAGAAAAAAAAAATGTGGTAAGGAGTTTATGAGCTAAAACATCCACCATAACATCATAGTGCTCTGTGGATGTCTGCTTTATCTCCCCAAATAAAGAGAAGCCCCTTGAGGTCAAGGATCATGTTTTTAAAATCTATTACAACCTGTAAAATTCTCCAAGTTCCTGGTCTAAATATTGGCTGGGTAGAACTCTTTGGATTATGTGTGGAATGGAAAGAAAGGCTGTGAAGTATCAAAATGTGTAACGGATAAATTGCAAATGTGTAATGGTTATAGATCAATAAAAACATATTTTTGTCCAAGATATGTTGTTCTCTTGCATAAAATTGAAAAGGCAGCACATATTCTTATCAAATTTTGTTTTTGTTTGAGTGGCTCTGGTGGAATTACAGAGCTTACTGGGAAGTTAAAATATGTTCCCCTAACCAGTCCCAACCCTCTAAGCCACCTCATGATACAGCCACCCCCAAGTAAGTGAAGGACAGACTGCCAAATCCCAAATCTGTGTGCAACCGTCCTGGGAGCCTCCAAAGGTCGAGGAATTCCCATTGTGTCCACTAGAGGTCAGCTCAGCTCCAAAAGTCTTTGTAAGAACTGTGCTTTGAGGTCTTGGAGCAGTTTCCTATACTTGGCCAAGAACTTTCTCTGATCTTCCCAACTCCCACCCCTGTGGAGCCCAGCCTGACACCTGGGCAGACCTTGCCAAGGGTGAAGGTCTTCATTGTGAATCGAAGTTGTTGACGATTGTCACCTTGCACCCTTGGAAGGAAGAAAATTAAGGGCACCCAGGAAGCGCTTCATAAATATTGAGTCTTCTCCCTAGGTCAGCCCACCCTGGAGCTGGGAAAACTGTAAGGAATAGGCTTCCCCTAGCCCAGGTCTTCATGGAGCCCTGTCAGCTTGGCAAGTCTGGAGGGCGGTAGGCAAGAGGACCCCAGCAGGAGTGTGGATTCCCACAAGCCAGGTCAGGGCTGGAAGGACTTTGCAGGAGAAGAGACTACCATTGTCAAAGAAGGCTCAGAAGCTCTGAATCAGCCTCTGCAGATTGTCAGGCTGCAGCCCAAGGACACAGCGCCCAGGGCCTGCCTCCTTCCAGGCCCAGCTCAACTTGGCTTTATGCTCTAACTGCATCTTCACAGCAACCCTGTGTGATGGGCACTGTTGTTATTCCCTTTTACAGCTGGGGAAATGGAGACATGGAGACACTCCATATCTTGCCTGAGGTCCCCTGGCCAGTAAACAGCAACACTGAGATTCAGACCCTGCCTCTAACCTCTTAATCACAAGGCTTCCCTGCCCCACTGTGGCCTCCGCGAACCTTGGTATTAACAGGGGGAAATTTAAACCCACTTGCTCTATTGGGATCCTTTCGTCAACAAAGTGAGGAATGAATTGCTAAGTGGGTATGAGCTCCCTGCCAGGCTGGGCTGGCTAATGAAAAGAGGCAAAGGCAGAGATGGTACTCTGAGGAAGCCAAATTCTCAGGACAGGTTCATACCCCTCCCTACACCCTGCATGGCTCAGAGCCTATACTGGGAGTGCTCAAGCGTGAATATTGTGCAGTGTGGAATAAGTTTGTGTGCCAGGACTGAGATGGTTAAGCACATGGATTCTGGCATTTAACAGTTCTGGGTTTGAATACTGTCTGGCTTCACCAGTACCATCTCTGTGAACTTCACCTTGAGTAAGTCATTCATGCTCTCTGAATCTCAGTTTCTTCTTCTGTAAGTTGGGATAATTAGGGTACTCCCTCCTCTATAGGGTTTCTGTGAAGACTTAATGAAATCATTCATATGAAGCACCAAGCTTATGCAGGTGGAGTCCCATTCCTAAAGAGAGTGCAGGGAGCTGCAGGCCCAGCAGGGCATAGGAGGGGCCCACACTGACCCCCATCTTTGACACACCCCATTGCTAGACTTTGAAAATTCCATGGGAGGTGCTCAAATCTCAGGCCTTGGCTTAAGGCTTAGGTAAAAACAAAAGAATTTGTCCATAGCGTTAAGAATTAGGTGGGCTCGGCGCCTATAGCTCAACCGGCTAAGGCGCCAGCCACGTACACCTAAGGTGGCGGGTTCGAATCCCCAGCCCGGACCCGCCAAACAACAATGACGGCTGCAACCAAAAAATAGCCGGGCGTTGTGGTGGGCGCCTGTGGTCCCAGCTACTTGGGAGGCGGAGGCAGGAGACTCGCTTGAGCCCAGGAGTTGGAGGTTGCTGTGAGCTGTAATGCCATGGCACTCTACCCAGGGGGACAGCTTGAGGCTCTGTCTTCAAAAAAAAAAAAAAAAAAAAGAAGGTGGGAGTTGGTGGGTTGGGGGTGGAGGATTGGGGGGTGGAGGCAGGGGCCAGCAGCCCTGCTGACTGTGGCATAGGCAATGCGTGATCACAGGTCTGCTACAGCAGGAGACACAGCAAACACCTCAGATTTTTCTTGGCTGCCTTTGTGGGCTGAAAAATGCCCCACCTTACGAGTCTTGGGGAAGACACCTGGGATCTGCAGTTGGGACATGTCTATACCAGACATCTAGTCCAGATTCAGAAGTCAGCATTCAAAGATGCCTCCATTGCAGCTCCATGGAGTTCTCAGGGCGGGGGTGCGGTGGGGTGGTGTAGGTGATGTTGCTGGGGGTGTTATTCAGGGTCCAGGGACTGCAGGGCAGTGGTGCAAGTTGTACCCTACGGTATCAGGCTGTGGCAAGAGCCAAGGTGTCCTCGGGGGACCAGACCTGCCTTGGGGGTGCTCAGGATTTGTTTTGATTTGTTTTAAATAGAAGAAAACAATGACTGGCAAGGCTAGTCTGTGTCCTAAACACTGGCTTCTGGCCAATGGCCTTGAATGTCCTTCTTCAGGAAACAGACGTCCTGGAGGGGAAGGTGACCTGAGGGCAGCTGGGGTGAGGCTACCCTGGGATACAGAGGTGCCTTTTATGAAAGGACAGCCTTGTGACCCTCAGAAGGCTTTTGTAGTTGTTGTTTTACCACCGCATTAAGGAGCCTGTGGATGAATCAGAGTGGGGATGACTGGCTGGATGTGGTGGGTTCCACGATACTGAGACATAACTTTTGTGCCCATGTAGATATCTTATGGAATTATAAAGACTCTAACTGGTCTTTTTCCCAGTGCTTGGCACAGAGCTCCAAAAATCTCCAGAATTTCCTGAGTGATAGCAATATTTGTTACGTTAATGAAGTGACTCAGGCTGGGACCCTAAATAGCTTCAGGACGGTAGCTGGTCACCAGAAAGACCAAGCACATGATGAGAGGGCAAGGTTTTCAACTAAGAGGGCTCCAGGAAGGAAGGTGGAGGATAGAGATTGAGTTTAATCATATGGCCATATTTAATCAACCAAGTCTACATAATGAAACTCCAATAAAAACCCTGGACCCTGAGGCAGAGCTTCCTAGGTGGTGAACACACCGATGTGCTAGGAGCTGGTGATTCCATAGGAAGAGGACACGAAAGCTCCGTGCTCCCTCTCAGATCTCACCCTATGTGTCTCTTCATTTGGCTCTTCCTGAGTTGTCTCCTTTATAATAAATCTGTAATTGTCAGCATACACTATACTGCTTTCAATGAGCTCGAGTCATTCTAGCAAATTATCAAAAGTAAGAAGGCAATGGGAACTTTAAAATTGGGAGCTGATTGGCCAGAAGTACAGGTGGCCTAGGTCCCTGACTGGCAGCTGGCACCTGCAGTGGCGGCAGTCTTGCGGATGACTGAGCCCTCCAACCAGTGGAATCTGAGGCTAACTCAGAGGCAGTGTCAGAAGTGAATGGCAGTACTCCAGTTGGCGTTACTACAAGTGGAGTGGAAATGGAACACATGTGCACAAAAGCATGCTCACATTAGAGACAAGGTGTGTGTGCTCCAATGTGTCCATGCCCCCAAAGAGGGGCTTGTCTGTGAGCTAAGCCCCAGAACCACCTGCTTTCTGCTCCACATCCTACTAGCCCTGTGTTGATGCAGCCACTCCCGGCTGTGCCTCTTTTTACCCAGCAGAGGGCGCTCCAACCTCACAAGTCATCCATCTCTTCAAAGCTTTTCCAGCCACACTGGTTCAGGGAAATGAATTCTTAATAGGTGCCCCCAAACAGCAGAGATACAAGTGACCCTAGGCTAGGGTGACCAGATTTTAACATCTGTAAGGCGGGACAACATGGCCAGGAGGGGGTGGAGCGGGGGTGGAGTGGGGGGCTCGGGGCAGGGGACGGGGAGGCAGGGCCCGACAACAATGCAAACTTTGATAAGCAGTTCTTGATAATCACTTCTCAGCAATTATTTATTACAGTTTAACATTATAAAATTAACAAAAATAATATAAAACTCATATTCTGGCGAAATAGCCATATGGCAGCCGAAAACCGTATATTCCCTTCTTGTTCTCCAGCCCGTTCGTTTGTTCTTTCCAAAAATCGGGACTTTTTTAAAACGCCGCGGGCCGAGGGACAAATTGTTGAAAAGCGGGACTGTCCCGCCAAAATCGGGACGTCTGGTCCCCATACCCTAGGCGGAACCCTGAACTACCTAGGGATCGAGCTTCTCCACCCAGGGGCA
>NW_003852415.1:3440332-3450489 GCF_000181295.1 Otolemur garnettii
GGACAGTGCCCAGACACCTTCCTAAGGCAGAGGCCAATTTGACTCCTGAGTCCACCTGTCCAAGAAAAGAGGCTTGAAGGATTTCAGCTCCAGGGGTCTGCCCTTGTGAACAGTTTGTCTAGTTCTCCACCCCTCTGTCCTCATCATCATCCTGGGAGCAGAATTGTGGTCACATGCTGAACATCAGTAACATGCTGTCCCTCCTTTCTCTGTCACACCAAAGAGGCTGAACCCCTACCCCTCTGCTCTGGGGAGCATGAAGCAGTTCTCTTGGGGCTTGTCCTGCCTTGAGTACTAGACCCACAGTGGGTCTCCGATCTACCTACTGTTATTTCAAGACTGTAAAATGCACAGCCCCCAAAATGCCTTTCCCAAGTGCACTATGATACCAGAAATAACTTTTTTGAAACCAGTAGGGAAAAAAATCCTCTGTGTCGGGGGGGGGTGGGGGGTGGGTACATTTATTTATACACAAAAGACTAAACAACTTCAATTGAGGGTTTACTATATGCCCAGTTCTGAGTAGGGTGTGTTTGGGATACATCAGTGAATAAAAAAGCAGAACCTGTCCCTCATGTACAGTTTACATTCTAGCAAAAGAAAACTGGAAGCAAATGATAAATACAATAAATAAGCAAATCACACAGTAAGTTGGAAATAGAGGGGAAAAATAGAGACAGTAAAGAAGGTTCAAGAGAGCCGTTAGTAAGGCTGGGGTGCTACCATTGTAAACAGGGGGGAAGTGCCTTGTGAGCAAAGGCTCCAAGGGAGTATGGGAGAGCCATGTGGCTATTTAGGGGGAAGAGATTTCCAGACAGAGGTTATAGCTGGAGCAAAGGCTCTAAGGCAGGAGCTGGCTGGTCCAGGGCCATGTTCCCATGAGGGCCACTGTGACACACAGATGTCTAAAAGAGATGGGCACTGCAGAGTTCAGGCAGAGTAGTGGCACGCTCCAACATCTTTTAAGAGGATACTCTGGCCAGCTTGGTACTAATTCCACCAGTCTGGGAGGCCAAGGTATCATTTGAGTATCACTTGAGACCAGAGTTTGAGACCAGCCTGGGCAACATAGCAAGACCCCTATCTCTACAAAAACAAAACAAACAGAAAAATTAGCTGGGTCTGGTGGTGCATGCCAATATTCCCAACTACTTGGCTGAGGCAGGAGGATCACTTTGCTTGAGCAAGTTCGAGGCCTCAGTGAGCTCTGATTACACCACTGCACCCCAGCCTGAGAGACAGAGCAAGACTTCCACCTCTGTTGAGAGAGAGAGAGAGACAATCTGGTTGATGTGTTGGTATTGAGAACAGACTTTAGCGAGTCAAGGGAGTAGCAGGAAAATCAACTGGGAGGCTACCGCACACTGCAATAATCCAGGCAGGAGAAGGTGGAAGCAGTGGGGTGATGAGATGTGGATGGAGCCTGGATATGTTTTGAAGGCGGAGCCAAAAGGATTTCCTAACACACAGGCTAGGGACTGCACGAGAATGGGGAGTCCAGGAAGCCCCATGGCATGGGACCTGAGGAAGGGGAAGAATGAAGCCTGAGGGGGGAAAGACCCTGGTAGGGCAGACTTGAGTGCTAGGGGATGGAGAGAAAGGAAACCAGGAATTAATTGGGGGCATCTATTGGATATTGCAGAGGGGAGCCAACCCAGGAATAGGCTGGGATGGAGGAATTTGGACTGGGCTGCGTATGTGGGAGCCCTGGGCATACAGATGGCATCTAATGTCCTGAGGCCAAATAAGGTCCCTGAGGGTCTGAGTGCAAACAGGGGAAAGAAAGAACCAAGAACTGAGCCTTAGAGAAGCCAGTGCCAAGAGGCCTGCGAGGAGAGGAAAGAGCCACAGAGGGGACGGAGAGGGAAGCCCAAAGAGTAGGACGGACCAGAGGGAAGGTGCGGAAAATGGCCAAAGAAGATGCCCCCAAAGCCTTTCCCCAAAACAGAGAGGGTGCATGGGCAGCAAGAGGACAAAATGGGTGCAGTGCCTGGGGCTCAAAGGAGTAGAATGCTGGCCCCATATGCCAGAGGTGGCGGATTCAAACCCAGCCCTGGCCAGAAACTGCAAAAAAAAAAAAGAGGACAAAAGGGAGAGGGAGGGAAGGGCACTGATGACCACATCTCCCACTGTGGCCCCGATCTAGTCCTTGGCGGCTGCTTGGCTCTGTCTAGGTAGGAGGAACTCAGAGGTAGGGACGCTATCAGCTCATCCCACTGGTGTGCCTGCGTCATCAGGAAAATGGCCAGCAGGAGCAGCTGTTATCAGTCACCAAGCAACTCAATTCTCCACGGGGCATCATAACAACTGGGGACAGGGGACAGGACTCTGGGCTTAAAGGCCTCCTTCCAGTCCCTGTTGGACCACTCTCTGGCCATTGGACAAAGCTCTAATTGAAATAGAAGTTTTGAAATATAAAGCTGTAAAAAAACATGTTTGCTGGAACACTGACACTTGGAAGGGTGGGGGCATGTCTTTTTCCACCTTTCCCAGCCCTGTAACCCCTCATCCTTCAACAATCAGTTCAGCCAGCACCCCTTCCTGGGAAGTCTTCCCTGACTCTTTAGTGTCATCAGTAGTCCTCAGCAATAGGGAGAGAAATCAGCAATGTCTGGAGGTTGTTTTGGTTGTCAGAGCTTAGCAGGGGTGCATCTAGTGGATGGAGGGCAAGGGTGCTGCTGAACACCCTGCAATCCACAGAAGAGCCCTCAGTAATTGTCCAGGCCAGAATGTCAATCATGCAGTGGTTGAGAATGTCAGCTCCAGGTAGAGTAGGGGCAAATCACATCTTTCCCAGTCGGTGGCCATTGCCCCTTTCCTGTCATCTACTAAGACAGAACTGAGCATGCCCACTACTCAGCTCCCTGCCTCCCTTCAGCTAGTCATACCCTGTGACCCAGTTGGGCCAATGAGATGTAAAGGAATGTTCAATGAGAGCTTCTGGGGAAGATTTTCCTCCTTGATAAAATGAACAGGTATAGGAGGAGGCCCCACCCCTCCACTCTGATTTTGTTTTGTTTTGTTTTGAGACAGAGTCTCACTATGTTGTCCTCAGTAGAGTACCGTGGCGCCACAGCTCACAGCAACCTCAAACTCTTGGGCTTAAGAGATTCTCTTGCCTCAGCCTCCCACGTAGCTGGGACTTCAGGCACCTACCACAACACCCAGCTATTTTTATTTTTATTTTTGTTGCAGTTGTCATTGTTACTTTAGCTGGCCCAGGCCAGGTTCCAAGCCACCAGCCTCAGTGCATGTGGCCTGCACGGTAACCACTGTGCTATGGGCTCCGAGCCTCCACTCTGATACTGGACACAAGGATATGATGCTTAGCTACTTGGGTTGACTACCTTGTCTTGGCTACTTGGGTTGACTCCTATTACTTGCAGCCAAAAGCACCCTAGGAAGGATGGGGCCACCCTCCCTGTGCTCCCGATGTTTGTTTTCTGGTGACGTGTCCTCCTATTCTTCTGAATTGTGAGCCCCTGAGTCCAGGGCTGTGGTTCCCATTGAGGATCCCCACACTTAGCACTTCACCTGGGACAGAGTAGAGAGAATCCACTGTGGCTCAGAGAGAATCCATCGAATACATTTCAAGGACAGAAGAAAGAATGCTTCCTGCTCTCAGTGGCCCAGCTGTGGGATTTCCTGAGAGCCACTCCAGCAGATGCCACCCAGTAGGCTGGCAGAGCTGAGTGTAAACACATCTGGGGTGAATGCCCTCGGATGCTGGAGACAGCAGAAGTGCTGGCCCAGAGGCCAAGGCTCCGGCAACACTGTGCTGAAGACCAGACTGTGCAGGGGGAGGTTGGCAGCATGCTGCAAATGTAGATATTTCTTCCAGAAAAGCCCTCCCTGATGCCTAGCCCACACATAAACAGACTTTTCCAGCTGCCCCAGACCCCTACTTTACAGGGCTGGGGAAACAGTAAGCCTTCTGGAACCAGCTGGACCAGTGGGCTTTCCCATGTAGGAAGGACCCACCTGAAGCCTCAGGAGTGAGACGATTGACAGGACAGGGCTTAGGGTGAGCAGGGCCTCCTCCCTCTTCTCCCAAGCTTCTTCTCTGAACCCAAGGCCAACGATGACCGACTCCTTTCTAGCCGAGGCTGGATGCAGGGCTCCATTTGAGTCTATTCCCAGGACCTTCAGAAGTTTGTCAAGGGAGGCTTCAGGTGACAATGAGGTAGTACGGCATAATGGTTGGGGGCACCAGGCTGGCATGTGTTGGAATCCCAACTCAATCGCCTTCCTTCTTCCTCCCCTCATGCAGGTCCTATTATGTGCAGGCACCGTGTGGTACCAGAGTTACAGTCAGCCACTGAATTCAGGTGACAGCCCTACTCGGTGACGTGGAGGTCAGAGTGCTAATTGGGGAGGCACACGCTAACACATAGTCACACAAGCCTTCCCACTGTAATGACTTCCACAAAGGAAGGGCACAGCACAGGGGACAACGGGGCAGCTGTATGGACTGGAACCAGTCGCTCAGTTAATCTGAATCCACCCACCTCCTGTGACATTCATGAGAATAAATGGAGTAATACACGTAGGCCAGGCTCTAAGTGCTCTCTGATGAGAGGGCTATGGGCACCATGGTCTGCAAAGCAGGTGACAGGCTTGGAAGCCCTGACGGAGTCTTCAGAGGAGTGCCTCAGCACTGGCTGTGGCCTGGGGGCCTATGGGGTAAAGTGGCAGCCCCCCTGGCACTTCTCTGCTATTGGAGGGACAGCCTCTAGACTCCATGCAGAGCCTGCCTGCTCTCCCTGACCTTGGTCCAGCTACTGCAGTCAGAGTCAAACAGATCTCCCAAATCAGGATATGCTGGACCCTGACCCAGGCCCCTGCCCTTTCTCTGGCCCACGGTACCAAATAGCCCAAGGGCAGTTACCCTGCCGTGGGTGGCTGTGGCTTTATGGAGACCAAGGTCCAGCTGGCAAGGCGCCCCTGAACCACCACCTCTCCTTGGCTCCCTCCCCTCAGGAAAAATGGTTTTAATGAGTAACAGAAGGCCCCCCGCCAAGAGCTCTGGGGTTGGCACAAGATGGGCAGCCGAGAAGAGCCGCAGGACCCAGCTGCTACCACCATCCCTCCCCTCCCAGGTCAGCTGGGCTGGGTGGTAGTGCTCAGGTTGGGGAGGGCCCAGGCCTCCCTGCTGCCTCTGTTTCCCTGGCAAGAAGATCCGGGTAGACACTTCCACTGGGGTCGGAGTTATAAGTGAAGGGGGGCACAACAGATGTCTGCTTGGACTTGTTGTCCAGCCAAGGTCTCAAAGGCAGCTACTGCCCAAGAGAGATGGGGCAAGGTCAGGGAGGGCCAGGAACAGTGTCATGGGAGTTTAACCTGTGCAGTTACACAAGGCCCCACATTTAGGAGGACTTGGTGCCTGGTTTCATATTTTGTTGTCACAGTCTCCAAATACTTAATAATTATTTTTAACAAATGGCCTTACAAATTATGTCATTGGTCCTATCTGGGGGTGAGGCTATTTATACACTCCTTGTCTGGGAAACAGAATCAGAGGGTGTTGGAACAGCCAACCCACCCTCCTCCCACAGCCCAGGCCTGAATCCTCCCCACCACTGTTCTGAGGAAGATGAAGTACCTGGCAAGGCCTCCCCTCAGCGCAGCCAGCGCGGAATGTGTGCTTCCGGGAGAGAAGGGACAGAAGTGACCTCAACAGCCAGCAGGGAAGGTCAGGAAGAAGGGGGCCCCTTGGCTGCCTCTTCCCCCTGGGGAGAAGATGGGGGGCGGGCAGAAGAGCTCCTCCAGCCAGAACTGGCCCTCCAAGAGGAGGCTGCAGCTCTGGCAGGCACAGAGAGGGGTGTAGGGAGGAGGGCAGTGGGGGTGAGGCCCGGAGCCAAGAGAAAAGCTGTTCAGGGCCTCAGCCAGTCGGGCCAGCCCAGGCCTGCTTTAGCCTCTGGTCTTCAGCCAGTAGGTAATTCAGAAATTCCTCCAGAAGGCTGCTGGGGCCTGCTTGCCATCCTGCCTGTCCTCCCAGAGCTTGAGCCAGCCTGTAGGGGCCCAGCGGACTGCTACGTTCCACCTCCCAGCTGCCAGCAGCCTGCTCCTGTAGGCTTCTGGTCGCTCACAGCTGGTCCAGGGTCAGGCGGTGCCGGGAAACGAGCTGGCAGAAGGGGAGCGGGCACTGGGTCCCAGGCCAGTGCTGGGAAGGATCCAGGCTCCAAAGAAGAGAGTGGAAAGAGGACCCCACCCTGGTGGGGGGTGAGGAGAGTGGAGACTTAGCCTGGCCTGGCCCCTGGCCCAGAGTCTGTCCTCCCTGGCAACGATGGCCCAGGCTAGAGCCAGGGGCCCCTGGCAGGGCCTACTGGACACCCTCATCTTCTGTCCCTGAGGCGGAGAATTGAGCCAGGGAGACTTCTTCCTCTGGCTGTCCTAGGATCTAGGCTGCTAATCCCTCTCTATTAAAACGCAAATGTTCTGGGGAGGCTGGGAGAGGACATCAGAATCTCATTCCTCACTTCCTAGGGAGGTTTGTGGCCTGCCAACCCCAGAAAGGCCCAGAGAAAAGAGTGGGGAAAGGATTCAGGAAAACTGGCGGCAGGTGACAATGTAACAACCCAAAGGGCCCTCCCTGGACAGGGCAACAGTGGCCTCGACAGTGCAGAGCTCCAGGTTGGATGCCAGTTTTGTTGTTCACTGGCTCGGCAACCTTCTCACCTCTAAGGGGGAAACTCAGTCCCTTCCCCCAAGTGACTGCCAACACAGGCTCTGCTAAGAACCATGAAGGGACAGGCACTGGACTGTCAGCCAACTGACATGGCCCCTTCCCTGAGCAGTGGCTCTGCACACCCCCAGCACAATCTGGGTCCCTCGTAGTCCCATTTGCCATTGGCCACTCTAAGCCTGTTCCTGAGAGTTGGGATGGTTTGGGGCAAGAAGGGAACTAGAAACACGTCCCTGGGTAGCTCCCCACAGGGTGTTCTGCCCTGGGCATCCAGTCTAGCTGCCACAGGCACAGCGACCCTCAGAGGCCCGATCCAGATGCCTTCTGCTGTTGACTCACCTTCAGGTCTGCCAAATCTGCAAACACTGCCGAGCACAAATCTGCATTCATCATTTCCTTTAAGAGCAAGAGCCCCAGAGCGCTTGGGCCCCTGCATCTACAGAGCCTGTGGAGGCTGAGAACAAAGCCCCTCAGCTAGCTCTGGAGGATACCTCTGCCAGCTGCCCGCCTGACCAGACGAGCCTCCACTAGCATGGCCCTGGCCTGGCCCTATGTCCCCTCCATGCTACCCATACTGCCTGCTTCTCAGAAACCCCAGTTCTCTCTACTGACTCAGTTCCCCCCTAATTTTGCTCCTTTCCTGTTTTGAGCACTGCTCATGCCTGAGTTCTCACACTTTCCCCAGACTTCCAGCCATGAGCACTACACAGCTGGCTACACAGGGATCCACTGACCACTGCCACCTGTCACTTGGTCTCCCTCACACTGGCCTCTGGTCACTAATCCAGGACCTCTGCAGAGTGCCCCCAAAAGCCTCATCAAGAACTTATGGAAATTTCAGGGCACCGCTCATGTGCTCACAGACCAGGCAGTTTCTCACCTGTGGGTTCACTCTTCTCCCGCTCGTTCCTGTGCTCACAGACCAGGCAGTTTCTCACCTGTGGGTTCACTCTTCTCCCGCTCGTTCCTACGGACGCACGGTACCTACAATGCTCATGGCCCCACACTATTGCAGGAGGAGATTATCTCTCTCCTCCTGTGGGTGTCACTGTGTTAGAGGGTCCCAGAGCAGGATGGCGTGTGCCCCTGTGACAGCATTTAATAAGAGGGCTCTTCCTCTCATTTAATTTACCCCATTCCCCTCACGTCTGCCTCTGTTTTCCACAGGGCTCAAATATGAGCTGCAGGGAGCCAAACAGTCTTACCCAGAATCACCCTTGCCTCTCATGCCTCAAGGACACCCCGGGTGAGGGGCCTAAACCTCTCCCTGGCGGTGAGTGGCATCCCACACACTCACACACTGGCTGCTCCTGCACAGAGGCCCGTCCTTCCTGTACACAGACACCCTCTACACACCCAGCAGCCCTCGCCCCTTCCCACCTGGCTCCCCCTCCAGCCGCCCCACTGCTGGGGTCCTTGATTCTTCTGCATCTATCACTGAAGTTCCATCTTCATTCCCCACTCCCACAACACGACCAGATCTGGAAATCCACATGACAGATTCCAGCCCTCTATGCCCATCCTTCTGTCTGTCCTATAGAATTTCCGAATACAGCAGCTTTTAGAAATAAAAAGAGCACGCATTCCCGTGCAGCAGGCAAGGTTAACCATCAGGTTGGCAAATCTCTCCCTGACTGGTGGTGAACTCAACTGCAGGCCTGCCCAGAGATGGGGGATGGTCTCTTTCTTGTCTACTGACTCCTCCGCCCCACTCCCTTTGGGGAAAGAGAACGTGCTACTACCAAGCCTGGCTGTGGTGTGACTCTCCCTGCTCTGACAGGGGACTTTTTGGAAGAGAAAGTGCCTCTCTCATCTTGCAGTGGAGCTGGAACCTTGTGGCATCCAGAGGATGGAGACCATCACCCCTCAACAGAACAAGTTTAGGAAACATCACATTGACGGGTGTTTTATGCAAAGCACCACAGTGATGGTACCCAGGGAACAAAAAAAAATCTGACATAAAGTCCCTATCCTTAAAGCAGTCCCTATCCGCAACCTTCCTAATGTCACAGCCCTTTAATACAGTTCCTCATGTTGGGGTGACCCCCAACCATAAAATTATTTTCATTGCTACTTCCACTACAACATGAGGAATTGTATTAAAGGGTCGTGGCATTAGAAAGGTTGAGAACCCAGCTAGAGCATCTGGGGCAGCTCCAAGCTGAGAAGCAGGAGGCAAAAGGTCCTGAGACTACCAGGGCTAGAAAACGCCAAATTGTAGCTGCAGAGAAAAATGCCTCTATCTGGATGTCCTTGGGGAGAGGGCTGGAAAGCTTATTAGAGCATATATTCGCTTTAACCAAAGTTCTCATGCTTCGGTGTGTGTAAGAATTTCAAAGGGGCCAGGCGCAATGAGTCACACCTGTAATCCCAGCACTCTAGGAGGCTGAGGTGGGAGGATCCCTTGCTCAGGAGTTTGAGACCAGCATGAGCAAAAGTGAGACCCTGTCCTCTACTAAAAATAGAAAAACTAGCCGAGCATTGTGGCTGTCATCCCAGCTACTCAGAAGGCCAAGGCAGGAGGATCGCTTGAGCCTAGGAGTTTGAGGTTGACAGAACAAGACTCCCCCCTCCCCAAAAAAAGAGAGAGAGAGAGAGAAGAATTTCAAGTGGGGGTATCTTGATAAAAGTGCAGAAATATAGCTCGGCACCATAGCACAGTGGTTACAGTGCTGGCCACATGCACTGAGGCTGGAGGGTTCAAACCCACCCTGGGCCAGCTAAACAACAATGACAACTGCAACAAAAAAATAGCCAGGTGTTGTGGCAGGCACCTATAGTCCCCGCTACTTGGGAGGCTGAGGCAGGAGAATCTCTTAAGCCCAAGAGTTTGAGGTTGCTGTGAGCTGTGACGCCACAGCACTCTACTGAGGGTGACATAATGAGACTCTGTGTCAAAAAAAAAAAAAAAGGTGCAGAAATATGCCCTTCCCCTGCACAGGAGTCTGCATTTTATAGCACCGCAAGTGATGCAGCTGATCCATAGACCACATGTCTGTGGCCTTTGAGTGGGGGGAAGCCCCCACACCCAGGGGGAGTCATCCGTGGCAATCTCTTTCTCTTGGGGTGGACACAGAGCTGCTACCCTGATGTGACAGAGACATAACTATGCCAATTACTCCCAGGGGGAGCACATCACCTTGTAGTCCTGCAGGACTGGGCGCTCCTGATGGGAAGGTGATGGCTGTGATGGCAAAAGGATAGGCCTTGCCCTAAACTCAGGGAACAGGGCAAGAGCCAAGGGTTCCCTTGCTGCCAGCACCCCAGAGTGCCCTGCTTATTCCCCAGGGTGGGGAAGAGGTGGCCTGTTCCCTCTCAAACTTATTCCCTTCTAACTATGACAAATGCCAGCACCACAAAGCTGGCCGTGTCTACATCTGTGCTTGCACACTTGCTCGGAGCGTGGAGTTCTGGTGCTCTGTGGGGGCTCCCCAACTGCAGTCTGGCAGAGCTGAGCCTAGGACTGAGTTGG
>NW_003852415.1:3450587-3452580 GCF_000181295.1 Otolemur garnettii
GGGGGCTGAGTCCATTCTGTTGGGAATAGTCCTTGGCTGAGGGGGGAAGGGACGTAGACTGGGGCTCAGAGCACCGGCTCCTGGCCCCCAGCTCCAGGACCATCAGGCATTTGCCCTGGGCTGGGGCCCTTTGCTTTGCTGCTGGAAAGTGTGGGAGATAGTAGGGTTTTTGTCACACCCAGAAATGAAGCTCAGTGGCAAGGAACATGGGGATTCACCCCTGACACATACAGGTCTGTGTGCATACACGTGTACATACACACCTGTTTTGGAGTTCAAAGCCTTCAGAGCTCACCTGGCCCAGCACACTCACTCCACAGGTAAAGAAATTGCCTCAGAGAGGACTATTATCCCAGGTCACACCGCCTGGTGATCCCCCCAAATGGTCTTTCCTGAGACCATGCGTCTCTCTGGGGGGATATGCACAAATTATAATAAGCTGCACAGCCCAGTGTTCTGGAGGGTCCTGGAGACCCCCTGAGGTGCCCCGTGGTTGCTGCAATCAGGAGAGGTCTTGGGGTCCCAGGAAGAGCAGGCTGGGACAGTGAGGGAGTGTCTGGAGGACTTAGGGGCAGCTATTTGCCAGGAGGAATGGAATTATTTCAACATGTTAAAAACGCTCTATCAGTTGCATGTCAGACCCGAGGCCAGGAATCTCCTCACCAGGGGATAGGGAGCCAACAGTAACAGACCCCTCAGGTTTCTTGGGAGTTTCTTGAGAGGGTAAGAACTGGCCCTTCCTCCCACTCTGTAAACTGTCCTCCTGGGTACAATTGGCACCTGTGTGTGGGAGGGGTCGGGAGAAGACTGTGAAAATCAAGGGGCAGGAACCAGCCATTAACCTCTGGACGTCTGACCGTGTCACCAAGTGAATAATCCACAGCCTCAGCTAGCCCTTCCCTGTGGCCAGCAGTAGCAACTTCCTTAAGCTTCAGAAGTGAGGCTGCCCAACCCTGCCCAGGGTCCCACGTGGCACAATCTACAGCCACACAGGGCATTCTCCGGCCCTGGCTGCCCTCCCAGAATCACAACCAGGGAGCAGAGGGGTAGCCCCTTCACTTGGTTTCCCAGAAATGACTGGGACTTTTAATGTCCCTCGCTGAAGAGATTCAGGCTAGCGTGAGGAGGTGGGTGGGCAGCAGTTACAGGCCAGCAGCCCACGCTACACCCATCCCAGAAGCTGGGTACCCTACTGCAGCTGCCTGTCGTCCCCAGCCTCAGGGATTTGGGAAAGGGACAATGGAAGGGGGTGATTAGTCTTCCCTGATGGTATGTCCAACATCAGTCCATCTTTATCCTTTAAAAAAAACAATGTAAAAGCCCCAAGTTTGACATCTCCATTCATCATCTTTCAGCTATCATCCAGCTGAGGAACTCCTGGGGTAAATCATCAGCCCATACTTACCTGTCATCTCACAACCCCAGCAGGAAGGACTGAGTATAAAATCACCCTCGGAAGCCAGTACTGAGCGCTCAGTCCCTGCTGATGCCCCTGCTGCCAGCTCAGCTTGAAGCTGAATTGAGAACTGCAGAGGGGAGAGGCTGCCTCCTTCCTCTTCCAAGAAAATGGTACCTGTGGTCCCAGCTACTTGGGAGGCGGAGGCAAGAGACTCGCTTAAGCCCAGGAGTTGGAGGTTGCTGTGAGCTGTAAAAAAAAAAAAAAAAAGAAAATGGTAGACATGGCCTCTCTCATCTCTGCCCCTTCCCGAAATAGACCAGAAAGAGCTCTCCTACCGCCCTGCAGCCCAGCTTTTCCTACCCTTCTTTTTCCACTCTGCCCTGGGGTCTAGCTCCTTTCAGAAAAACTCATGTAAGGCTAGGGAGGTAGCTCCCACCTGTAATCCTAGCACTCTGGGAGGCCAAGCCAGGACAATTGCTTAAGGTCAGAAGTTTGAGACCAGCCAGCAAGAGTAAGACCCTGTCTCTATTAAAAATAAAAAAATTAGCCAGGCATCAGAGTGAGCATCGATAGTCCCAGCTACTTGGGAAGCTA
>NW_003852415.1:3453091-3454479 GCF_000181295.1 Otolemur garnettii
ATTTGATCACTGCCTTTGCCTGGAAACATCCAGCAGCACCCTAGGCCAGGCAGCTCCAGGAGGCTAGTGAAGTTCCTGGAAGAAGCCATCAACCATGAACACTCACAGCAGCTGGCCTGGCAAACGGGACCTGGGTCATGATGTCCAGCCACTTGGATGTGCCAACTCCCAACCTGAAGCAGTTGCTGTGGGTCCACAAGCCCCAGGCTTATTAAGGCTGGAGATTGGGCCTCCAGTCTGCCCCTGAGAACTGTTCACAAAAGAAGGGCTCCGTAGTGGGTTGAATAATGCCCCTCCCCCCACACACACACACAAATTCATTTCAGGCTCCAGACCTCAGAATGTGACCTTATTTGGAAATAGGATCTTTGCAGATGAAATTAGTTAAGAATTTAGCTGGCTATGGTGACTCAGGCCTGTTATCCTAGCACCCTGAGAGGCTGAGGTGGGTAGATTGCCTGAGCTCAGGAGTTCGAGACTAGCCTGAGCAAGAGCAAGACCCTATCTCTAAAAATAGCTGGGCATTGTGGTGGGCACCTATAGTCCCAGCTATTCAGGAGGCTGGGGCAAGAGGATCACTTGAGCCCAAGAGTTTGAGGCTGCTGTGAGCTGTGACACCACAGCACTCTATCAATAGCAATAAACTGAGACTCAGTCTAAAAAAGGAAGGAAGGAAGGAGGAGAGGGAGGGAAGGAAGGAATGAATTAGTTAAGGATCTTGAGGGAAAATTTTTCTAGATTTAGGGTGGTCCCTAAATCACATTACTCATGTCTTTGGAAGAAGAGAGAACACAGAGAGAGACACAGAGAGGAAGACCATGTGATGACAGAGTGATGTGCCCACAAGGCAAGGGATGCTGGCAGCCACTAGACGCTAGAAGAGGCAAGGAAGGACTCTCCCTGGACCCTTCAGAGGCAGCCTGGCCCTGCCAATACCTTGTTATCAGACTTGTGGCCTCCTGAGCTGTGAGAGAAGTTTTCTGTAGTTTCAAGTCACCTAGTTTACAGAAGTTATGACCTCCCTAGGAAACTAATATAGGTCCTAAGGCTTAGTGCAGTGGAAAATTCACCCCGCTGGGAACCAGGCTCTTCTGGGCCTCTCTGTCATTAACTTCCTAGCCAATGAGAGAGCACTCCCTATTCTTGACCACTGGGATTGGAGCATATCACCTGGGCTGGACCAGTGACAGCCCCCTTCAAGATTTTCACTGACCTATTGAAGAAGAGGAGCTGTCTCACTGCTGGAATAGCTATGATGCTTCGGTGCAGGTGCAAAGTTGCTGAAGGTCACCTGGCCACCACCAAGTGAAGAGCTGCCTGAGAATGAAGTCTAATTAGGACAAAGCAGCACAGAGATATGTAAGGAAAGAGATTCTTTTTTTTTTTTT
>NW_003852415.1:3454791-3456214 GCF_000181295.1 Otolemur garnettii
AGGAAAGAGATTCTTGATGATAACATCTGTGCACCTGGATCCAGCCATACCTGAAGATAGGAACCTCTAACATTTTCAATTACTTGAGTCAACAAGTTTCATTTAGGGAATGTTATACCACTTATATCTTAGGGACTCTTGAGTGAGATACCTCTTTGTAGGCAATGTGATAGAAGTGAAAGACCCCAAGAAAAAGGCAAAACATGAAGTCAGAATAGCCAGGTTAACTAATTAGCCATGGTTTCCCAATCTCTGTGCTCTTCCTCCGTGGCTAATCTAGTGCTGGGACTTGTCTTATCAAGGGTAGTTTATTCCCTGACATGTACATGTGGGAAAGGCCCACTGCACACCTCTCCAAAGACGCCTTATTAGGAGGGTCCTGTGGGGGCATACCTGAGCCACTCACATTCTCAGGCATGCTCACTGTCTAGTTCAGCCTTTAACGGATGCAAACATTGTCTCCTCCTCTGGCCCCACTTAGGGCCGTCCAGTCCCTGCTCAAACTCTCCCACGGGTAAGGATGGCTTCTCACTGCCAACTCTTTCAATGAGCCAAGAACCAAGAGCAGAGCTAAAAGGTTCTTCCTCCACCTGACAGCCGGTTTCTGTTTCCCTGCGCCTTCCAGCCCCTAGGACTGCCCTCCAGAGCAACCCTGGAAAAGTCCCAACCCGTTTCCAGTCTTTCATGTATTTAAGCAGAACTGCCATGGCCCCTATTACTGATGGGGATTGTGTTTAGCTTTATGAAGCAGAGGCCAGACTACCACGTCCTAACCAAACACAGAGAGCAATTTCTTTCCCTTACAGTAAGACCAGGGCTGGGAGGCCAGAGCTGACGTAACAGCCCTGTGAGGTCCTCACTCTCCCTGTTCCTTTCTCTCTTTCTGCTCCACCATCCTTAACAGGTAACTTGACCCTCATGGTTGCCTCACAGTGTCTGCTCCATCTCCAGACTCCAATCCACCTTCCAAGCCTCCAAGCAAAAAGACAAAAAGAAGAAAAGCAACAGGAAAATAAACCTTTTCTAGAAATACCCAACAGACTTCCGCTTATATCACATAGGCCAGAACTATAACACATGGCCTTCCCGAGTAGCAAAGGAATATAGAATATTTTTTGTTTGTTTAAATCTGTACACCTCTCAAATAAAATGATGGTATTGTTATTTTTAGTCTGTTTTTGTTTTGCTGTAAAGGAATATTTGAGGCTGGATAATTTATAAAGAAAAGAGGTTTATTATAGATTACAGCTTATCATCAAAAAAATCATACATCATGATCAAGTAGGTTTCATCCCAGGGATGCAAGGCTGGTTTAACATATGCAAGTCCATAAACGTTATCACTGTATTAACAGAAGCAAAAACAAAGACTATATGATCCTCTCAATAGATGCAGAAAAAGCATTCAATAAAATCCAGCATCC
>NW_003852415.1:3460142-3460662 GCF_000181295.1 Otolemur garnettii
AGGGAAGCTCTAGGCTCTTTTTATTAACCAGCTCTTGCTCATCTGTTTAAAGATCATAAATAGACTTTTCTCAAGGTCTATTTGATTAGAGCACCTCTCATCAAAATGCCTTAACATTTTAGATATGCAACAAATGTTAATTCCTTTCTGACTTCCTGTAATTGTTCATCATGTGACATGTTTCTAGTCCTTTCCTCCTGGCCACACTCCCAGTTTCTGCTCTAATTTCTCTTTCTTAATGCAGGCCCAGGATGGAACACAAACCCCACTGTGTCTGGCAGAGTGGAGGACAATGCGCCCTTTGCCTCCCTTATTGTACGTTGTACGTTCTTCTCAGGCTGCCTGGATAGCTGCCTTTGGGGGTCTTAAGAGCACAGGTTGGGGCAGACAAGGAAAACCCTGCACTCATGTCTCTTCCTCTTAGGGCTCTTAGCCCATCAAGACCAGATGGAAGGAGCTAAGTGGGGACCTGCACACAGGGCGAGGCTTTATTAACATGGGGCTGGAAACAGAATTGGCG
>NW_003852415.1:3461147-3462457 GCF_000181295.1 Otolemur garnettii
GGGTTGTGAAGCAGGCTGGGGCAGGCCAAACAATGCCCCTCCCCCAAAAGAATTAGGGTCCTAATCCCTGGTACCTGTGAGTACGTTACCTTACACAGCAAATGGGACTTTGCTGTTGTGACTGAGTGAAGGATGTTGTGATGGGAAGATTATTCTGCATCATCCAGGTGAGCTCAGTGTAATCATATGCATCCTGTAAGAGGAGACAAAAAGGGTCGAAGATGGAAAAGGGGAATCAATGGAAGCTTTTTTTTCTTTTTGAGACAGAATCTCACTATGTCGCTGTGAGTACAGTGACAGTAGAGTGCGGTGGCATCACAGCTCACAGCAACCTCAAACTCTTGGATGTAAGCAATTCTTTTGCCTCGGCCTCCTAAGTAACTGGGATTACAGGCACCCGCCACAATGCCTGGCTATTTTGTTGTCATTGTTGTTTAGCTGGCCCGGGCCAGGCTCGAACCCGCCAGCCTCAGCGCATGTGGCCAGCACCATAACCCGTGTGCTACAGGCACTGAGCCTCAATGGAAGCTTTGATGCCCAAGCACAGGCCAAGGAAAGCTGGTGGTTTCTAGCAGCTGGAGAAGGGCTGGAAACAGGTCCTCCCCTTTGTTTTTAAGCCTGGTGAACTGAAAATTTCAGATTTTCAAACTTCAAGATTGTAAGAAAATAAATTTATACTGTGTTAGTAGTCATTTGTTAAGAAACTAAAACAGGCTGAAAGAGAATATTGTGAGAAAAGGGGGAAGTAGCAATCCTTCCATGGATGTCACAGTTGCAGTCACCCATGTCTCAGGGGCTTTCCAGGAACTCTGGTACGTCCTTCTCCATTCACTCAGCCCCCCATGTGTGTCCTCTATCCCTCAAGGCTCAGCTCAAACATCACTCTCTTGTGCGGCTCCTCCTGAGCTATCCTGAGTTGCTGGAGTTCACTGTCCCTGGCCTTGGCACCTGCAGGAAACTGTCCATGATCTATTCTAGACAGCCCAACTTAATGTTGTAGTTTTCTGTGCATCTGAGTCCCTCCTTGGAGGGGGAGCTCCTTGGGGGTCAGAGCCCTAGTAGCATCCGCTGAAAGTGTTAGATTGAATGGGATTTGTGCTGAGTGCTTCTGATTTCTTTTCAACCCTGCCTCACCATACACAGCACATTACCCAAAACAGAAGCTCTCCCTCTGCATCTCTGGCAAGTTCTCTTTCAATGTCCTGGCTTGACCATTAATATGTAGGTCACTATGAAAGTTTTGAGACTGACTGCATTATGGTCCATTATTTCATTTCCATGAAACAAGGTCAACAGCACCCTTTCTGATG
>NW_003852415.1:3463885-3465811 GCF_000181295.1 Otolemur garnettii
TAGATTTCCTGTTTTGCTTAGCCCGGCCAGAGTTGATTTCTATCACTTGCAACCAAAGAAGTCCTTAAAAATTTGGAATGAATAAGACTGAGCCAAGAACAAAGTGTTGCCACATCATATATATGGTACATTCTCAAACCAAATATGGTAACGCTTCGCTTACCCCGAGGTCAGGAGTGTGACCCCCTGCCCGTGCAGAACACTGTAGAAAACCCAGAAGGAGGAAAGGGAGCCTATTGTTCTGTCTGCCTGGCTGCAGGGCGGGAGCCAAGAGGAGCAAAAGGGACAAGGCAGAGCATCAAAGCCAAATCATGGGGTGGAGTGAAGTATGGGGTGTAGCCAGAAATTGAACACTGAGAAGGGGAAGCCAAAGACACCAGGATCCAATGGCCAAATAGCAGACATACAAACCACAGGAGTGGGCCAGGGTTTAACCAGGGCCTGGGACCTTCGGGCATCTGAGAGCCCAGATTAATGCCCTAAGGAAGGGTCTATTCTATGTGTACAAACACCCCTCTCTTTTTTTATTTTTTCTGAGACAGAGTCTCACTCTGTTACCCTGGTTAGCATGCAGCTTCCCAAGTAGCTGGAACTACAGACATATGCCACCATGCCTCGCTACTTTTTTGTTGCTGTTATTTTTTGAGATAATGTCTTACACTGCAGCCCTGGGTTGAGTGCCATGGCATGATCATAGCTCACAACAACCTCAAACTCTTGGGTTTAAGAGATCCTCTTGCCTCAGCCTCCCAAGTAGCTGGGAGTACAAGTGCACACCACCATACCTGGCTAGTTTTTTCTATTTTTAGTAGAGATGGCGTCTCACACTTGCTCAGGTGGGTCTTGAACTCCTGAGCTCAAGCGATCCACCTGCCTCAGCCTCCTAAAGTGCTGGTGTAATCCTCCTAAAGGATTACAGGCATGAGCCAACCTAGTTGGCCTACTTTATTTTTTTTCTCTTTTTAGTAGAGATAGGAAGGTGCTTTTGCTCAGGCTGGTCTTGAACTCCTGATCTCAGTCTACCTGCTTCAGCCTCCCAGAGTGCTAGGATTACAGGCATAAGCGACCTTGCCCAGCCCAAACACCCCTCTGTGAGGTCCAGAATCCTTGTCACTGACTCCTCCCACATTGTTAAGAGCCACTGAGTCACGACTGTAGTTCCTGAGCCCCAGTCAACCCTAAGTCAGACTCATAAAGTTCATGAGAGTAGCCCGTAGGGTTGGATTCGTACCTCTTTACTCTAGTTTTAGAATCAGTCTTAGCCAGCTGGATTAGTCTTTTGCCCTACTATGGACTGGATTCTGACGTTAGAAGTAGACAGAGATGCAAGGCATAGAATCACAACGATAGCAGCTGGAAGTGCTACCGCAGGGTTTCTCAAGCTCTGCACTAATGACATTTGGGCCCAGCTCATTCCTCTTTGCAGGGAGCAGTCTTGTGCTTGCAGGATGTTTACCCACATCCCTGGGTTCTGCCCACAATAGAAGCCAGGGATGCTGGTAAACACCTCTCCATTTGTGTCAACCAAAAATGTCTCCAGACATTGTTACATGTCCTTGGGGGACAAAATCACTCCAGGTTGAAAACTACTGCGGAGGCCAGGCAGGGTGGCTCACACCTGTAATCTCAGCACTCAGGGAGGCCGAGGCAGACAGATGGCGTGAGCTCACAAGGTGAAGACCAGCCTGAGCCAGAGTCAGACCTCATCTCTAAAAATAGCCAGGCGTGTAGCAGGCACCTGTAGTCCCGGCTTCTTGGGAGGCTGAGGCAAGATAATCACTTGAGCCCAAGAGTTTGAGGTTGCTGTGAGCTGTGACACCACAGCACTCTACCCAGAGCAACAAAGTGAGATCTGTCTCAAAAAAAAAGAAAAAAGAAAAGAAAAGAAAAAAGCGGCTCGGCGCCTGTGGCTCAACCGGCTAAGGC
>NW_003852415.1:3466505-3468242 GCF_000181295.1 Otolemur garnettii
AAGAACCAGAAAAGTGCAACAGCCTAGGGCAGATAGTTAAGGGGCAGAGCTCAACAGATGAGGTGACCCTCATGGGTGAGTGGTATATGTCAGAAAGGGGTACCCCAGTCAGACTGCACTCGCCACTCATCTGGAGAGTCCCCTCACTCAGCCCAAAGGCCAGCATCCAATGCTTTCCTCTGCTCTGCAAGGGAGGCAGAACAGGGTCAGGCCCATCTCCCCTTTTAAAATAGATGAACACAGGCTCAGCACCTGTGGCTCAAGTGGCTAAGGCACCAGCCACATACACCTCAGGTGGTGGGTTCGAATCCAGCCCGGCCCGCCAAACAACAATGACACTGCAACCAAAAAAATAAAATAAAATAAAATAGATGAACACACCGAGGGTTGACAAAATTCCACGAGTTAGTCAAGGTTCTCCAGCTAGTGTGGCCAGACTTGGGACTGCTTCCCCTGACTCCAGGGCTGACAACTCCAATGGCTATTCCCCCAAGAGGTAGCAGGCTGGTGCTGATCAGTCCATTTAAGAAAGACCTGAGTCAGAAAGCAAGCGCCTCTGGTGACTGCGCTTCCCTGGGGAGGATGGCTACACAGGGAGCTGTCTTCTTCTTGTGGCACCTTTTGACAATGCCTGCCATTTGGTGGAACCTCACTAAATGTCTGTTGAGTTAAAGTAAATCTTAAAGGTTTCCATACTGATTCTTTCTGGCTTGAGACTCGGAGGGCAATGGGTTAAATTTAAGCCTTTTCCTATGAGATTCTCTCCATAATTCCAAGTGCATCCCCCCTTTCTGGGTCTTTCCCAAAGCCGCCTAAGGTCTTCTCTCAGACGACCCCTTCCCACTCTTCCCCCAGGCTTTGACCCGCTCTCTGGGCTTATGGAGAAGTCCAGAAGAGTCAGGAATCTCTGTGTCTCACTCAGAACGAGCCCGTGGTGCAGGCGTGCAGATCTATGTGGTGTCACGGGTGGGAGTCTCTGCCTCACTTCCTGTTTGCAGCCTGCTTGGTCCCCCAGCCCCAGACCTGAAGGGGTCACCGCCTATGGGGTCGTAATTAAAGAAGTCCCACAGTCTGGCACCTGGGGACTCGCCAATCATATTTGCTCTTTTTTTCTCAGAGCACCATGACCAAAAACATAAGCCCAGTTAGATTAACTTCGTCTGGCACAGACACCGTGGCTGCGTGCGTGCACACATACGTGCGAGGATGTGAGTGAATGTGGCTTGGAAGTAGGGGAGGGGGGAGAGCGGGAGGAAATGTGACAACTACCTCTGTGTTTGCGCATGCGCACATGGGTCCTGTGCACGCATTTTTGACTTGGGGTTATTTAGGGTCTGCACTCAGCTTGCGGGGAGCAGATTCTCAGCTGAGAGGCGTTCGCCTGAGCATTTCCTTTTTTAAGTAGAAAGGGGCGCTGTGATGAGTCACGCCAGTGGCTAGACAGAGGGGAGACCTAGCTAGGGAAGAAGGCTCCCCGAGCTGGTCTCCTGCCACCATGTCCCTTCATACAGGGCCAGAAAGAATGGCCCTTGGCAGCTGTGGGAGGCTCCCAGACCATGGGTACTGTCCAGGCGGGTCACATCTCTGCAACTGAAGGTGGGAACACACAGCTCAGCGTGTGCCCCGGGCCCCGAGCAGACCTTCACGCACACCTTGCAAGAGGTAGGTAGGCGGCTGCTCCCACTGGCCCAGGAAATTCACATCACGGGATTTCCTGAAGGCTCAGTCCTAAGACAG
>NW_003852415.1:3468762-3471696 GCF_000181295.1 Otolemur garnettii
ATGGGGAGAGTTATAGGGTGGGCCCTGCTAGGAAACTAGGAATAGAATGGGGAGGGTTATAGGGTGGGCCCTGCTAGGAATGAGGAAGGTTACAAGGTGGGCCCTGCAGTTTAACAGAGCAGACAAGAAAATGGCGCTGGTCTGGCCCTTACAGGTGCTGGTTCCCAGTCCAGAGCCCAAGACAAGCTCTCCTATCTCCTGCTGCCAGGCGGCGGGATGGAGACTTGCACTCTAAGAATGACCGTCACAGGAAGACCTCGCAATCTTTCTGGGTGGCCAAGATAAACCAAGAATTCCCCAACAAGCAGCAGAAAGCCTAGCAGAGAAACAGAGGAAGATTCACACTGAGAAAACACTTTGGGGAATGTGTTCCAGACACGGAGCCAAGTGCTGCCTCCTATACAGACTCAGGGATCGTCTAGCAGGCAAAGCAATGCGACAGGGCATGGGGGCAGTAGACCACTCAAGGGACAGATGAGCAAACCCAGGCTCAGACGCATAAGTGACTTTTGCTGTTACCACACAGCTATGCAGTGGCAGAGCCAGGATTCAAACAAGGTCAAGAATGAGGTACAAAATGTCCAGCAATCAATAGACTGGTTAAATAAACAGAAGTTTATTTATGGAATACTGAGCAGCCATCGACCTTTCTTGGTGGAAGACTATCTAATGGCCTGGAAAGATGGTCAAGATACCTAGCCAGGTGAGGGGGAAAATGCAGGTTACAAAACAGCATGTGCCCATGGGTTGTTTAAAAATAAAATAAAATACAGAGGATGATTTCCAAGAAGAAAATCAAAATATTAGCAGGGGCTTTCTCTAAATAACAGGAATAGTTGTGATGTCTACTCTGTGACTTTGTCCCTTTTTTCTTTGTTTTTTTTTTTTACAATGATCATTTTGTAACCAGGACAAATCTGACTCACAAGAGTGCAGACTTTGTTGGGGGGGGGGTTGTGTCATGGCTGGCACTTTCAGATGAGGACTGAGTGGGCAGGAGGGTGTGGTGGGAAGCAACGCCCTTCCTAGGAATGCACCCGCCTTTTTTCTAGACCTGACAGAGGGTTGGGGAGGCTGGGTGCATGCCCCAGCTGGGGGTGTCCTGGCTAGCTCTGTGTGCACATATAATACCATGCCACCCTCTGGGCCTGTGTTTTCAGGGCTGGACAGGGGGACGGCAGAGTTAGACCAAGTGTGTCCTGGGTGTGTACAGAGAGGACAGGAGAGCTGGTGAGAGGTGCTTGTATGTGTGCATGTGTGTCAATTTTAGGAGAGAAGGCGTCCCCACTCAAAATAGCAAGAGTGGCAACAAGAGGTCAGTCATCTAGAACTGTAGGTTTCAATCTCCAACAGTGCTCTCTTTAAAACATATATTTTAATATTTTGTAATAGGTGAGGAACGGTGGCTCATGCCTGTGATCCTAGAACTTTGGGAGGCCAAGGCAGGAGGATGGCTTGAGCTCAGGAATTGGAAACCAGCCTGAGCAAGAGTGAGACCCCATCTCTACTGAAAAAAAAAAAAAATAGAAAATTAGCCAGGCATTGTGGTGGGCACATGTAGTCCCAGCTACTTGGGAGACTGAGGGAAGAGGATCACTTGACCCCAAGAGTTTGAGATTGTTGTGAGCTATGATGATGCCATGGCACTCAACCTCATGGTAACAGAGTGAGACTCTACAACAAAAAATAAAAATAAAAAAATAAGACCCCCGTCTTTTCTAAAAATAGAAAAAAATAGCTGGGTGTTGTGGCGGGTACCTGTAGTCCCAGCTACTTGGAAGGCTGAGACAAGGAGGATCACTTGAACCCAGAAGTTGAAGTTTGCTATGAGCTATGACACCACAACCCCTTAGACTGGGCAACAGAGTGAGACTCTGTCTCAAACATATATATGTGTATATATATATATTTATTGTAATAGTTTAACAACATGAAAGTAAATTTGTTGATAATACAGCCTACTGTACAGACATAACATTATTAACCAATATTATAACTATATTATAAAGGGGAACAATAACTTACAATAAAACATGTAATTCAGTATGTAAGTGCTCAGGAATGAGCACTTAGCACATTCAGGATGTGAATGTGAATGTGAATGTGAATTAGCACATTCGGGATGTGAATACTTAGTGGGCACGGGATGTGAATACTTAGTGGGCACGACTACAATGGAAGACAACATTCTCACCACCACCAAACTTGCATGCATTTCCAAGATTCTCCCCAGGGGAGAGTCAGCTGAGAGCCACTGATTAAAATAACAGTACCTGTTATATAAGGAGTGGTTTCTAGAAGCCAGGCAAAGTTCTAAATCCTTTCTATACATGAAGCCATGTAATCTTTACAGCACTGTGAGGTAGGTACTATTATTGGCCCCACTTTACAGAGGAGAAACAAGCACAGAGAGGGTGAGTTACTCATACAAGATTACACAGCTAGTTTGGTGGTATTTGAACCCCAGCAAACTGGTCTTTCTTAGGGTGGAAACACAGCCTAAGTGGATTAGATCAAAGCTGAGTAGCACTTCCTTGAGGTACCCTACCTTGAGTGTTTCTCAACTTTGGCACTATTGATATCATGGGCTGGATAATTCTTGGTTGTGGACCCGTCCTTTGCATGGTAAGACGTTTAGCAGAATCTCAGGCTCCTACCCACTAGATGCCAGCAGTACCCCTTCCGGTTGTAACACCCCAAATTGCCAACACCCCAATTGTAACACTCCAGACATTGCCACATGTCCCCTGGGGGACTAGACTGAAGTTAAGAACCATTGGTTTAGAGTTAAAAAGGCAGAATCAACTTAATTCAGATCTAGAGATATGGATAGACTTACTGAGTGAGAGAATGCAGACCAGTGTTGTAGTGAGGAGGGACATGGATGACATGGGTGTAGCAAAGGCAGGTGACTTGTATAGAGGACATATGGAA
>NW_003852415.1:3472403-3474179 GCF_000181295.1 Otolemur garnettii
GAAGGGAAGGGAAGGGAAGGGAAGGGAAGGGGCGGAACTCCAAACATGGGGCAAGAAGGGAGGGGAGGGGAGAGAAGGGAAGTTAAGGGAGGGGAGGGGAGGGGAGGGGAGGGAAGGGAAGGGAAGAGAAGGGAAGGAGCTCCAAATGGGGCAAGAAGGATCATAGCTCACTGCAGTCTCAAACTCCTAGGTTCAAGCGATCCTTCTGCCTCAGCCTCCCCAGTAGCTGGGCCCCCAGGTGCGTGGTACCACACCAGCCAGGTTATTCTCTTGTCATCACATCTTGCCCTGGGCAAAGATCCCTGATTAAGACAGCACCTAGAAAGGCTTTTGGTTGAGGATCCTATGTTGATCAGAATTTACCAAGCCTTTCGATGCTCACCCCCTCAGGAGTTGATGCTCAGGAGTTTAGCTTGAGTTTCAGACCCTCAGATGAACCATAGACCACATGTGGAGATCCATCTCTCTTTGTAATCTCAGCACATTCTCAGCCAATCTCCCAGCCACACCTTCTAGGTCCTGACAGCCACATGCAGTCTCTTTGGCCTCAGCTGGCAGAGAAGTGAGAGGGCTCCGGTTCCTGACCCTGGGAAGAGTGAGGAGTGGTCAGAAAATTGCCTTGGGCTGATCAGTCAGGAGGTCTGCAACCCTCCCCACCCCTCCTGCTGCCTGCTGACCCACTCCCCGGGGAGAGGGGATTCTCAGACAACCCTTTGGCCACCGCACTTGGCTCTTGACTGGAATAATTAGAGACAGAGCCAGGAATGATGTCATGCCTCTGCAGGAGAATAAAGGATGACTTTCAGCAAGGCACTTACCTTGGCCTCAGCCCTCTTGTTTATAAAGTGAGTTGGGGTGGACTTGACAGGTTTTAACATTCCCAGGCTGCCATTCTGATTTGCAGACAGAAGTCCTCCTGGGCAAGTCCCTCTGAGAAAAGTGTGACAGCCGTGGCTTTGCACACTCAGCTCTCCTCCCATCCCCCTTCCTCTAGTTTCCCTGGGGACCTTCTATCCTTTCCAGCTGGTTCCAGTGCAGTTGTCAGTCATGGTGCCCTACCTACTTCCAAAAATGTAAAGGCCCAGGCCACCCAGTCAGAGGACCCTCCCTATGTTGATTGGTTCATTAATGCATAGGTTCCAAGCAAGCCAGTTAACAGCTTTCTCTGGGATATGAAAGACAGAAATTATGTTTCTGGGGATGTATTAAACTGGAAGGATGTGAGTCTAAGGCCATCAGTGGTCATCTTCCTGACAAAGGAAGACATCGCATCTGAGGAGTAAAGCCAGGACACAGAGGGAGACAAAGCTGAGCGCCCAAGAAAGATAAAGCTCTGGTGATGTTGTTTGAACCCCTGGATTGAACTGTGCCTGAAGTGGTACCCAGCTGTAGCTTAACAAATCCCCTTTTTGCTTAAGCTACTTTGACTTGGGTTTCTGTAACTTGCAACTACAACAGACCTAAACAATGCAGGTTTTAAGAGCATCTCTCCCAGTTGGTCTGTGAGAGGGGTATTTAGGACATGGATGGGTAGAACAAGTCAGACAGGGTTCTTATATTTTATTAATAAATCAATCAATTAATTAATTCTGAGACACAGTTTCAAGCTGTCACCCTCAGTAGAGTGCCATGGTGTCACAGCTTACCGCAACCTCAAACTCTTGGGCTTAAGCGATTCTCTTGCTGCACCCGAGTAGCTGGGACTTACAGGCACCCACCATAATGCCTGGCTATTTGTTATTGTTGCAGTTATCATTGTTGTTGTAGCTGGCCTGA
>NW_003852415.1:3474314-3479980 GCF_000181295.1 Otolemur garnettii
TCTCTGCTTGAGCTTGTGGAAAGGAACTTTCCTCACCTGACCCATGGCCCATGCCAGCCTTCACATTTTTCAAGTTCAAATATGACAGCAGCCTTGAAAAAGAACATGCTTGCCTTCAACCACACAGAACCCTGGGAAACAAGGGTCTCAGGGACGGGCTCTGCATTAAATGCCTGTCAACATCAAGGGAGGTCTGCATCCCCTGGCAGTAGGATTGTAGGACCTAGGCGCTGAGACTGGTCCAACAGGCCCTGTTTGTGCCTGGCAGGTTAGAATTGCCCTTTCACTGCCTCAGGCTGAAGACTGAGGAATCCAGCCCCACCTGCAGAGCCCACAAGGACCTGGATCTTGGTATCACTGGGCAGTGTGCGTGTAGCATCTGGGTTCTTCCATCAGTGTTCCACTCTGCTAATGACGGAATTGTGCCCTGCAAAATATTTATATGTTGAGGCCTTAACCTTTGGCGATGACTATGGCTCAGTGAGTAGGGCACTGGCCACATATAGCAAGGGTGGCAGGTTTTAACCCGGCTCCAGCCAAACTGCAACAAAAAAATAGCCAGGTGTTGTGGCAGGCATCTGTAGTCCCAGCTACTCAGGAGGCTAAGGCAAGAGAATTGCCTAAGCCCAAGAGCTGGAGGTTGCTGTGAGCTGTGATGCCACAAGTGACAAAGTGAGACTCTGTCTCTAAAAAAAAAAAAATTAAGCCTTGGTGGTGCCTATGGCTCAAAGAAGTAAGCAACTGGCCCCATATACTGGAGGTGGTGGGTTCAAACCCAGCCCCAGACAAAAACTGCAAAAAAAAAAAAAAAAAAAAAAAGAAGCCTTAACCTTTACTGGGACTGTATTAAGAGATAGACCCATTAGGGGGTAATTAAGGTTCAATGGAGTTGTAAGGGTGGAGTCCTAATCCAAAAGCACTGGTGGGATTACAAGAGGAAGAGGAGATCTCACTCCCTCTCCCTCCATGTGTACAGAGGGAAGACCATGTGAGAAGGCTGCCATCTGCAAGCCAGGAGACGAGCCCTCACCAGAACCCAACCCTGTTGGTCTTCTAATCTTGAACTTTGAGCTTCCAAAACTGTGAGAAAATAAATTTCTGTTGTTTAAGCCATGCAGTCAGTCTGTGATGTTTTGTTTTGACAGTCCAAGCTAAGACACACTGCCCTTTACCGCCACCGGAAAGTACCCTCTATGTACTTTCCTCTGGGGGGGAAAGGAAATAGTTCTTAGCAAGCAAGTCTCAGCCGTGCCCATGCCCCAGGCATTGTCCTCAGCACTTTCCACACCTTAGCTCACTGAATCATCACCATAACCCCATGAAGTAGGTAGCACTATAACCTTTATACAAATGAGGAAACTGAGGAACAGAGAAGTTAAGGAACCAAGGTAACACAGTAATACTGTAAAATTGGATTAAAATGCCACATTGTGACCACAGCCACCTCAGAGTCCCAGCACCAAAAAAATAAATAAATAAATAAGAATGAACTCCAGCAGTCCTCCATACTGGGAAAAGAGATCACAAAATGACTGCCCGCCACAACCCGAAAGAAGTGGCAGGGATGAGCTGTGCACAGCCCTGCGTGCAGACAGCTGGCGGTGCTCTGCTGTGCTCCCCAGCTTAGTGCAGTCCAGGAAGTGACTTGGCCCCTTGAGGAAGATGCCCTCACATTCAGTAGCTGTGTGACCTTGCCTAAATCATACACGAGAATAAGAGGTGGGCGACATCCCCTTAGTTCTGTGGTTCTAAAAGGCACAGTCCCCAGGTGAGGGTGGTGCTTTTGAGGGTATTGTGTGGAGTCATCTGGCTCAGAGTGACCCCTGAGGACCTGGGAAGTGGGGACAAGGGAAGTCCAAGTACAGATTCTAATCTTGCCCTGAGGAGGGCAGCAGAATCTGCTTTGCGCTCACATATCCCCAGGTGCTGAAAGTGAGGACTCACTTGCAGGTCCAGTCCCTTCCAGACCTTTCCAGAAGCCTTACTCAATCCTGGTGGCCAAGGGTCAAAGTGCCACAACCTCAAGACCTATAATGGTTCCCAAGTCTTTGTCTGATGGGGCATTGAACTCTTCCAAGACCCAGCTCCTTGCGTCCTGTGGTCCCCAATGCCCTGGATGCTGGGTTCAGAGGGAAATGGTGGGACTTAGCATCCTGGGACAGGGCCTCAGATAGCAACCCAAGGACCTAGGTGAGTAAGGCTCAGAGGCCGGAACCAGAGACTCGGCCCTTCTGGGACCTCCTTGTGATGGCACCTGTGGCCCAGCAGGTGTCGCTGTGTTGTCGGTGGGATGAAGAGTGGTGGGGAAGATCTCCACTATCCACCCTAGGGACTGGGGAAGTACAGGCAAGAGCAAGGCAAGGGCCTGTCCCCCACCTTGAGACCCTCAGAAGCACCCACAAGAGGCCTATGTCTTGGTCTCCATCAAAGGCCTGAACTGAGATGAGGGTGGCACAGAGGGACAGTGCTTGGCCTGTCTGCCCGCCAGGCCTTCTCACCCAGCAAGCACCCTCAGACACGCCCAGTGCCCCTCTCCAGCAGCTCAGCCCAGCTGCCTGGGTGCTACTCTCTAAGCCCCAACACTGGGTTGTCAGTGGGCGTGTAGGCAGCTGTCATTGGCTCCAGACCCAAGCAAAGCTGCTTCAAAATCAAGCAGGCCTGGGAGGTTAGGACTGTCCATCATTTCCAGCTTAGTCTGAAGGCGAGTCACTCTGAAACCAGCCCTCCCCTCCCTGCTGACACTCACACACACACACACACACACACACAGAGGCTTCCTTCCCATCTCCTCTGCCTGGAGAGGGAGTGGGGAGGAAGCACGTGGTTTGGATTATTTTTCTTTTTTCTTTTTTTTTGTCCTCACCAATTTTAGTCTCTGAGCCCCAAAGCCCCAAGCATAGGAGAACCTCGACATTGCAGGACTTGCCACCTGCCTAGACCCCATCTGCCTGAGGATGGCTCACCCTGCAGGTCCCAGAGCCTGCAGGTAGGTCCCATCTGGTTTAAGAGGTCAGAGGTCGAGTTACAGTTCCAGCCTTTCTGGTTTCCCAGGCCAGCCTTGGGAGGAAAGGTCTGAAGGAGGAGGGGACTGGAGGACAGGTATGGCGAGGGTCCTGCCCTTCCAGCTCCAAGTCCTCTCTCTGACTCTTCTCCAGAGAAGAACATCAAAAAGAAGCGAAGAGGAGGAAATGCAGCAGTTCAGTGTGAGACCAAAGAGGAGTGTGGGGTGCGCAGACACACGAAGAGGGAGAAGGGTGTGCCCTTAGCGCTTGCTAGGGGTTGGGGTGGGACGCCTGACTGAGGAGCAGACTTATTTAGGAGGTTCTGGGGTTTGGCCCATCAAACCCGTCTGGACCAAACTGCACAACCTCATGACTCCCAGAAGCCCTGTCCGGTTTCTGTAGCACATCTGTGCAATTCTGTCCAAAATCTTGCACTCATATAGATGTGCGTGTGTGTGCACACACATGACCAGGCAAGTCAGCAGTGCCCGTAGCGTTGTTCTTGGAGTTCTGGAAGAAAGTCTTTTCCTAGAATTGTTGCATGTCAGAGCAGCAAAGGAACTGACAGCTCCCATGGGCCGCTCAAAGTACAGAAGGAGAGAAGATTAAGGTCCAGGGGGTTGAATCATATGCCTCTGGTCACTGGCAAGTGAACAACTTAATAAAATTTGCCACAGCCTTGTCCTAGCTGGTATGTGAGTTCCCCGGAGGTCAGAGGCAGAAGCACCGTGGAAGTGGAATATCAAGATATTTGTTTTCTCTTCTGCCTGTGGCAGCAGCAGGGATGGTGGCAGCATCTGGTGCCAGCAGTGCCAACCCCAAGCAGGACCATGAGCAGAGGGCTGTGAAGGAACGTGTGTAAGGACTACGCTTCTGTGGTTGGAATCCTGGCCCTATTACTTATTGCACATTTCTTATCATCTCTGCACCCCAGTTCTTTCATCTGGAAAATAGGAGCAATGTACTCTGTCCCTCACAGGGCTGTTGTGAAGCTCAGATGGCGGGTTACATTCACTTAAAGAGGCCTGGGGCTCTCGGCCAGAGATGCCATCTTCCAGGAATTCACCAAAATGATGAACACACAGGGAAAGAGGAGAGGCACCCAGTACATGTTCTCCAGGCCTTTTGGAAAACATGGGAGTGTTCCTTTGACCACATCCATGTGAATCTACAAGAAAGATGATATTGTTGACATCGAAGGAATGAAAAAAGGCATGTCCCACACATGTGACCATGGCAAAAGTGGAAGAGTCCGCAGTGTTACCCGGCATGCTATTGTTCTTGCCAAGAGGATTAACGTTCGTGTTGAGCATATAAAGTACTCTAGGAGCCAAGACAGCTCCTGAAACGCGTGAAAGAAAACGATCAGAAAAACAAGGAAACCAAAGAGAAAAGTACCGGGTTCAACTGAAGTGCCAGCCTGCTCCACCCAGAGAAGCCCACTCTGTTAGAACCAATAGAAAGGAGCCCGAGCTGCCAGAAACCTATTCCCTATGAATTCAAGGCACGATAACACCACGCACAGCATAGGCCACACGGGAACCAAGAGAACCAGTTGAAAGGGGGCATAAAGTGCTGAGACCCGTTCCCCATGAATTCATGGCATAATAGGCATAGCAAGCTTTGTCGCAGCCAATGGAAGGGACACTGAGCTGCTGGAATCTCTTTCCTATGAATTCATGGCATGACAGTTGTAAAAAATAAAACGCTACTGTTAAAAAAAAAAAGAAAGAAAGAAAGAAAAAGAAAAGAAAGGAGCCTGGTGTGCATAAAAGCTCAGTAGAGGTGCGTCCCGTGACCATTCCCTGCTTGCACCTTCACCAGGACTCCAGCTAGCCTGCCTCACCTCACAGCTAGCCCAGGGCTCACCTCCTGGGGAGTTCCAGCTCACAGGCTTTGCTTTTACTGATTTACTTTGTAATTCCCTAACCTGACCTGCAGATGTTTCATATAAAAGAGCTTGCCACCTCCTGGTGACAGCGAGGACTGCAGGCAAGTTGCTTACTGCCCAGCTTTGTCCTATGGTGGGAGGGAGCTAAGGCTTGAGTGGGCTGAGAGCCTCCACAGGCTGATTCGTCCCCAAGTGGTGAGGCTGGTGTCCTTGGGACAGGCTGCTGTATATTATCCTACTTGCTGGACTCTTGTGGTGTTCTTCAAAATATGCATCTAGTACAGGATTCCTGCCTTGCAGAGCCTGCTGGCATCAGCACAAAGAGCTATTTCTTTGTGTTTCTTATTTTTATTATTGTCATTTGCTTTACTCTCTTCAATTCCCCCACCCCTGCGCCTCTGGCTGTTCACTGCCTGTTAAAACCAACAAGAATTGTGGAGCCAGCCTTGTCTTCATTTTAAGGTGAGGACCAGAGCACAGAGGGATGTTTATCTGTGGCTGGTGTGAGCTTTGCTGAGCCACTGAATCTAGGCTGGCCAAGGCCAGGTTACTTCCCTTCCCTAGTAACAGCTACAGAACCACGGAGGAGAGCACTCCTGGGGGCTGGCCCCTGGGGTGGGTCCATTTAAAGAAGCCACACTTGGCTCGGCGCCTGTGGCTTAAGTGGCTAAGGCGCCAGCCACATACACCTAAGGTGGCGGGTTCGAATCCCCAGCCCGGGCCCGCCAAATAACAATGATGGCTGCAACCAAAAAATGGCCAGGCGTTGTGGC